>NC_044355.1:19169468-19517802 GCF_007364275.1 Archocentrus centrarchus | reverse complement strand
AGAAGGAAACCACAATGCAAAGACTGAAATCAAATAAAGAGAACAAGGGTTTATTAATTAAAATAATGTAAGTAAAGTAATGTGTATAGTCTTGTCAAACTGTACCATTGTAACCCTCTAACACTGAGTCAATGATGGGGCGAGCTGTGAGATTGTAAACATCCAGCTGTTTACTGTCAGGACCAAACACAGTGTCAAAAGTGAAGGTCTTGGGAGGCTCCTGGGGGGTCTCCAGCTTGTTGACTGTGATGGTCCCACGCATTTCGTCCACTATAACGGCCTGTTTGTGGCCCATCATCTTCTCTTTCTGGTTGAGGGGACGACATCTCACCACAACCTTAACGTTATCGCTGACCTCCTGCTTCTCAAGCTTATTGCTCTGGAAGAAAAGAGGGGCCACAATAGAGATAGTTATGCCTGGTATATAGCAGGACTTTTTCACCAACATGCCATGGGCATGGGGCAGAGCTGCCAGGCTGTTTCAGTGTAGCGATCTCGTTAATTTAGGCTAACTGTTTGTTAGAAGCTAGCTAACGGTGATGTTGTCCCGAATTATCTGCTTTGCATTTCCCGTTAGCATTGTTGCTACATACATGATAATGCTAGCTGACAAGCACCACTGGCAGACACCGAATCTGAGGTGACCGATAATACCCAACGTTGGGAAAGGCTGCATTTTTATTCATTTATTTATTTTTTGTATTCTACAGAAACAACACACAGCAAGCTAGCGGCGCTAACCGGCTAGCATCACACTAGCGGAAAAAGGGAGGAACCCGGTTTGCAAACCAAACAAAAATGCAAACATGCGTGCGGACTTACCGGCATAGTGACAGTGCCGAAGTCTAATTACAGGCTGTGTATAGTGACAATTAAATGTTTTTGAGATTTTTTTTTTTTTTTGCATTTGAGGTCATCCGAAGAATTAAAATACCAGAGCTGTGCCTATTTTATCAGAGACCCACATCTCGATCGCTTGTTGTTAGGTCAGTGCGCGCATGCGCTCATTGGTCGTCACTGGTTCAGGCAGCGACTGCTGCAGTACCTGACCTGAGGTGTTAAATATATCATAGACAGCATAGGTGGGAACAGTAATGATGCATTAGGGTGATTCACTGCAGTGCTGTGGACTAATATACAGAATGGCTACATAACTGCACTGTGCATTGTGCTTGTAAATTTGGTATGGACTGATTTGATTATCAGTATATTAATTTGACACATAGCCAGTATGTAAACTGAATACTGAGATTCTTAAAAATAGACTTTTATAAATAGTACTATACTGATAAATATGCCGATAATGCACAGGGGCTTTTTTTTGGGTCCTTACTGCCACATCTTATCGGAGCAAACATCTCACATTCTCTCTCTCTCTCACACACACACACACACACACACACACACACACACACACACACACACACACACACACACACACACACACACACACGTTCACTACCATGGACAACAACCACAGTCAGAGGTCAAAGGGATTTACACATTTATTTAAACCATTAACCACAGGCCCTCACAGACTGGATGGGTCACCGTATAACAGGCACACTCATTTATAGAATTCCTTATTCGACAATCATTTCCAGTGGACCAGCTTATCCATCCATCCATCCGTCCGTCCGTCCATCCATCCATCCATCCATCCATCCATCCATCCATCCATCCGTCCGTCCGTCCATCCACCTTCTACCGCTTATCCCAGGCTGGGTTGCAGGGGCAGCTGCCTAAGCAGAGAAACCCAGACCTCCCTCTCCCCAGCCACGTCCTCCATCTCATCCAGGGGAACAGTGAGGTGTTCCCAGGCCAGCTGAGAGATATAATCTCTCCAGCATGTCCTGAGTCTGGCCTGGGGCTTCCTCCTGGTAGGGAATGTCTGGAACACCATAACTGGCTCCTTTTGATATGGAGGAGTAGCCACTCCAGGATGGCTGCACTTCTATAAATCACACACATTTTACATATTTTATTTTATATATATTTTCAACATGTAAGTGTTAACAATGTTTTAATTCTTTACAAAAGCACAAAAAGCTCACCCATTAGAACTTCAGGGCTTGTGCTCAGCAAAGTCATTGACAACATTATACAATCCAGAGTCCTGGTGGTATATACTCATCCTGCTCTCTTTTCTACTTCCTGTTTTGGGCACCACTTTTTTGTTTTGCTTGCTATACATGACTTAAAATGCCACTGTGTAAGCAAACTACTTTATAAGACACATTGTTGATGTCAACAGATTTGCAGGTATTTTGCACAAAAGGGAGCAAGGTCAGGAAGTACTCTCCACCATCAAAATATTTCAGAAAAGGTGTCTACTTGAGTCTGTGAAGTGTAAAATGACTGAGAAAATATTTGCAAAGCTAATATTTGATTCACAAGAAAAATAAATACAGGATAAAAAAGTTAGGCTTTGGTAACAAGATGGAACCATGACTTAAACATGTAGTGCTCCTCTTATAATGTGTCCACTTTACTATAACACTGAGAATATCTAGTATATTGTAGAAAAGGGACCCCTTTGCTAATCATTTTGACAGGCCCCTCCTAGCTTCAGGACCCCATGGTGTTGCTACACCATGGTCATTACACCTTTGGATAATACCATCTGCTAACCCAGCATCAGTTGGCACTTCATCTATAATGCATAAGGGAATGTCTACACTGTATACATGCTTCCCTTGAGCAATATATTTTGGCAAAAAATTCATAAATTTCTTTTTGTGCTGTGACGTCCTTCCCGCTGTTTTGGAGGCAGTCCTTGGTAAAAGGTTGTCAAGGCAGTCAAGTCAGCTGATGTGGCTCACATGGGCCTTCCATGCTATAAAAGCAGATCCAGATGAACTGCTCAGGGATCTCTCCTCCATGGCATCAGCTGTCTTTGGTGTTTGTATTTTGTCAGTTAATAGTTTTGTTAATAGATGATTTTCAATAAATTATCTTCTCTTTGAGTCAACTTCTTATGTACACGCCCCTACGTATCAGACACCATGAACCAGTTTGTGACAAATGGTGGCTTATCTGGGATATTCCAGTCCACTGGTAAGGTTAGAGTTTTAGTCACTGTTGATGGCCACCTTAGGTTGTGGTTTCCTAAATTCTAAGCTGAGTTAAATCGCTTTAGAGTACCATTCGAGCTTTGATTTCCACACCCATGAGCCTGCGAGGGTCCATTTGGGTCCAAGAGGCATATATTTCATCCTCAGACAGTGAGTGCAAGGGTCTATTGTGATGTCCACATGCCTGCCTGTTTTCTGTGATTGTGTGGACACTGTTAAAAAAATCAGTTTAAATTTTTGTAAAATGTTGCACAGCAAAGTAGTAAACTCATCCCACTCAGTCTTCAGTGCATTCTTCGAATGTATGCTGCTCTCTAGCTCAGAGGCCGGCGGGAAGGCAGCTGTGGTCCCTCAAAAGTCCACCTTAACTCTGGAGACATGAGGTAAGTGTTCAGGATTCCCAATAGGATAGCTGCAGCTATTCTGGAGTTTTCTGACTTTTACAAGACCAAAGGACAGTCCTGATGTCTCCTATTTCTCACAGGTGTCTTATTTTGTGAGTGTACGGTATCCCCACTGTGGACTTCTCTGAGGATCCTTGGTTAAAACTGAGGAACATGTAAGATCCTGGCCCAAAATGTCCTTTAGCTGGATGAGCTGAATGTCCAGTGAAGTCAGTATGTTAGTACTGACATAGCCACTGAAGAGGAATATAGATTCATCCAGTGATGGCAGGCATAAGGCAGTAACAAATATTTTTCACTGTGTTTTCATCCACATTTACTGATGAGAAATGCATTTGCTTTATCATCATCATCATCATACACAGCACTTTTAAAAACAATAAATATGTCATTTAAACAGTTAAACTATCTGAATACTCACTAATACAGCAGAACGCTGGTAACAACAGAGCAAAGCGGAAACTGATTACTGCATTTCACATGATGCTTTAGTTTTAGTTTTAAAACCACTTGATTTTCACCACAGAGAGGTGCAGCATTCAGCACATTACTTTTTTAACTCTGCAAATAAACAGACATCCGACTGGTTGGTGAAGCATTAAAAAGTTAGTCTTTATATATGTTTATGTGACAAAGCTACATTAATATCTCACACTCTAGAAACATAGACAATTATAAATTAAAGATGAAACGTTTACACAAAATTGACTTTTTTACCAAATACTGAAGACATCCCTTTATTTCAGGTGTACAAGTGTGCAAGGGAACTCATCAAAATCAAAGAAAAGTATGAAGAAGACTTTTGACTTTTGATCTCCTTTGCACATCAGTCAAAGCAAAGTTGTCGTCAAAAGCTCTGAGAGATGTCACAGACACACACGTGTCGATACAAGATTATATATTAGACCTTATAATAGTGCTTATAGTTACACAGATTTTTCTTAAAATTATGTTTAAGTCAGTTTTCTATTAAACACTTAAAATAATACAATTAAAAGAGCTCAATAATATGTACCACTGTAGAGAACAGCACATAAGTAGTCTAGAGGACCATGGCATGGCAGGGCCAACACCAGGTATCTATACAGAAACAAAATGAAATGTTACATCTTTGTATATCTGAAAATGAGAGCCTATCCCAGCTGTCATAGGTTAATGGCAGATTACAGTTGCTACATCACCCTGTTAGTTTGCACTCTTAACAGTGTCTGTGGCTAACTGCTGGTAATGTTACTGCTAACTCAATTCTAACTGAGCAGCCCCATCAACACTAAGGAGCTCCAGCAGAAAAAATATAAACATAATCTATTTAAAAAAAAAATGATCTTAGATAAGTGTGACTTTGCCTTATCTTGTGGCAAAATTTCTGGGTTTACAAAGTGAGAGACAAATATTTTCCCTCCTGAACACCTTTCCAGGGGAAACCATGGCTACTTTGTTTCATTCCAGCATGTTTCATGTTCCATACTAATAGGCTGAATATCCCTAAAGAATATGTGAAAAGTACAAGAATAAATTATGTTTGCATGAGAAACATATATATGTGAAATGAATGTGCAAATTCAACAACCTCCCATCCTCGCCAGGCGTCTCCAGCTGTCCATGTCTGTGTCTGTAACAGTGGGGTCACATTAACAATCTGTTAAAATTTGGCTTACATCCAAAAAAGGTCTTCACGATCAACCTCAGGATTTATTGGTTGAAAACTGACAAAAAGCTTTAGATCTTAGAAAGGGTGGTGTGTACTGTCAAGATATAGAAAGTACCCTATAAAGATTTAAAATATCATGTCACATTTAACCTCTGAACTCTTCTTCAGGGTCATTAGATTGAGCTGAAGGTCAAAGTTTTGTGTTTTAGACTTTTGAGTTTTTCTTCAGTTTGCTTCTTAGGTTGTTTATGGTTTCGTTTCTCACCCTTGTATTTCTGTATGATATTTCTACAGTATGTTCTTATTATCTGGGGTTTAGTTTTCCTTACCTGTCTCGTGTTCCCCTTACGTCCTGTCTGAGTGGCTGCATGTTTGTATCCCTTTGTTCCTTTCTGAGTTTGTTGTTCTCTAAGAGTTTTTGCATTGTGGATTAATGACTCACCTTGGATTGGGATTTTGTACTTTTGTGACCTTGTGAAAGACCTGTGGCTCCTTTAAGTTCAGTTCCGTCTCACACGTCCTGTATTTGGGTCCAACCCTGCCTGCCACACAACCTCCACTCTGACAATATAGAGGTATATAAAACTATGTTTCTTGCTGCCATCGTTTGTACTGACAACATATGTATTATTGTAGGGTCTTTACCCACAATACAAAGCGCCTTGACGTGACTGTTTGTTGTGATTTGGCGCTATATAAATAAAATTGAATTGAATTGAATTGAAATATAGGCACACAGGGAATTATATATGGATTCTAGGTATCACTTTATACATTTTACATTTCACATCTGCCTTTCTTTCAAACTGATCCCAAAATATTTGGGCTCTAAGATTGCTTCTTGTAATGTGTAAAAATGATAAATAAAAAAAGATGATAATTATTTGTGCTGTAGATTTCCAGTGTGTCCTGTGTCATAATGATATTTCCTTTAAACCTAAAAGGAAAAAGCCAGTTTATTTACAGTAGTACATGTCCATGCTACAGTATTGTTTGGTCTGGTATTTTACTCCTATGTTTGGTAGCTGCTAAGCAACATGGGGATGTCACGTTAGATCATACATAATCAAAGTTTTGTGAGTTAGATTCAACTCATTGTCATTGTGCGTACAAGGCATACAACGAAATGATCGTTCCAGTTCACTCATACAGAGACGAGCATCTGCAGTCATGCAGCCAGAGACCGGCACTACCATTAGGCAATGTGGTTTAAGTGTCTTGTCCAAGGACACAACACAGCGCAGGGACAGGGGCTCGAACTGGCAACCCTCCAGCTGTAAGGCGAGCGCCTACACACTGCACCACTGCCACTAAACTGTTAACATGATATGATGCGTTTATAGGGTGTGCATAACATTTTAGCTTATTTGTGGGTGCTTGCAGCGCAACCTGATTATGTGACAAAGATAGAGAACCTTCAAAGGCCTATTTTCACTGCTCAAATCCAGATTGTAATGCTTGTCTGTCTCTTTGTCTGCAACAGACTGGCGACCTGGCGTACCCCACTTCTTACCTTATGGCAACTGGGATAAGCTGCAGCCCTTGAACTGGATAAGCAGAAGAAAATGGATGGATGGACTGATGATTGTGTAGGAGTTCACAGACAAACAAACAGAGATTATGTGCCCATCATAAATTGACACTTCATTCAGTCCTAAAATGGAAAATTACCTCAATTTACAGTCTATCATGTGCCATCAATTGATCAATTTATAGTCTCAGGCTCAGTTCACTGAGACTAATGTAAATCTCTAAGCAGAAATTTCTATACAATTAAACCATGTCTTAAGCATTTACTCAAAATGTCTTTATTCCTGATAATTACAAACCAAACCTCACAGCAAAAAGGTCCTGCGTTTCTAACCCATCATCTGGCCAGTGCCTTTCTCCACATGATTGCGTGGGTTCTCTCAGGGTTCTTTGGTTTCTTCCCATAATCCAAAGACATTCTAGGGTTAGGTTATTGGCGATTCCAAAATGCCCAGAATGTAAGTGCCCTACAACAGGCTGACGACCTGTCCAGGGTGTGCCCTGCCTCCCGCCCTATGGTAGCTAGGGTAGGCTCCAGCCCCCAAACAACCCTGAATGTGATAAGTGGAAGTAAGTAGATGGATGGATGGATGGATGGATGGCTTGTCCCCATGTAAACGTCTTAAAAGTCTTTAAGTGGTTTTTGTTTCCTTCAAACAGAATAAGTGACAAACACTGAAATACATTTCATTTAATGCGTGAAGCACCATGTAGAGTCATCACCATGTGGTTGTTATGTCCTGGTCAAGCCCTTAAGCTGTAGTTTGTATATGTCCACTCATATATAGTGTGAGTTATGGCCAAAAACTGACTGGTCAAAGTCAATTTTTGGCCACCAAATTTTAATTACTTCAAATTTGAGTCTATATAAGTTAAGCTGCATGAGATTAATATTGTAGGTTCCTTACAGCCCAATATAAGCTTAAGACAACCTTTGCTGAAAACGAGGCCTATATAAACTGAATAGAGATGAAGAAATTCTCTAAAGATACTCCTGAAATTTGGGTTCATCTAAATTGCATAAAAGCTGCTTATGTGGACATTTTTAAACAGCAGAAAGAATCTTCTTTTAAGATCAAGTCTTCATTCACTTTTACTTATGAATTTTATATGTTTATAGTTAAGATGTTTCACAACAGGGTGGTCAAAATTTAAATTTCAAAGAAATGGAAGTTTCAAGATTCAAAATTATTTTAAATGCATTACTAAATAAATAAATAAATAATCTATGCACCCTTGGAGCATTTTACACAGCTGCAATTATTGCAATCTCAATTATGCAAAAACTAAATTTTTTGACTAAAAGACAAACACACTTGCTTCATTTAGCTTGTTGATATCAAATGAGAGTCAAAGGTTTATTTTATTACAATTTTGTCATTATGTGGCGTCCATTGCATTATCTCTCTTTGCTGAAAGTTAAAATGTTCATATTTATTTTCTCATGGATTTATCCCTGTGTTTTCTGTTGCCATTTTTTGGTTGCATTGGGTCTCCACTGTGGTCCCGTGGGTTGATGTGCTGTATGGTTTTCTCAAAAAAGATCAGAAGTTAAACTGAAGAAAATTAAACCCAAAGGGGCACTAATGTTGCATGATGTGTTCTTGATGCTGCAGCTCATCGCCAACTTCATACTGTGAAGACAGTGTGTGTGTAACCCTTATCTAAAATATCATCTAACCTCTGTGACAAATCTGCTTAGAGAAATGCAGTTTTGCTATTACTCTTGTTGCCACAAACTGACATCTGTGTGTCTACCGGAATCAGTGTGTTCCTGTGGGGCTCATGTTTTTGTGGTGAGAAAATTGTTTGAAGCTAACCGTTAATAGCTTAGCAGGGTTTTAGATGGCAATTTGAAAAACATTGCTCATCGCCAGTGAAGGGTAAATAAAACTATATTTGAACTTAGTACTTTACACCCAAGTATTTTTTTGTACCGATACTGTATTTGTATCTGTATTCAAATTTTTGCAATATTTGCTCAATGAGTAGGTATTTGGGTTTTAACAACAAAACAATCTCTTAAATTCTCTCATCTTTTCCGCCTGACCTCTTTCTCACGCTCTCACAGCGCTGATGATCACTTTCTAGTTTGCTACCAGCTTTGTGGCTTTAATCAATAGTTGCTGAGAAACACGTGCTCGTATGTTGGTACATATTCTGCAAGAACTCTAATTACAGTAAGGCACACCTCTCTCCCTCTGATAGAAAAAAGTAGAAAAAAGACTTTTTTTTTCTTCATTCTCATGGCTATCTAGGAAGTGAACATGAAGGGAATTTGTTTCACTGGACTTAAACCAAGAACAGACATCTACTTCCTGTCTCCTTGCAATATTCATCATCTTCATTATTATATGTATACACGCATTTACTTTCTTACAATGTACAGATGCACCAATGTAGGTATGTATGTATATATTTTTATACATTCTATTTTTTGTATATTTTACACATTGTTTATTTTCTGTATATCTCTTGATCATATTGATTATACTAGATTATAATATTTTTATAATATTTTTATTTTCATTTTAGAGAGTTTGATTTTCTGTTACATGGCACTGAACAGGAGTGGCCCTCCAATCTCATTGTACATCCTGTATAATGACAATAAAGGCATTCTATTCTATTCTTAAAATTGAACTTACAGCTTATCGTAGAAAGTGATTAAAATTGTTAGTTCAATATTGTTACAAAACTGCCACTGTGCAGCGGTATGGTGGAAGAGTTTAGTTTTTAGACTGTTTATTCAGCTGTGAGAAATGAACCCTGCCCCCCAGCAAGGATCACGAGGACCTGCTGCAGCAGCACATGGTGAGTGTTGCCATATTTTAAACAATTATGTATTATAAACAAATATACATTTTAAAAGAGCTATAACAGCTTCAACTCTTCTGGGAAGGCTTTCCACAAGGTTTAGAAGTGTTTATGGGAATTTTTGAACATTCTTCCAGAAGTGTATGTCATGGTATGGGAGGTTGTGGGTTTCTTTTTGGGGCTTTCTGCAGGTGGGCTCCTCCCAGCTGGGCGGAGTGGTGTTTTCATCCTCCGGCTGCACGCACTTGTCCTTGATTTGGGCCAGTATTTAAGGACTAGCGGAGCCGGTTACTCTCCGCCAGATTGTCGTGTACCTCAGTGGTAACCAGTTTTGTTTTAGTTATTTTTTTTTGGTACTTTCAGTTCTTTATGTTTATGTGCTGCATTTCACTCCTTCCAGGATACTTACCACCTCCGCTGGTGTACTGATGTTCTGTTTCTCGGTGGTCGTCGCAAGCTTTCTACAGTGGAGTCCAACCTGTTTTCATCCTAGTGGCTGCCGCAAACTTAAACTCCACTTTCTTGGGACAAGATCTGCTTGCTGACCTTTTTGCCTGCTTGCCTGCCTGCCCTCCTTTGTTGGAGACCTGGGGAATTCCTGTAGCACCTTCATCATCCCCTACCCTTTTTGTGAATCACCAAGTGGATTCCACAGTAAGCATCCTACCATTCAGCCTTAGTCACAATCTTGTAGAGAGCGCTCTTGTGAAAGATATTAACCCATCTCTATTTCTGTTCCCAGTGGCCCCGTGTTCAGGATTTCTCTTTTCACTCATTTCCCCCTGCCAGTGTTGTGAAATAAAGATTATTTTATTACAGAGCTGTTTTCTCGAGGTTGTGCATTGTTGGGTTCTTTTAATAAGTTGGCTCACGAGCAGTGACAGTGTATTTGTGAGGTCACACACTGATGTTTGACAAGAAGGCCTGGCTCACAGTCTCCGCTCTAATTCATCCCAAAGGTGTTCTATGAGGTTGAGGTCAGGACTCTGTGCAGGCCAGTCAAGTTCTTCTACACAAACTCTCTCATCCATGTCTTTATGGACCTTGTTTGCACACTGGTGTGCAGTCATGTTGGAACAGGAAGGGGCCATCCCCAAACTGTTCCCACAAAATTGGGAGCATGAAATTGTCCAAAATGTCTTGGCAAGAGTTCCTTTTGTCTGGAACTAAGGAGCTGAAAAACAACCATAATCACACCATAATTCCCCCTCCACCAAACTTTACATGTGGCATAATGTAGTCAGACAAGTCCTGGCAACTGCAAAACCCAGACTTGTCCATCAGATTGCCAGGTGGAGAAGTGTGATTTATCACTCCAGAGAACACATCTCCACTGCTCCAGAGTCCAGTGGCAGCTGCATCCGACGCTTTGCATTGCGTTTGGATGCAGCTGCTTGAAGCTCTCTATGCACTGTTCTTGAGCTAATCTGAAGGCCACATGAAGTTTGGAGGTCTATAGTGATTGAGTCTGCAGAAAGTTGGTACCTCAGCATCCTCTGACCCTCTGTGATTTTACGTGGCCTAGCACTTCGTGGCTGAGTTGCTGTTCCCAATTGCATCCACTTTGTTATAATAGCACTAGTAACGAGGAAATTTCCCTACAGGACAGGTATGCTGGAATTCTGAGCTCCTGAGAGTAACCCATTCTTTCACAAATGCCAGTAGAAGCAGTCTGCATACCTAGGTGGTTGGGTTTATACATCACGGAAGTGACAGGAATGCCTGAATTCAATGATTTGGAGGGGTGAGTGAATACTTTTGGCAAAATAGTGTTTATGTTTCATTATGTCAAAGCTACACTGTAATTCCAGGTTTCACGTCACATAAAGGGCTGGGTTTGAAACTTGTCACAGAATGATGTATGAGTATATATGTACATTGCATATGAACATGTATCTGCATTTTTGACTCAACTCAGTTACATGGCCATATGTATAACTTACTGTAATTAGCCAGAATTATTATTTATTTCACAATTTATTACTATTTATTTCTCACATTGTGCATGCTTGCATTTTACTCATATCCAGTGCATATTGTCTATTTTATGCATCTACTGCTCTGCACGTTCTGGTTAGAGGCAAACTGCATTTTTTTTGCCTTGTACTGCAACTTCTGCAATGCCAATAAAGTCGAATCTAATCTAAACTGAATGTACCTGCTGGAATAGAATTCAAATTGATCAGCAACTTTATGAGATAATCAGGCTTATTAGAGCTACACTATAGTATTGTGCCACAGTATAGTGCGCAGATATTGCGGTGGCCAAATTAGTACATTCAACTTATACAAAAATTGTTCATAACAAAGCCAGATCTTGGAGGCACAAAATACGATGGTATATGGTGTGGTAATGACTGATAGAGTTCACTTCAAGGGTCAAATTATCTTTTAAAATAAAAATTTAATTTACATGAACATTAGTCTGGCCACGATTTAGTGATTAATGTTACTTTGATAAAACAGTTCACATGGATTGTCAGTGAGCTACATTATTTTTATTACACATTACACAAGGACATGACTGAAACCCATATATAAAGTGCAACAACATCAGGGATCACTGTCTCTGTGGAGTCATTTCTTGTGGACATATGCAATTTTATGCGATTTTAATTTAATTTTTAACTGTAATTTTATTTTTCTAATTTTTATACTTTGATGAAATTATATTCACTAATTTAGTTACATTTTTACCATATAATTAACATGTAAATATGATAGTAATGAATACTGCCAGATTTAAAAGATCCAATTTTATTGCAATAACAGGCATTTACCTGTTTGGAATAAAAATGATCAAATTGTGTTGAAGTAAGAACAATAACAAGATTAATTTACTTTATTGAACCAAATCCCAATAATTTTGTATTTAAATAAAGTGTTTGTGATTATTGATCATAAATGGTTTATGCTGATTTGACACCATTATTAAGTGGCTGCCAAAGCAAAACTTGTACAAACAATGAAACAATGTCCTTTATTGAATCAAGTAAATCCATCAATCCATCAGTTTTCTTCCACTTGCTTGATCCAGAGTCCAATCTGGGGGCTAAGCCTATCCCAGCTGTGACAGGGTGAGTGGCGGGGTACATCCTGGACAGGTGCCCAGTTTATCACAGGGCTCAAGTAAATCTTTATTGAGAAACTTAACATTTGTCAGTGTGTGCTTAGCTGAAGTTCTTCTAGAACAGTGTCTTACCACTTCATTTTCTTTTTTTTTTTTTTTAATTATTTCATTGGTCACCAGGATGAAAACATGCACATATAGAATCAGCAAATTTGATAAAAATCACTTAGAAAAGTCTGCAAGTTTGTCCTGAAATAAAAATTTTAAAATCTTATCTCGCCTTTAAGTTATACTCGTCGCGCCTCTTCTCTATCACAGAATTCCCCTACAGCTTTCAGTCCAAGAGAGCCTGGGTAGGATTAGAAATTGAGCTTAAAGCCGTTTGTGTGTGCATTTGATACAACAGGTTCCTTCATACTCATATTGAGGAAGGAGTTCACTCACCTATGTTATTAGTTTAGCTCTAAGATATAATCTGTTGACCTTTAGTAAATTTCTTTTAGTACAAATGTGGTTTGTAGATTGACGTGCAAACTCTATGTCCATGCATGTCTGCTGTGTGTTACTGTAGTTTCTTTTTTTGTGGTAAGATGTTTTTTTAAAGAATTGTGTTGATAAAAACAGAATCAGCAAAGGCTTATATGCATGTCATGATATTCAGTCATATAGCTTACTGTTATACTACATGGTCTCACACTTCTGAGACCATTTTGAAGCCCTTAAAGTCACTTTTTAAGAAAACACTGAAAATTCTTGATAAAAAGCCTTTACAGTATCATTGCTGTAACATCATAACCAAGTACAGTATTTTGGATTTCGATAGTTATCAGATTTTTATGGATGCTTGCTTTATTTTTAAAGTTTTAAATGGACTTGCTCCCCCTCCTTTAATGTATTTTATAAGCAAAAAAACAAGCAATACAATAAACACAAGAGCACTGACCAGAGGCGATTGTAATGTACAGCGACGCAGGACAAAATTTGGCCAAATGGTGGTGTCCATTAGAGGCACACAGTTGTGGAACACACTGCCAGCTTATATCAGGAACTGCGGCACCTACTCTAGTTTTAAAAACTCTTTGAAACATTGGCTGAAAACTAACTGGAGATGCACTCATATGTAGATTACTTTATTTTGTTAGGGTGTCCTATCTTTACTGTAATTTTATGTTGTTTGTGTTATGTGTTATATAGGTGATGTTTGTATTATTTTCTGCTCTTTATCTCGTTGGATGTTTTTTGGTCTTACCTGCCTTAGGACAACGGATGAAAATTAGCTTTTGTGCTAACTCCAGCATATTTACATTGATGCTTATTGCAGACATGTTGATTAATGTGCACTGTCCTAATTTAAATAAATGAATAAAAAAAAAAATGACATGGCATGACATTTAAACTAGTTGGTAAACCAAAACATTGCTTCTGGCCAGAAATGTAAAATAAAAATATTTTCAAACTGACTTAATGCTTTATATCAATTTAGTTTTTGTTCTTAATATTGCACCCATATTATGTCTGAAGTCTGAGTGTGCCTTTCTTTGGAATGTACATTCATTCATGTGCCACATAGATAAGATCTAAATCTGTGGTAAACACTACAATTAAACTGCGTAGGAAAATGTTATAACAGACTATATGGGGATGCCGCTGGTGCCTGGGATTCCCAGACCAGCAGGACTTGAGTGCTGTTTCTGGGGAGAAAGATTAAGCAGGAAGAAGGATAAATTTCATGAACTGTTTTCATACTACGTTGTAAAGTTTTCCATTCACATACACCATGAACAAACGCTACTTTTAGCTGCCTGTTTATTCACACAGCATCTTCACAGTGCTCCACATGTTTAATTTGGTAGAGTTTTAATGCTGGATGCCCTTCCTGATGGAACCTAAAGGGGATTTTTTTTCTCCTTCCTAGGAATCAAACCAGGGATCTTTCACTTGGTAGGTGAAAACCACTGCACTAAGAATTAAATTCAAAGTTAATAAATCCATGTAAAATATATATAAACATGTTATACAAAGTACATAATACAAAACATGCTGAAAATCTGAGCAGCATAGAAGGTGTGTTTTTGTTCCTGTATGGTTCGTGTATGGAAAAAGCTGATTTGTGTCAAATTGTATGGTAACATGGACACAGGTGTGAAGCACAGTGGTGAGGTTAAAAAAAGGAAGTTGTTGCCAGCCTGTCAAATACAGTCTTTTCAACAGGAATATGCTGGCCACAGGTGAGTTTGACAGGCTCTCTCTCTCTCCCATGCCTCTCCAAATAAGATCCTCTCAGCACAGCTTCTCTTCAGGCATGGGGTTCTGGAGAAAGGGAGATGAAAGTGAACAAATCATAACCCAGCAACACATGAGCAGGCTCTCATATGTGGGACAATGATCTGGCAGTGACTGAGAAGACGCTTCAGCCTTTTGTAGCCAGATGGGAATTAGTTCAACAGCCCACAGGTGAGGGATCTGGCATGTGGCTCAGATGTGTGATCAGTGGAGACCTCAGGCACACTCCGCCTGGTCAGACAATACTCAGAGAAACTGCAAGAAACCCAAGAGCCACATTTCAAACTCTGCAGGACCTGGGCACCTTGCAGGTTTTGAGTCAACAATGAACTCCTCTGTATACCAAAGTATTCTGGAGTCACTTTTGAAGCCATCTGTCTCATAGCTTGATTAAACTGGTCATACAACAGGACAATGATCCTAAGATGCTGCATTGGTCCAGTCAAAGTCCAGACCTCCACCTGATTGAAATACTGTGGCAGGACCTTAAGAGAGCTGCTCATAAATGAATGCCTGAGAACCTCAATGGACTGAAGCAACACTGTAAAAAAGAGTGAGACAAAAATCCTCCACAGCGATGTGAGAGAAAGATAATCAAACAGGAAATGATTACCTCAACTTAACGCTGCTGAAGGTGGTTCTACAAGCTATTGAGTCACAGGAAGCCTTATGAAAACTGTATGTATAAAGTTCCAAAATATCTCTTTTGATAATGATAGTTTTCAATAATGAATCTATTTTGTTATTTAAAAAAAAACATAAAACAAAAACAGTGATGACCTTAATCCTGCCTCATCCTTGTAGCAAAGGTGATCATGGTTTAATTTCATTCCTAAAACCAGCTGTAACAGATCAAAACCACCTTCCTTCTTCATCTCCTTTCAGTCAAGGAAGTCTTTGATAGTTTGATCTTTCCTTGGATATTTTTTTACCAGCTTCATTTGTGCCAAGGACGACACACATGATTAAAAAGTGAACAGCTTCAAAAAGGAAGCAACATTTGTCCAATATTGATGTTAGAGTGCTTCATTTGTTGACAGTTGCACACTGGATGCACTTTTCAATTAATCTATGAGGAGGGACATGTATTATTAGGCTAAATGTTTGATGTAGGCACGCTGACATCCCCAGGCCTTTTTGCTGCGTTGCTGTGTGTTTTGCGATGCTGGAGCTTCTGTCTAAAGATTATAGCCAGACAGAACACCTTCTATAAGACTATTTAAACCCCACCTTCCATTGGTTTGGCTCCTGATGCTTCTCAGCTCACCTCCTGTGAAGGTTTATCCAGTGCCTCCACGGTACAGGCACACTTGGTTTCTTTGGTTTTTAATTGTCCTTTTGCTTTGGCTTCAAAACATGCACTTCACTTCTGCAAGCGCATCCAAGCATTGCCTTACACCAATAATGCTTGAGTGCACACATCATATTCAGTAAATATTTGTTAATCCTTGTTAAATTGGCAGTGGCAGCCTACAAGTCAGTCATAACAACGGTTATAAGCTGTAGTGTACTCAGTGTGTTTGTAACAGAAAGATGTTGTAGAGTCACCGCGGCTCAGACATTTGATGGCACATACACCCCATAAAAAATATAAGCTTGACAATATTAAGGCACTAACACAGGCACATTACTCAAAGAACTCACCTATAGATAATTATAATCATGTCCCTCCATTTTTGTTTATTAATACTTAGTTTTTGTAATTTTCACCCTTCTTCTCCAATCCGGTACTGATAGCGTGCACAGTCTCTATGATGTCAACGAAATCCTAAACAAATCTATATTTTGATTGGGAAATTGCAAAAAACGCCTTCAAATCCACCTTTCTTGTGCACTTTCATTTGTTCTTCTGCATCATTAACACGTACATAAACTCCCCATTCACACAGATTTCAATACTGCACACAAGGCCGATCTCCAGCAGGACTGACACACACAAAAAAAGGCAGTTCTCTCTTAAAATATAGATGTCTTAATCATATCTGATTTATATTTTAAGAAAACCGGCTCAACAATGGCACTGAAAAGAATGCCATGTGTGAATTTTTCTGCTCAGCATCATGTAAAAACTGCATTTTCAACAAATACTAATCTGTGTGTGGAGGACACAGTTCCACCAATGCAAACAGTGAACCTCTGCATATATCAGTATAATTGCAGTGTAATTTCTATAGCCTACTATCTGTATGATAATAAATAAATTATGATATTTAAAAGAACTTACCATGTTATCTTATAATCCTGCAAACTAGTCTTTGCTGGTAGCTAACTAGCAGTCTTTATTTTTGCAACCAAAAACAGAGCGCTAGCTAATATTGGCATTTGTACCTATGGGTCATTGGCCCTCTGGGACTGGTAAAACTCCTCCTGGAGTCTAAAGTAAATGTGAAACAGAAACAGAAACACCTGCCCAAACTCTGCCTGAAGAGCACTGAAATGTAAAGTATAGGTCACAAATGGTATTTTAAAACATGTTGTTCCTGGTCTATACAAACTCAAGTAAATAAAAAAATTATCAGCTCTTTCCTTTTGAGATATATTGTATTAATTCAAAAATATGTTTTGAACGTTACCACAGAAAGGTGAACACAGCTTCTCCATCTCCAAAGTCTGAAATCCAAACCAAGTCTGTTCATATTATGGCTGCTCTCTCTAACTTTGTCAGCTTAGTGAGGGTTCTTGCTGCCAGAATGCAGACAAACACCCACACACAGCACAAAATTTGAACATAGCTACCGTGATGTCACCCCCCGGGCTGTGAAGTGTCATTTTGAAGCCTCACCATTGCCATCTTGTTATCCAGATGTGATATCTGTGATTGTGCTCATTGGCCAACGACCTGGCACTAACAGAATGGACTCAGTGTTTGTTCAGTATGAAATAAAATGAGCAAGTGAGACCATAAGCTCAGCAGCTAGTCTTTACAGTGGTCAAGTCCCAGAGCTGTTTTCACATAGACTTTCCTAGGATTGGAAGCATTGTTGCAACCACAACTATCGCCCCCTTGTGGTCTTTAAAAAGTGCAGCATGCCTGTGACCTGGAACTCAGTCTCAGTACACCACGTTGAAGGACATCCCAATTCCTGAAATGTATCTGGAGGACAGAGACGAGGCTTGCAGTAGGAGTGACAATTGAGGATGCAAAGGCCTATCCTTTACAAAAGTGCTTTTAACTTACAAAAGGGGTGTGGCACACAGCTCATCCTTTTTATTCATATGTTCTTTTAGCTATTTAAGATTATAATTTATTTTTTTTTTGCCCTTCAGTTTCTGTGTGATCAAGAAAAGATATATCTTGTCACACTGTGACACATTTGCTTGGGCTTTAAAGCATTTATGATGTTGCTGTGCAATACTTGATGTTCGAAATGAGGGGAGGATGACTCACTTTGTTAAATGCCTGTTGACTTAAATTCTCTCTCCTTGATGGGAGGAAGCAACTAAGAAGCAAGGAGAGGAATCTGAGGCATGAGAAAGGGCTCTTGCCTCTGCTCTTTCCCCTCTCCCTAAGAGGAGAGCTTTGTTCTGCTGAGATTCCTCAATGTTAAAAGGGTGTTTTTAAAATATCCTCAGGCTTACAGTTTTTGCCCTCAGAGCATCACTGAGTTTCTCTCTTCATTACTTTAAGGTTTTTAACCTCCTGATACAAAATGCCCTGGGATGACTGTTTATTAGGCCACATAAATAAAGTTGAATTGAACTAGTGTGCCACAAGCAGGTTGTAGTTAAAATCCAGGCTTGCAGACAGCTGTAGACTAAGACTGCAAAACAAGATGTACATGTAGCTACTACCAAAATATCTTAGCATGCTTAAACATGCTGCTACTGCTGTTATGCATTGTTGTTGGTTTTAGTTTTAAGTCTGAAAGAAGACACAAAACTATTAAGTTCATGGACGTATACTTTATTACCACATACGTAGGATGTTTCACCTCATAATTTCTCTAAATATATATACAAATATAGTTTGCTTTCTTCGTGGGTATCGACAAAGGCATTCACAAATGCGTGTAACATGGGTATAAAATGAGGAACAGTCATTAAGTGTTTTTTTTTTTTGTGCAAAATCTTGTAATAGTACACGTGCTGGACAAACATGCACGCACGCTGAAGGACGCAACAGAGATCTCCAGAGAATTTGCCCATGTTTTCATGTGCACTCACGACACAAACAAACACCTTCCACCGGATTGTCGTTTGGCAGTATTAACCTTTGGAGCTTTACACCCATCACCAGGTCAATCAAGTCATTTGGCAGTTTTAAAACATGGAATTTACACAACCTACAGAGGGAATACATAGTCAGCTGAGGCGTTCAAGGGACTGAAGAATACTGCTCTGGAATAATCCTGTCTGCCCGCTGCTCTCCTGAGTAACAAGAACCCGACCATCAGGTCGCGGTCTGTGGACGAGGACAAGCTCTCCTTGAAGCAGACTGAGCTCTGAGTCTGTTTGGGCTAAATGTGTTGTGGTCACTCTGTGTCTGGAAAAAAACAACAATGAGAGTCACAGGTTTTTGTTCAGTCTGTCAAATCAGTAATGATTTTTCAAGTCTACCACGTGATTATATGATAATCAATCACATAAATCCGACATACCTGCTCGGGCTGAACTGAGCTGACACAGCTGATAGCGCTGGCTGTGAGGACATTGGTTTCTGTGGAGAGTAAAAATCTGAGATGGCTGTTTCAAGTCCTTTCCTGAGAATAGGACCTTTTCCGTCTTTGAGGATGATCCCTGGTCCATCTCTTCCCAGTGTGAGGGATGGGGCCCACACTTCTAAAGGAGAAGGCCCACGTCGGGCGTTGGATGGAATTGGATTTCCTGATGACCAAGAGTACGTCCGACGTGTTGGAGGAGGGGAGTCTTCATTGGTGACAAACCGCACTGACTTTGCAGGCTATGGAAATAAAACACAGACTGTAAATCACATGAAAAAGACCAGTGAATAATTTAAAGTGGCTCTGTTAAGCAAATTTTAAGCCCATAAATTTATTCTTTGACTCTAGTAGAGTAGCTTTTCATAATTCAGATGAAAATAATCCTTATTTATTTATACTGATCTTTAGTGCAGCCCCTCTGTTCATCCTCTGTCTGAAACCCAACTTTCATCTGATTGGCTGCCCCTCACATACAGAAAGACTGAACAGCAAGGGGGTGGAGTTCTGTGCTCACAGTAAGAACTGTGTGCCTTAAGGCCATGTCCCCTCTCTTTGGCATCACATACATCCAAAAGTAGACAAAACTGTGAAACTGAGCATTTTAGAGACAGCTGAAGCCTCTGGGCCCACAGGGATTACTTGTACATACACTGATCTTGTTACTCAAAACTTTGAGCACATTTAATATGAGCATCCATCATCGCAACAGAATATATATGACAGAAAATATGTCACAAGTATGGCCGTACCTTGTCCATGCTATTCTTGTTTGTGTCAGGTCTGACTAGAATTGATTGAGGGGCAGTGCCAGGCTGTTTGTCATAATGAAAGTTCCTGTCCTTCATGATAGCAGCAGCAGAGGGCGCTGCTGGTTCAGTCATCCAGCCCGGTGGTCTGCCAGAGTTGGATGCAAAGCTGCTGTTCTTCTTTCTCTGCAGAGCAGGTGAGTAGCCGGATGCCTGATGTTGTGCAAAGTGCTGTGAGTTGGGGGGAATGTGTGAACTGGCCATATTGGATGGACGATTTGAGCCTGAAACAAATGTAAAAATTAAAAGATCATCACGTATCTGGCAAAGTGTGTAATTTAAATCAAGCCACAAGAGTGTGGTTAACACTCACCTCTGTGTGGGTGAAAAATACGCCTTACAGTCTCCCAACCTTGTGATCCCCCAGAGAAGGAAGGTTTTCCAGTCCCAGTGGATGACATTGCATGCTGTGCTCCGTTTGGCACAGATGGGACCTGTCCTGTTGGGTATATCATTCCATCACCATTCACCCTATCAAGAGCAAGGACCACAGCAGGGTTCTTGGCAGCTGTGTGTTTCTTTCCAGATAAAGTGCTGTATTGTGAGGACGGATTATGCGCTTTGGTCTCCAGCAGTCTGGCTGAGGTTCTGTAGTTTGGCAACAAAACATATTAGTATGAGATGAATGTCTACTTACCCATGGTTACTGTATAATGTAAAGAGAGCCTGCACATGAAGAAGATATATTTTTTTTAAAAAGCACCCACCCCTGGGGTGCCCTGGTGGCTTAGTGGTGAAGCCGGCGACCACATACGTATGCCGCGCATTGCGGTGCGGGTTCGAGTCTCGGCCTGTCGCCAGTTTGCCCACGTGTCTTCCCCTGTATCTTCCCCCCATTTCCTGTCTGCTAACAAAAAGCCGCTGTGGCCAAAAATGCAAAAAAAAAAAAAAAAAAAAGCACCCACCCATGTCATACAGCTTTATACTTCTGATTCATAAATCTTTAAAAGTCAAAATCACATGTCTTCCTGCCCACACTATGTAACTATCTGAACCCAAATAGCATTTAGCTCCCATTTCCTGCAGTCAGAGATCACACCCTCTCACCTGAGCACAGGCGTAACGTAGTTGCCGGGAAGGATGCCCACTTTGCCTGTTCTTAGCGATAACCCACGCAGCCAGCCTTCTTTGAACTTTCCGTACACTCCCACCATCTCCCCTTTCCTCAGCTCCAGCTCCTCTGATCGACGTGGTTTGTAGGAGTAGAGGACGGCACACCTGAGAAGTCGCAAAGTGGATTCATCCATGTTATATCACAGCTCTTGTCAATTATATCAAGATTATTCAGCCTTGTTTCCTATTCTTTTCACACCTCATAGATGTGATGCTTCATTATCATACCACTAAGACAGTATTAAGTTTAAAAACAGTGACTCACACGCTGATGGAGAGCTGCTGTGTGGAGGAGTTTTTGCCGTCTGCAGAGGCAGAGAGCATCTGGGGGTTCACCAGAGCCATAGAGATGGTGGGAGGAGTCTCGCTGGTCATCTTCTTTTCAATCTATAATGGGATTCATAATTATCATATGGGAGGCAAAGGACAATTCATAGCACAGTGTTTAAGCACAATATAGGAACAAGTGTATGCAGCCAGGTTTGCAACTCTGTGGGAACCCCATTTGTTACGTTTAGGTCAAAAACATGCAGGTGTGGGTGAACTGCGGGGCTGTGAGCAACCCATAGTGGGTTTGCCCATAGAAAACCTATATATGGACCCCTTTGGGGGTCCCACCTCTGTGGGCACAACCACTTGGGACCCGCTTGGAATAAGTGTGAGTTTGCCCTGCCCACACACCCCCACAGTTCACCCACACCGACCTAATGTGGGCCTGCACAAGCATGTTTTCTGGCATACTATTTATAATAAGGAAACCGAATACAAGGAAATGTGAATGAGAAGATGAAATCATAGAACATGTTTTCTCTCAGCCACATATTCCTGATGAAATCTGAGGCTGAGAGAAGGTGACTAATTAAAAACCTCAGGAAAATAGAAGGTAAACCGGATCTTAGTGATATACTGGAGAAGGAGTCAAGAAGTGAAAGATCTTAGACCATGCTCCATTATCTAAGATATGCTAATTGTTTGGTAGATTTGAGTTTTTTTTTTTTCCCCTCCTTCGAGGGCCGGTGGCTCTATAGTGCAGAGGTTTACATGTTTGACTAGCACGCAAAAGATCCCTGATTTGACCTGATTTGGGAATGGCCATAAATCTCTGGGATAGTTTGTGTGAATGTTGAGCAACAATCTGGTCCGCACTCCATACCAACTGATGACAGTAATGTACCATGAGGCATAAGTGGGTCCCTCACTGTGCTGTGAAATGTGGGGCATGTCTGGGGCTGGTGCATGGTACTGTGGATGTGCTGCGGGCCCCTCTCTCTGCTTAGCCACAGTGGGCCCCACTCACTGTGGGCCATGTGTGTTTGCTGGGATGACTCTCTAAACATAATTTAGTTTAATTAACTTAATAGTTTAGTGTAGCATTTTCCTATTAAAAACATGTTTGGACTCATGCAAGAGCCCTCCCCCATCTCAACTGCTGAGAGGGATGACCCAAAAGAAATGCATTTATCTGCAGACACCCCAAACCCTTTCTTCTTATTTTGCTGTGCTCAGTGTGAAGCCCCCACCAATAACGGCACATGTGAGAGCAGGACAGCAGATGGGATGAAGCATGTGCTTTGGTTGCATTCGCACAAAACCATCCAAGGGAGCACCTTCCTGCAGGGCTGTGCAGAGGTGTGGTGCCATTTATTTCTTTGTGCTTTAGAAGGTTACTGCCATGATTCAGTCAGAAAATAACGTTTTTCTATTTCGCTCCTTTGTTCTGCATGATGGCGCTCCCTCTCTCTGTACTTTCTGATAATTTTAAGGAATATTATGTAACTTTTCCACCTCGGACACCAGATTTTTTGGTAGTGTGTAATTGGGATGGGAGGGTATGATCTCTTGGTGCATCAACAAAGACATGTTGACATAGCTCACCACACTTGAGGCCCTGAAGCAGCGGACCAACATTAAAAATCTAAAGAGGTAACAGTGCGAATGGAAGCAGTAAAGGGAGAGCCGGCTGGGCTGCTAACTGAATACAACCAGGTCTGCTCTCCCATCGTTTTTTTCTGGGCCACCTTTCACTAAGTGGAAAATGAAGTAGATCTGCATCACAAAGGCTGAGCGCACAACAGGGGCTGAGAAAGTGTCGAGCTTTCTCCTGATTAAAACCCAAGCTGTTGCTCTCTTTTCAGAGAGCTGACACACGAAACACTAAGTTGCCCATTGCTGTGTATGGTAAAATTGCTGGTTTGTATTTAATGTACTGAAGGAATATACTCATGGTATATGTTTGCGCTTACCATATGTACATTTATTTGCCTGAGAAATTTGTCTTAGACTGGAAGATAAACATAACTGATTAAAAATACAGAAGCTTAAAAGGTTTAGTGTCATCAGGAACTTGGTGTTCTCACTGGGGAACGGTGAGCCACTGATGGAGACCACACAAACGATAAAGGAAAGACTCCGAGGTCATCTCTGAATACCCAGCTGTTGAAGTTCTCTGTTTTCCACATATTGTTTTATATAATGATGTAACCAAGATTGATAAGCTTTGACTATATGAAACTGTGAGCTGAAAAAGAGCATGTCAGTACTTCATGTCATATCCAGTAACACACTAGGAATGGTGTGCGGTTCTGACCCAGATTAATCTGTAAAACTGTGTGACAAATGGCTAATTAAATTTAATAATTGGACTCCTTATTCTGTTGTGTTGTCTCATTCCTGTTGGATAAACAAACACGCAGAAACCTAAAAGGCTTAAGCAGCAGCTGATTAGTTTTTAAAAGTTCTTTAATTGGTGACCCCGACGTGATCGAACAGGAATGTTTTTGATTTTCAGATGTTTTTATTCGTGTTTTTTGAGTTTCTTGGGAATAAGGAGTGAATTTGGCCACCGATAATCGCTGCTTCGATGTTCCGTGCGACACTACCGACTTCCAGATTCTATCAGTGCCCAGGAGATCTCCATCTAAAGGTTAGCAGAGACCTTTTCTAAATATCTGCATATTGAATTGTATCAAATTATAATGGTCACTGGTAGTAAGACGGGAGGAAGGTGTAATTCGAGCCATTTTACACGTGTAAAAGTTTATGAAAAAAAAAAAGAGTTTAAAAGAGTTTAAGTAAAAGAGTTGATAAAATGAGAGCACAAAGAAAAATAGGCAAAACGAACAGCAGGTGACAAGTCCGAGTGGAAAACTGATCAATCCAATGAAAAAACCTATTCAGGGGGTTTTCAGGTTTAATTTGGGTAGATATGGTTGTTGATAAAGGGTATGAAGGTCAAAAATTCTCAGGAGGAAGTTTTTGCTTCTGATCCATATGAGAGATAAGTCAACCATAGTTGGACAAAAGACACCCCCCCAAAAAAAAATCACACAAAAAAAAAAAAAAAAGGAGTCAGGAGTTAATTGATTTTTAAAAAAAATAAATAAAGCCAGTATAATAGACTAGTATCTTGAAAATCCCAAATTCAAGCATTTTTTGCAAAATATTAGAGGTCATTTTTTCCAGAAGATTGATTAAGAAAGAGTTTCTAAAGGAAGCCAAGTTATACTGAAAAGTTTCAAAGTAAAACTAAATCAATTTAAGACATGATGATGTCACTAACAAAAATCCCTCTGTCATTCCAACAGGAGCCTGAACAACATCACTGGGGCTGCAGGAGACTGGACCCTGATCAGTTACCTGAACAGACTAAAAAGCTCTAAAGACTCACATTAAAAAAAGAAAAAAAACGGGCTCCTGGTTCCACATGACGCTCAAGAAGGAGGCCAACCATCTCACAAACAGGTGACCTTAGAGTTCTTGACCGATGATCTTTGTGGTTTCAAGAGTATAATTTGTTTAATGCTTCCTCCAACACTAACTATTGTTTTCTCTTACAAATTCCCATGAGGTCTAAGGAGGACACGCCCTGATTTCAGACGACCAAAGATAACAAGTCTGCAGTGAGCTGCATGTAAGGTCAACGATGGTGTTGTATGAACTCTGACCCTAAAAGTATCTACATTTTGACTAAAGAGTTTGTCAATAACATTTTTTTTTGTTTGTTTTGTGGTGAAACTTCACTACAGGGAGTTTAGATTTAAAAATATAGAACTATACAAGGTGGAAAAATAAAAAAATAGTTAAAGCCATTCTATTTCACTGGCAAACTATTAACAACTGCTGATGTTGTTTTAGGTCAAGGTTATGCATTTTTCCCTTCCATAATTTGGCAATCTGAGGTTTAAAAAGCCATATTTTGTCTGCGATAATTATGCTTTTTTTGCGTACAGACCCATAAAGAATAAATATAATTTTGAGCCCAGTATAATCCTTTGAAATGATTTTGATTGTCAATCTTTCAAAGATGTTTTATTTGCCCAGATTTTCACATGCAATGGAGTCAGATTTGAACAGTAATTTTACAGATATAGAAAAAGTTATCCAAGAGCTGTTTAAAACTAGAGAACTTTAAAATGATTATTTTTATATTTTGAGATTCATCTTATGTTTTGTTTTTTGGTTTCTTGTGTTCTTTTTATTCCACTCTAGCTTACATAAAAAGTGTGTCAAATTTTAATTTAAGGACATTAATTTTGTATTTTGTATTTCCTGATGAGTTTGAGATCAAAATGCAAAAGTTAACTTTACAATTGGATGAAAAATGAGACAGCTGACACTGACCTTGTAGACAGAGAGAAGAAAAAGAACAAAAAAAACCACACACTTGCAATGAAGAAGCAGCTTACACTCACTGACAGACAGACAGAAGTTCATACTAGTTTTCTGCTTAATTTGACAGTTAACTCTAGGTGCATTAAAACAGGTTCACTTTTGATGGACTGAATCCACTTAGTAAATTATTAAATTAGTGGTATATTAAAATTGTAAGCTCATTTTTCTCAGGCTGATAAACAAAATAAAAGATTTATAACTAAAAGCCATTGAATAAATAGATCTTTAGAATATTTGTGGGCACTTTGATGTCCTGTCTTAGTTTGTGTAAATTTAATTATTGACCCACAAGACCTGCAGTTCATGGTATTTTGTTTAACTGACAGGGAAAATTTGGAACTTTCTTTACTGGATTTTTTCCACAGGGACCTGAGATCATACCTGAGACAGTATGCGCCTTTCACAGGAAACTAACCAGGATGACTGCCATATGTGAACAGCTGTTGTCTAAAGATGTGTAGGGATGCATCTCCAGTGATAAGTTGCTGACTACTGTGGTTTGAACATCCATAGATTTGGTGAATATGAGCATGGCACACCATGGAGGCTGAAGGAAGGCTGCATATATAACTATTACCTGTGCACTGATCCAGTGATCATTTCTTTTATGTTTGCAGTAAAATTTTTGGCGACTGGAACTGGATTTGACCCTAAAGGGATGCAATCCACATTTTTTAATGAATTTGAGACAAATTGTTAGATAGTAACTGTTTCATGTTACTGTTTGTCATGTGGGCCAATTTATATGCAGAATTTACTTTGGACTGACTAAATTTAAATGCTAATCCACTTCACTAAACAATATTGACACACAAAAGACTAATGCTTGTTTTCTTTTTGTTTTTTAGGCCATAATGAAGTATAGAAAGTAGGTAAACACATTATAAATATGACATTATTAAACACTGTCTAAAATTTGTTGCTAAATTTACAAATCACAATAGTATAAGATTAGTTTTCACAAAAATCCTCTTCTGGCTCTTAACATCAATGCAGTCCTGGCTGACCACTCCAGGTCAGGCTGGTGAAGTTGACCTCAGAAATGTCTGAGGTCAAAAGGGGGATTGAAAGAATATACTCATGGTATATGTTTGCCCCAGAGGCGATTGCTCTAAGACTGCAAGGGAAGCTCAGCTTCCCCTAAAATGTCAAAAAACAAGTGATCAAACATATACTGTTGTGTGTACATGTCATTGACTAAATATGCGCTACAACGCGCTCAACTTTTGTTCAGAATCAGCTTCTTATCACTGGTAACGACGCGGCTTTCCTCTCACTCATTCCCGCAGCTTCTCAGCGCTTTAAACAGTGTGGACGCTGAGCGTCTACAGAGTTCAATAGCGAAGCAAAGAAAGCAGTGAAACGAGATGAGTCATTGGATAAATGCTGGGCTTTGTCCCGCCCATCGGACGCTCAGCGTCTCTGGGGGTCTATGGGGCAGTGGGCTGGCCTCGGCTGGCCCGGACGCTCAGCTTCTGCATGATGATTGGATGATCTGTCTGAGGCTGAATCCCTTTTTGATTGACAGCGAAATGAGCGAATCAGTGATCTTTTGGTGTAAACATCCGTGGGAGCATTTTTAAATATTCATTCTGTTCTGAGTTGAACCGGAGACTTTCCTCATCCTGTTAGCAGCATTTTCTTTGTTAAAAACAACTAGAGACAAATCAAGCTTCTATTTCTGGTGGGGGTTTTTTGTAGCTGCTTGTGTTTGGAGACTGACTTCTATCACTCTTTCTGACTTCTATCGCAGTTTCTGTCCAGCGGGTGCTGCTGTATAAATAAACCGACACATTTTATGATGTAGGCCGAAATTGAGCTTCCCCTCCTTGAAAGACCAGCATCTGCATCAGCAGCTGATTATTTTTTTTTAATTTCTTTAGCACCAATATGCTGGCATTGTTAATGGACACCAGAACACTGGAAAATAAGTTGACATTTAGCAATATCTGGGGCGATGTTTGAATAAATTTGTGCTAAATGTTGAAAGAGAGTGTGATTAAAAGCTAAATTATTCATGACTTTGGTATGTGCCCACAATTTCACAATTGTGCAATCCTAGAATTCACTGCATTTCAACACTGCAATAAACCACCTGCAACTACAGAGATTGCAACTGCCACTGCTTATCATAATGCTGCATACTCCCACTTTAAGCTCTTTGGTGGTTTGATGAAGGTGGCGGATAGTGCTGTTGATCCAAAATATTTCACAGGTAATCTTTATTCTGCTTTCATCATTCTCATTAAACCCTTTACTGAAACTCTGCGTCTCTTATGGAAGCAGCTACAGTCTTCTTTACATTTCTCCTCATTTCTATGGGTTTTGCTTTTAATTTGTCACCCGTCTGCACAAAACGAATGATTCATTCGATTTTCTTCTGAAATTTTTAGTCATACGTTGAACAGTATATAAATAGATTTCCTTTGCAGTGTATCTTTATAGATCAAAGCTTCTCTACTTAAAGTTGAGGGCAAAGGATATTTAACAGTGTTGAAGTCAGCAGGATGTGAGTCAAACCTGACTTTACTAAGGTATGTTTCCCAACTGATAACAGTTAAGTGGCCTTTCTGAAGTGCGGCCTATGAGCTTTTTTTTTTTTTTTCTTTAATCAAACACATTATGCTTTCTTACTTATAACAAAGAGGCAGAAATAACTTTGCTGAGCCCATTTTCTCTGCTGATGTTTGCTGATATTTACAGCTTCACTACCAAACTCCTGCTATACACTTTAACACTAGCCTTTGGTCCTGGGGTTCCCGCTATATAGTGTGTGCAGCTCTCCAGCACTCTGCACTGCATTTGCACTCTAACTCAACAGCATAAAGACAGATGCAGCTGACAGATGCATCCAGCTCTGTAACTGCAGTCTCAGTTTTCAAAGGCAGCGCTGTGAGGCAGAAATAAAAAAGGAAGAAAGTCAGGTTGCATGTACTGACACAACAGACTTCCATCATATGTGAGAGCCCACAGATGAGCATCACTGTCATGTCTTTTTGTGCACATCTTCTATAGCGTTCACATGGTCTTTACACCAAAAGCAAGAACTTGTTAATATGGGAGGAAGCAGTACACATCTTTTTTTTTAGTCCAATTATTCACTATATTTGGCCAGAAAAAGACACAAAGTGTTGCCAACTTTGTAAAATGCTTTGTGATGCAACAAAGAAAAGAGCAACTTATCTTAATGTCTTAAATTATTTAGTTCTTTTCATGACTCTGTGTCCTGTTTCTATTCTTAGTTTTTTTTTCTTTTTTGTTTCAAAGAGCCGGCTTCTGTTATGCTGCAGTCACACTGTGGCCAGGTGCACTGACCCAGTAGTTGCAGTGGCTAAAGGATATTTACACAGAGAGCCTATCTCTGCTATTAGTCAGGCAGCAAATAAAGTCGTATTTAGTGTAAAAGGTTTTCATGCTCCTGCACTCTGAATCCTGCTACCAAAAATAAACGTATTAACAGAATATTAATGTGCAGCTTCGTGTGTCTTGCTGCCAGCATCCTTTGGCCTCACATAAAGTAAGACAGTTTTGTATGGAGGCCCAAATTAAATAAATTAATAAGCACTCGTGAAATGATGTAATGACTAAATCTAAATATTGCAAAACTACAGTTACGTAATTGTAAAGTAATAAAAAAATTTAAATAGAGCTCAGCAGTGGGGTTACAGAAGTAAAATTCCCATTTATATTCTCCATAGGGATTTTGATTATAAGCCAAGTAAACTTCCTATGAGCAACGACTTTGTGAAACAATGACATGTGCGCTGTAGAGACCACAGTCTGTATGATACTGGCCTTGTTTTAGCAAAAACACATTTTATTTGCAAGGTCGTGGAAAAGAACTACTCTACCCTCAACCTTAAAGTGAAACGGCAACGTCACCTCTGATTGGTGGAGGTCACTGTTACTATGGAAATGTGAAGGCTAGGTCACGGAGTGAGTGTGAAACCAGAGCGGTAATTTCAGTCAGGAACTTGTAGTAAGAGTGCACTTTCAGAGCTCAAATAAAGTAGAAAAACACTGTTAATTATGATTATTATTAACATTATTATTACAAGTACGAGTCCATTTACCACAACAGGATGAGTGCTTCTTTCTCTGTTAAAAGTAATCATGTTACAGTTTTGTACTTTTGGTCACATTCACCATGTAGCTGGATGGGTTGGTTCAAGGTTTAAAATTTGTTATATAAGAATTTTTTGAAACATCAATGGAGAAGCTCTATTGCTCATCATAATAAAATTTGACCTCCTCATGCTTCTTTTCAAAATAAAAGTTTACATCAGCTCAGTTTTTTTCTTGAATATGACCCTTTTTAAAGCTTTTTTTTTTTTTTTTTTTCCCCATTTCACAATTTTCCAGAATTTGAACATTTTGAACTACAGCCTTTATCTGCTAATTAAGACAAATGACTATTTGAAGGAGAAAACAACAGCTATACTTCTAGTCAGGCTGAGGCCGGGTAACACTACACTTATATGATGCTACCCATTAACTGTGTTAAAAAGATGCTAGGCCTGCACAGAATCAAAAGCCACCGAACAGCACATGACATGTCTGACTTCCATCCAGCTTGATCTGGAGTCACTGTGGCATCACGCCGACATCATCAGGAATTACCTCGCGGGATCACTTGCAGCTGCAGTTTTCTGAGGTTGTTCTCCACTCACTGCACCCCCCCCCCCCCCCCCCCCCCCCCCCAACCCCTGGAGCAAGACAGAAAGCACAATGCTTTCCCCTAATCTAAGCACTTGCTGGCTCAGATGTGTGACGTTAAGGTTTCTGTGTAATTTCAATATTAGGATTTTATTTCTTACAGTCGTACTATTCAAGTTGATTTTTTTCTGACAAAATAAAGGTTAATGAGGTCAGAGAAGATAACATGGATATGTTACATTGCATGCTCATTGTTACGGAAAGGTTAAACAGACTTTCCATATAAAACTTTTCATTCAGGCTTCAGTCTATTCCAGGCAGGTGAAAAGAAACAATAACCTTGATTGCAGCCTTTTCTCTCTTTTTTTTTTCCTCACTAGCTTTCATCCACTTCACATGTTCAGGATTTTATTTCACTTTTTAAGGTTATTTCTCCATTCTAACAGATGCTGCCAAACAAAGAGGGGAGTAATGGCCACACAGGCTTAAAGATGTGTGAGCCGTGAATGTGTTTAATGAAAACTGCAATCAGGCGGCACAAATTAGCTGTGCAGAGAGACACATGAGCTGAATTTTAAACAGCAACAGTTAGAGGGTATGGATTATTTATATTATTGACTAATCTGCCTTTTTATTAACCAATTAATCCTTTGGTCTGTAAAAGCTAAGAAAATGTGAAAATGGCTCTTAGTTTTGATCTGTAATCCAAACATTTTCTGGTAATGAAAGCAGAAGAAAAGCTTAATTCATACTTTTATTTAACTCCATCAAAACTATAGTAATTACCTCCTTCTTGCATCAACTTAACAAACCTAGTCTGCTTAAAATGCTAAGTTTTTGACCAGGTCACCTACAATCCCTCATGCGTCACTAATCAAAATCTGAATTCAATTCGGGTTTCCCAAGAACCCCGTTGGAGCTCCACACGGTCTAACACTGAACTAAATCACAGACCTACTGCAGTCCTACACCAGCACGAAGCCTCAAAGGTCTTCTTACCTAAGCTTTTATCTGTCTCCTGTTAAGCTTGAGGTCTGAAGAGAACAGTCTGGCATTTATCTTGTTTTTACTCTTGAGTCTATGTTTCATGTTGGCGAAGCCCTTTTTCACATTCTGCACTTGAAAGCTGCTACATAAATAACTCAGTCTAATTATTTCCACGCTTCTATGCAGTCCGTTTGCAGGCTTCAATCACCACTGATAACAATAAGAATGATGTCAGATAGTTTGGTGAAGTGTGATATGGGAGTGAACTTGTTCCTGTTTTTTTTCTTAATCCTAAATTTTGCTCTTACATAACTGTGCTGATATTCACACTAATATGCATTATTTCATCCACAGTGGGAGGGAAGCTGCAGCTCTCAGTCAAACAGGCGAGCCAGAGGTAAGAGAAGCAACACCAAGAATAGCACAACATGCTGGCTTGGTCACCGGGGAGCTCAGCCTCAGCTTTAGGGACATGGCCCTCCACTCCCTTAAAAAAGAAAAAAAAAAAAAAAGGGGGGGGGGGGGGGGGGGGGGGTTGTGGCTTGTCTGCCATTACAGGCCCACTGATGTGAAAGGGAGTGTTACCTGCTTAGTGAAGAGGAAGGAGTTTGAAGGAAGGGGAGAGAGAGAGGGGTCGGTTATGTAAGCAACTTCACCAGTGACTCATCATCATCAGCATGAGAGCGATAAGCAGACACACTGAGGGACTCTCTGAGCCTCCCACTCGCCACATCTATTTCTCATTTTTCCTCCTCCTTCTTCCCACTTCATGTGTTTTTTGCCTTTTTGCAGCCTGAAAAATGTTTTGTGTTTCTCTCCCTCACTTCACACCATCTCCTCCTTCGCCGCTCTTCCTGCCTTATTGCCCCATTTCCTCCTTTCTTATCACTCTCCTCCACCTCCCTTCCTCTCCTGTTTCTCTCCAACCTGTATGAGGTTGAGCGTTTTTGTGCGCTGACATGTATAATTGCAGGGCAGAGCTGAGAAATTTGAATGGAATTGAAGGAAATCATAATCCTGAAGGGCAGGGAACTTGGCGGCACGTTACTTTATTAAGCCCTTCCAGAGACTTTCATGTCGATGCTGTACTCAGGCCCTATGACTCGGTGCCACACTGCCATTGTTTCTCATGTGAAATAACAGCACTATGTCCAGTTATTTACATAAATTCGTTGATGATTTATAGGAGCTGCATAAATCCCCTTTGGTCATTTCCAGAGTAGGCTTTACTGTAAGTTTCCTCAGAAATGAACTTTTCCCCTTGTCTGCTTAAAGATAATAATAAAAGCGGCACATGGACATTTTTACCAAACCATGACTCATCCTGATATTATAGCACATTCTTTCCAAAGTATGCAGGAGATATCATGTCAGTAATGCAAAAACTATGAACCTGATAGAAACACTAACATTCCCAAAACATAACAATTTTTTTTGTAATCCAGAGGGCCCAGAGAGTTCAGCAAACAATGAAACAACAAAAACCTTCAGTTTCAACACTGTTAATGACTTTTACTGCTGAGGTAATAATTAATTTCGACAGTAAAATTGGCCCGTTTTCTTCTGTGCTCTTGCAGAGTTTTTTTTAAAAAAAAAAGAACTTGATGTGTCACTTCAACAATTCTATCAAATGCTTGAGTCAAAAGAGATTTCCTCTTTTCTCTCCTGACGTGCTGTTTTCCCTGAGAGAATACAAACTTGCACAACCTCATGAACCATATGTCCCTGAGATGAAGGGAGAAAAAGGACACACACACACCCTGTGGAACTATAATTCATCCCTGAAGGGAAATCCTGGCTTATGTCCCAGGACTCATGATTAAAGACCTTTCAAAGTTACGGTCCACTCACCTCCAGTCCTCACTTCTTTTGTTTCTACTCTTTTCCACATGTGTGTTGTCTTAATAAGAGCCACTTAATCATAAGGGCGATCTCGCTTTCTCGCTCATTCCTTCAGCTGATTGTCATGGTTTCCTCCCTTTACCGGGGGGGGGGCAACTCAATCCCTCAGTGACTCAAATAAACACCTCTATTATCTCACAGAAAACCGCTGCACCCTTTGCCAACCACATGTTTTCTATTAGAGCAAATCACTGCAAGCAACACAAAGCCAAACCCAGTTTGACACAAAGATTACAAAAGAGCTGGAAAAATAAAAATAGCATGCATAAAGAGGCATGTGACTCACTTTTAACAGGTGTCTCTGCGAGTCAGAGTGGTGTCTTCGCTGAGAGTTCACTCTGGAAGAATGAGTGTGGCCCTGGGTGGCAGAGGGCACAAAGAGGTGCTGTGTCTGACCCTGACGGTTGAAGCTGTTGAAGGTGTTGACGTTGTCTCTCGTCTGATAAAAGTTGCTTCCTCTGGCTGCTGGCTGTTTCCGCTGGTTGGAGAGGGGCAATGCATTGATGATGGGTGTCTTAGCTGGGGCTTGAGGGACTCCGTAATGGGCAGTCCTATTGGATGCGTCAGTGGCCTTGTCTTTGCCCCCGCTCACAGTCTGATGGTGAAATTCTGCTGAATCACCCCCCCTCCGACTCTTTCCCTTCAGCAGTTTGGCAGCCACAGGGTTTGGCTGGAATAGGATGAATGCATAAAAAGAAACCACAGTAAAAAGCGGGATGAATTGTAAGACAGAGCAAAATCCTCAGTCAAAAAAAGATTCCTCTCCAACTCCTACCTGCGCCTGCCAACCTCTGCTCCTGCTGATCAGTGAAACATTTGTCTAAATACACCCACTTATCACAACTAGACTCACCCCTACAACTTGTTGGACAGGCAGGCAGAGAGCATGATAAGTACCAGCCAATAAGCTAGGAAAGGTTGACTTGTGCTGAGAAAGGAGCTGCGCAGACAGACAGACAGGCGGGCAGGCATTGGCAGGGTTAATGCTTTCACTCCCCACAGTGATGTGCTGTTATGCCACCCAAGCAGAGAAAGCATTACTGTGTCTTCACGCCTGGCTGCACGACACGGGAAGAGGCTGGCTCAAAAAGGAGAGGAGAGCAGGAAAGTGGAAGAAGAATGATAAAGAGCCTCGGTAAAGCAGGGCTTTAGGAGAAGACACGAGTGAGAAGGAGATAAAATTAGCAAAGAGAGGACTAATAAAAAGAGGCGATATATTAGGGAGGAAATCACAGCAAAGCAGATGACAAGTTAGGAAAGTAAACAGGAAATGAATGAGACATTGACCCCTGCGAGTGAATGAACAAACACAGTTTCTCACAGCATGGGTGAAGTTAATTCTTGGAGGCAGAAAGTGCAGAGGAAAACAAATGACAGTCAGCCAGCTAAGCAAGCCGTGCAAACCTGAGTAAGCCACACAGTCACACACTAATAAGCAGCTGCAGACACAGCAGGGCTTCACAGATTGGCTTTCTGCCTCAGCACTTTGCAGCACAGGAGTGACATTTACTGATGAATCAAAGATTTGAATGAAAAGCAAGTTAGCGTCCTGGCAGTGACCTGGAATTAATGACATCCAACGACGACATCTACAGTTCAACTGATTACACTAACGGAGAAAAGTGCCAAACGGCAGGTGTCGAACTCGATCACGCTGAAAAGGTCACAACCCACATTCAGGGAAGAAAAGGAAGGACTCACCTTTGTAAACTGCTCAGGACAGAATCCGACTTTCTCCCCAAGCTTGGCTTCAATCCAGTTTTCATCCACCCGCCTGATGACAGTGAGGACGTCGCCCTATAAAACAGAAAATAAATAACAGATACACATAAAACAGATGGAACAAACACAGTGCGCTTGCCCTGGAGACTGAGCACTCAGCCTGGAAACTCTGAGCCCTGTGTTTCTCCAGTAACATGTGACATCAGCTCCTTTTGTGTCTGCAGGCCCAGTCCTTTTCTGTGGACAGCCTTTAAAAAAACCCAAAAAACACACTTGACCACCTGCTTTAAGAAAAAAAAGGCATGCTGGAGGGTACTTTAATGGAGAGCACAAAAGTACTGAGGCTCTTATATAACTGCCTCAGAAACCCTTCAGGGTAAGTAACAAACCACTGCAACAGAGGTCTGAGCCTTCGTTTCCACAAGTCTCAATTCTCAGTCTCTGAAAACAGTGAAAAGGACAAAAGCAGCGACCATTATGTAGCAGTATTGCTGAGGACTTCCTGTGCAGTATATATTCATGGACTACTACAAATTCAGGGCTAATATGAGAGAAAGCAGGATTATATTCAAGGGGTTAAGTGTGCATTCAAGCCTGCTGTTTCCCCAGTGTGGCAGCAGGGACACAAATACACTAATTTAGCTCTTCTGACATCATAACAGACACTGGACCGACAGCTCTGTCTGTTCTGCTTTTCTGAAATCCATATATTGTTCAGTGAAAAAAAAAACATTTAAAAGGGACCACAGTCCAAAGCAACTAGTTGAACCAGCAGCTAAAAAGCAAGAATTTACTATGAAATTATCCAAAGAAGTTTCTGAGACTGCAACATTGAGTTGATTGATCGGCAAAAAGCGCATCAGCAATTCTGACGTCTGAAAATATAGTAAATCAATTTTACACACACGCTTATGAAGGTGAAATGCTGGGTTTTGCTATTGATTTAAGCTATTTTATTCATTTTTTTTAAAAAAGTATTCGTTTTCGAAGAGTTGCTCCACCTATGCCAACACTGTCAAACCCATGGGCCATGCTGCCAGAGCCAGCCTGCCAAAAGGTCCAATTAAGCCCACCGCAAGACCTCACAAAATGTTTAAAATTACTGAGAAGACATTAATAATCCAGCTTTCCAATAAAATCCACTGTTGTTATGATACCAGCATTACTACAGAGGACAGGAAAACTATGCAGCTACATGAAAATTTATATTTTTCCATGCAGCCCTGTAAAAAACTAAGTAGAGTACAGGCCGTGATTTATGCAGCTTTGTAGAACCAGCTTTAACAGCAATAATGATCACAATAACAAAGTAATAGGAATCAGTCTCTCATCGGTGTTGGCCCACTCTTCTTTATAGCGTTACTTCAGTTCAGTTGAGGTTTGCAGGCATTCATTTTCACACAGCTCTCTTAAGGTTACACTATTGCATTTCAACCAGGTTGAGGTCTGGGGTTTGACTGGGCCATTGCAACACCTTGATTCTGTTACAGCTGTTCTGTTGCTGATTTGCTGCTGTGGTTAGGATCACTGTCCCAGTTTCAGCCAAGCTTTAGCTGTTGGACAGATGGCCCTACATTAGCCCTCCACTGTCACGCTTGGCAGCTGGTATGAGGTGTTCGTGCTGATATGCTGTGTTTGGTTTTCAAACACGGTGCTGTGCCTTATGGCCAAACATCTCCACAGTGGTCTCATGTGTCCAAAGGACATTGTTCCAGAGGATTTGTGGTTTGTTCAGATGCAACTTTGCAAACCTGAACTATGTCACCATGTTCTTCTGGCAAACCTACCAAACAAGCCGTATTTGTTCAGTCTTTTTCTAACTGAACCATCAAGAACTTTAACATGTAATGTGCTAATCGAGGCCTGTAGCGTCTGAGATGAAGCTCTTTTGCAGCTTCTCTGAGCACTGCACAGTTTACCTTTAGGTGAATTTGCTGCAACGTCCACTCCTCGGACGTTTGTGGCATTGTGTTAATGTACAACTGGATACACAAGACAAATAAACTGCCAAAGCCTATGCTTTAATAGAGGTGCTCACATCTACTAATGATCAATTATCTTTGTAGACCTACAGTGATCTGTAAACTGTAATGCATGTGTCATAACAACAGACCGGCTGAAGCTGAGGCTTATAGCTGAGATTGCACATATTTTTTGTAGACAAATCTACTATACTTTTTTTAGTTTTTACAGTGGAGAGGCAGTTAAGTAAACCCCAATGGCATTTAAAAGGTTTGAAATTGTGCAGACACAATGACCCAATGAACACTACCTTCCCCTGTTATGTTCTAACTCAGTACTTTGAGTGGCATACCTCGAGGAAGCTGAGAAAATATTTACTGTCTTCCAGATTCATTTCTTCTGGGTTAAAGTCACACAGTGCTCTGCAGAGAGCTGGTGCTTGGAGCTGCTGGAGGGGCTGCAGCTGAGGTGTCTGGCTGACGGCCTGCAGCGCACTGACAGACGCACTGCTACTGTCGCCGTCGTGCCAGTCGTCATCCGCTTGGTGTTTTGGTGTGATAGCGTTACCAGCCGAGAGGACTGGCTCTCCTGACAGATCACCTCTGTAGCTATACATTGATGCCTTGTGAGAAGCCTGAAGTGCAGAAGAAAGTCAAATATCAGCTGTTGTTTAATTAAACTCTGGTAAATTTATATAACATAATATGTTTTTTTACAGATTTCAGGGTTTTAAGCCTCTGCATTCTGTATTTTCATTTAAAGATGATTATCCAGGGATCCGGTACTTTTTGGTGGTGAACATAACACAAAAACATCTGTAAAAATCCCCAAGCCTGACACATTTTAAGAATAGGTGACAACCAGTTTCTTTTATCTGCTTCACCAACACTCTGGGGTTTAGTTTTCACTGCATCTTTTCATAGGAGTTAGATTGCGGGATGACAAAACATTTCTTAAAAGATTTTGTGCTGAACCAGCACTAATGCGCCATCACAGATAGGCAGATAAGTTTGATGACACTGGCTTTTTTTTTTCTTTTTTCTTTGAAGATTATATCAACAAGTTTAGACTCAAGTTTGGACTTTTTGAAAGTAGCACAGATGCAGAAAGACCGTCATACTGAAAGTAACAATATCACAAGTGTCAGCGTATGTAGCAGTAAATAATGCTACACCCCGAGTTTTACTGATTATTACCAGTGGAATATATTATATTGTAATTTGAATAGATGGTTTCGGGATTTTGTATCAGTCTATAAATAAAGTGCCTAATTCACTGTTTGCATCCACTTTAGGCCCAGTCATCTTAGGCTCAGCTTTCAGTTAATCAGACTAACCCATATTGTTGTCATGGTCCTGGGTCGGTGGCCCAGTGTTATGTTCCTTTTGTATAGCTCTGTTTTGGGTTTTGATTGCGGGGGTTTAGTTATGTTTTGCCTTCTAGTTCCTTATGTTTTCCTGGTGTCAAGTCTGCATCTTTGTTCCCCCTTCTGTCTTCCTGTTTTATTTTGATAGTCGTCTGGTCCCTGTCTGTGTTCAGTTTTGCTTCCCCTTGTCTCGTCAGCGTTATTGTGTCACCTGTGTTCCCAGCTGTTCCCACTCCCCTCATTCTCCTCCTGTGTATTTAAGTCCTGTGTTTTCCTGTGTTTTTGTCTTTGACTAATGTTTCCCTCGCTGTGTGCTTTCTGTTTGATTACCCCGTTTTTCTGGAGATTCGAGTTGAGTTTTATTTTCGTTCTGCATTCTGTGCCTCTGGTCCTGTCCAGCCCTGCCTCGTGTTTGCTCTGCCAGCCAATAAAGCCGTGTTTGACATTTTACCTCTGTCTGGCATATCCTGCATTGGGGTCCTCCTTCCTGCCCGCCACACAGCGTTTCATGACAATTGTATCCACGGCAGCACGTGGAAGCAGCCAAAAATGATCGGTTTACTCGGTTTAATAAAGTGGGCTCAACTTTCTGAACTGTGGCTGAACTTAAACCAGGTTTCAAGTAGGCTTTTGAACTCTCAGAATGACTTGTTTACAGAGCGTGTATGAGAACGCAGGTCTCACCGTTTATTACTGACTGTATGGTACCTTTATGATCTTCATGTTAGTGGAGGCTTAAATTAGATGACAGTGTCAAATGTGGTGCACAGACATATATAACGCTACCAATTTTTTTTAAATACATCAAAATATTCCTCTGTTACGTCACTGGGGTCTGAGCAGTAAAGCAGTCTTTACATTTTCCTCTTCATCATCTTCTTTTGCTTATGGCCATCATTCAATCTGTATGCTAAAATTTTTTTGACATTTTGCACACAAACAGGACAGCTACCCGATTCTTTTCTGGTGGCACCTCAAGCACTGTATCACCACCGGTGAGTCAAAGCTGGAGGTACAAATGGATCCATAAGTAGTGGGAAAATGACACAATTTTTCTCATCTTGCCTCTGTACACCACCACAGAGGATTTTAAATCAAACAATCAATACATGACTGAAGTGCAGACTTCCAGCTTTAATTTAAGGGGTTTTACAAAAGCATTGCATTAACTGTTTAGGAATTACATCCATTTTTATACACAATCCCCCACTTTCAGAGGCTCATTTGAATTGGACAATTGACTGATAAATCATTTCATGACCAGGTGAGACCTGTTTCTTTATTACTTCATGGCAAACTCTGGAGTCAATATTAAAAAAAACTCAATATTAAATCCAAAGAGATGTTGAAGCAAGTGAAAGAGGCCATCATTAGGTTGCCCCCCCCCCCCCCCCCCCCCCCACACACACACACACAAACAATATAACATTATTAGAGAGGCAGCAAAAACTATTTCTCTGTAGTCTCATTATCTGATGCACACCACATTATCTCTCAAACATGGTGGAGTCAGTATTATGGCATGGGCATGAATGGCTGTCAGTGAAACTGGGTCAGTGGTGTTTATTGATGCTGTGACTGCTGATAGAAGGAGCAGGATGAATTACAAAGTGCACAGGGCCATACTCTCTGCTCAGATTCAGCCAAATGCTGCAAAACTGATCACACTTCACAGTGCAAATGGATAATGAGCCAAAGCAAACTGCAAAACCAACCCAAGAGTTTCTCAAGGCTGAAAAATGGCATATTCTTCTACAGCCAAGTCAGTCACCTGATCTCAACCCAATAGAGCAGCTTTTCAGTTACCGAACTGAACTCAGAAAGACCCACAAACTGCAGTAAAGGCCTACCAGAGCACCTCAAGGGAGGAAAAACAGCATTTGGTGATGTCCATGGGATTTAAGACTTCAGGCAGTCACTGACTGCAAATGATTTTCATCCAAGTATAAAAAAACAATCCTTATATATAAAATTATGTTAGTTTGCTGTTGAGCCTCTGAAAATGGGGGACTGTGTACAAAAATGGCTGTAATTCCTAAACAGTTACAACAATACCTTTGCAAAAACCCCTTGGATCAGACCTTACAGCCATGCTTTAAATGTATCTTTGATATTTCTATTTTAACCTATAAACACCTGTATAGTAGGTATTCAAAGTTGTCATCTGGCATGATTCTCCCCTCCTGTTCCTCTCAACATATATCATTGATTATTGGTATAAAATGCTACTAATTTTCTATCGCTTGATAATTCTACTATTATTTTCTAATATAAGCTTTGTCAAATAAAAGTAAAAAACTGTATCCTTACACATTTTTATCTACATCCAGGAGTGATAGGTCATCATATTAAAATCCCCCAAAGTTTATAATACATGACGTAAGGAGAAAGACTAGCAGTCATTCAAAGCCTGAGAAAAAAGTTAGTTAAAAAAAAGGTGTATATTTGTGTTGTAAACTAAGTGGACAAACACTATTTTATTGGTGTGTCAAAACTCTTAGGTTGTATAGTGTAGTGTAGCTGCAAAATTTTTAACAATAATTATACTTCTCAGTGCATTTATAGTTTTCTGTCCTCTACAGTGGAGTTAGATTTATTTTAGGCCACACTGCTTCTCCCAAAAATGCAGATGACTGTGCTGGGGCCTCACTCACCTCATCGAGCCCTTGGCCCAACCCTCTGTTTTGACTCTCCTGTTGCTGCTTATCTTCAAAGCCTGTGGAGCTGCCCCTAGACACGGGCACTGCATATTTCTGCGTGTATCTGCTACTTGAACCCTGCAGCCCCTCCAGGAGCCGCACCAGCAGGAGGTTTGTAGGAAGCGCCTCTGCCGTCCTGGCTGGAACAGGAGCGCTGCACTCTGGGCAGAACAGCTGGGAGTGGGCAGCCTCATGCCTCTGCAGGCAGGGCATACAGAAAGTGTGCTGGCAGGGTAGGACCTTGGCTGATACATCCAGCTGCTCCAGACACAGAGGACATTCCAGCAAGGCCATTAGAGCCAGCTCCTCCATTTTAAAACCGTTCTTTGAGATTAGGGCGTCTGGTAAATCGGAAACATTGTAATCCACCATACTGAGAGAGGGAGAAAGGAATGAGAGGCTAATTTAGTGGATTAAGTTACTGCCAGACATTATATAGTGAAAGAGTTACAACATGAGTGTCCAAAGTCCTCACACATGACAGCCAATAGGTCTCCATGTCCCACTACACAACTTAAGGTGGAATTACCACAACAACACTTTACAGTGAACCCTACACGCAGCTGCTCGCCTGTGGCGCTTCATACAGGTGGCATGTCGGTTCACCTGGCTCCACAGGTAAGACAGAAGCAGGAAACCTAACACAAAGTGTCCCCGCGTTTGTCTAATAAACAAAGAGTTTTAAAAACACTTAGTACTTACACGTTTGTTTGCTGGTCGTCAGAGTGAAAATCCTTAAACTTCGGCTATTTGGAAATGCGTAACTTCGCCGCTGTCGCCAAGACGCAGTGCGCCGAGTGCGGGACAGAAAAAGTGCATCTGCTTCACCTTCATAACCCGTGCCAAATATTATGACGACATAAAACCCACCTGAAAGAATTCAGCTCCAAACACAGTCCCAGAAAGGTCTCAGCCGCCATCCATCAGGAACTGTATCGGGTTTCATGTCATGACTGAGTTTAACCCTTTACAGCTGATCAGCTCTGTTACACCAGTTAGGCTAACAACAGGAAATATTTCAACGTAATGTCATACAAATGGGTAAAATGGTTATTTAAAGTTAAATCTTAAATGGTTTTGCTGTTCCACATATATATATATCCGTTTTTGAACTTTGGATATGCTGTGTATAGCTTCAAACAAATAATTAAAATCACTCAAATTAAATGTGGCAATGACTGAAAACGTTAATTCATTTTTAAAAATTGTTAGTTGTCGGAGTATCTCCGTCTTTATTGATCAAAACGTATAGGAAACATGGAAATATGGGCATTATTTACAGCACAGTCGTGTGACTTTGGCTCCCTCTGCTGGTGCATTCACTGACCTGGATCTGCAGCTGTTCATCAAACGGCAGAGCAGTCCACATCAATTTGCGCTGAGTAAAAGAAATATCAAACATACCAGCACTTCCTTCTCATCCACCATTTAGCCAAAAGTCTTATAAAGCAGTTAGACTTATGGTGGTGGTGGTGGCGCACATGTCACATTACTTTTAATTGTTGTTTGGATTACACTGGCGCAGTCCAACCCCCCCCCCCCCCCCCCCCCCCCCCCCAAATTCCCTTTCTTGCATCAAAGTGTTAAATAATTCACCCGTGTGGGCTATGTACTGAAAGTTCAGGACATCAGTTTGAATTTTTTAAACAAACATGAATCTTTCATCCCTTGCCTCACGTCAGCAGAACTCGGGGAATTCTAAAAATGTACATGTGGCTTTTAGGGAGAGGGTGAGAGCAAGAGAAAGTGAAGGAGAGAGATTAGCCATGACTTATTTACATGTTCACATCAGTGTTGTTATAGGGCCTTCCTCTTAAGAATCTCACAAGTATGGATGTGGGGGAGGCCTAAAAAGGACTTGATTGTATTTTTAGGCCCCCCCTTTTCTCTCCCTGGACTGAAACTTAACCTCCTGATGACTGCAACACTCCCATGTGTGAGTGATTGATCTCCTGTAATCCTTTAAAAGATACAGAGGAAGGAGTGTGGTTGTTTTGCTGTTCAGAGGAAGTCAGTACAGAAGTGCTTATCAGCTCCTTACAGCCTGACGGTCAGTCTGGCCTCCACTGCGGAGTCTTGCATGCTGCAAGATTACGGATCATGTCTGATGGTCCTGATATATAGTCTATCTGATGGAGAGTTGAAGGATCTCCCCGGGGATAGCTCTGAGCTGGCTGCGCTGTCTCTCAGAATATCATGGCTTGCCACGAGTTGCTGTATATAAAGTAGGGACTTTTTTCTCCAGCTTTCATGTTTTATTTAAAAAGCTGTCTTACTCAGAGAGTGCTGCTAACTCATTGAATGCGATCTGTCTCAGCATTGCCTTCACCCCCCCCCCCCCCCCCCCCCCCCTTTTTTTTTCAGGCCTCTTTCTCCTTCTTCGTCTGCATCTGTGTTTGATCATTTCAATGTGGTATATGTGCAGATGTGCTTCCAAATGGATGAGGATGTGTTTCAGCAGTTTCACTTGAACGAGGTGCCAGTCAAATTGCGGAATCCTTGCGCAGCAGTTCGGTGAGGATTAGCCACAAATCGAACAGCACTTTAGGTGCGTCACAGCCACATAATTAACTTCTTCCTTTCAGAGGGAACTAATCCTGCGCCTAAAACTTAGCCGCTCTCAGCTGCAGCAGTTTCCAGGTGCTGATTAGGTGACTCATTTTTGTCGTGTCTAAATCTTTACTAAAAGATCTACAGAGAAGGAACCAGCTTTTTTCCCACGGGGTGACATGTGCGGTGAAACTGCCGGCTGTGTTTGAAAAGAAAAACACAGTATTCTGGTCAAACTGGCTCAACCAGAATATCCACAGTTTTTTTGGGTATGTGCTTGCGTGTATATGTAGCCACATCCCCTTTTATTCAGGTGATCTCTTCAGCTGTCTGAGAGACAAAGTCCAGCTGACAAAAGAGTGATATGTTTTTGGCCCACGGTGTGCTGTCACTCTGGGTCAGCTGACTCAGCAATGATTGCCTGAAAGCCTGGAAATGTAATTTGGGATGGAAGTATATGCAGAACAGCAGGCAGCCCTCCACCAGATGTTTTTTTTTTTTAACATCCATCTGCAAAGCAACTTCACAATTTTTCCTCCCACAGTTTGTTCTGCCTGGTCTTCCTCTGCCAGCAGATTGAATCCTATAAATATTTTACATTCGATAAATAAATGAAACAACCTCTTTTCTTACTTCTGGGTAGCACACTAAGTTGCTCTCCTACCTACGTATGCACGGGCTTATTATTGCTGCTCTGACATTGTTTCAGTCACTGTCAAAATGAGGCTCTGCTCAGGGATGTTTTCATTTATTTTTGAAATATGCATCAGATGCACTCATTCTGCTGGGAACAACAGAAATAGTTTTTACTCTGAAGCCAATATTAAGGTTGAAATTATAGACATCCTACAGCATTTCATCAATTAAACATGTTTATGTTGTATTTTGTGCATTCAGGGAGAGAATAAATCTACTATTATGATCCCAGAGTGACATCCTAGCTATTCCTGTCATTAATGACCCCCTTTGGCTGTTTTCTCAGCCTGTCATGTCCCTCCATACATTACTCACATGGGACACAGGCTATTTACAGCTGTCTTCCTTCTCAGGCTGCAGGCGGTATGTATCAGCACTCTGGGTCATGTGACTCTACTCTACACCTCACCTTTGTTTTCATGTGTAAAACTCAACCGAAGCACAAAATGAGGGTAGCTGATGGGATTTAGGCTCTAAGCCAGTGACAGCTGAAACACCTGAGCCAGCCTGAAGTTCGAATCTTCCTGTTGCGCGGATGTGCGGGAGCAATGCGCTGAAGTTTCTTTTTTTTTTTTTTTTGGTGTGCAAATGCTCCAGCAGCTGTTTGAGTTTGAGATGTGCATAAGGGAAACTAAAAATAGGACACACACACCTCTGAGCCAGCTGCCTCTTCTCTGCCTTTGGGACTGCCTTTGCGTCTCCCCTCTCTCCTCCTTCTCTCTGAGTAGCTGCCTCTCCCCCTTCATCTCTATTTTCCTACTTTTCTTTGTCCCTGAAAAGGCCTTGTGTGGCTGTCCAGTCCTGAGCTGGCATAAAAGACCTGAAACGAGACACTGCCTCCCCCATCACTGTGGTCCATTATTCAACCTGAAGAGAAACTAGAACACATGAATCTGTACTGAAAATATGAAGTCTCTGTCCCACGAGTCTTGGATCTAACTATTTGAGAAGCACCAGTAAATTTATATCTCACCAAAAAAGATCTGCAGGTGAAAAAAATCTGAAACTGTGTGTTTGAAAAGGCTCCTAGAAAACTCCAAACATTTCTGTATTCCAAGTCTGGCAGGACATTAAGCACGCTTTGGTGCAGTTGGAGCTGTGTCTTTATACTCTTTTCCTGCTTAATAATTTAAAATAAACACTTCTTTCGAACAGAGAAACTTCTCATCTGACATGTGACAAATTTTGGTTTTTGGCATTTTCATGTGTTGTTCTGATGTAAAAGAAAAATGCTGGCAATACATTTCTGTAAACTGTGAGCTAGCTAAAGCCTGAGCTCTTTTCCTCTCTCTTTCGAAAAACTTTTCACCACTGCAGTGCAGACGTATGCCAGGCAGGAACATCGTTAATGGACAATTCTGCAAAACCCCACGTCATATTCAGCTCTTAAATACATATATTGTAGAGCTGTTATTTTCACGACTGATTGCAGTTAGGTTAGTCTAAAACGAAGGAGTGAATGTCTTTCACTGTCTTTACTATCTTTGATTTCTTTAAAACAACCATGTATCAAAATGCAGACATAACAAATTCAAAGAAAAATCCAGTATGAAGTTTTTTATGATGTGCAACCACATGCTGTTAGAACAGCTGCAGCACACTTTGGCATTGATTATGCAAGTCTCTGGAAATGTACTGGAAGAAAGGAGCAGCATTCTGCTGAAAAATATTCCCTCTATTGGCTTTTTGATGAAGGTGGTGGAGAATGCTGCCTAATATAACAGTGCACAATATCCATAGATGTTTAGTTCGGTTGAGATCTGTTGGCAATGGACATCCTCGTGTTCTGTGGATGAGGGTATTATCATCCTGGATGAAACCACTCTCATCAAGATGCATTCATGTGAAAAGCTAAGTACACCTTTACTGCTTCTATAGGAATTAAGAAGGTAAGTAGCAGCCAGGTGCTGCTAATCAAAAGCACTTGATTAACTGATCTTCAGCAAGTGTGAGCGCCTTTAATAAAAGCATAAGTTTGGGCAGTTTGCAGGTCTGGAGCATCCATGTGTGTTAACACAATGTCACAGTCTTCCCGGGAGTGGATGTTCCAGCAAATTCACCCCAAGGTCAGACCATGCAATGCTTATAGAAACTGCAAAAACCCAAGAGCCACATCTCAGACTCTACAGGCCTCGGTTAGCGTGTTAAATGTAAAAGGTCATGACTGTACAAAGACAAAAGGTCTGCTTTGTTGGTATCTTTTGTTTCAAAGGGCTGCCAGAAGAATACGACAGCACGACTTAGGGATGCAGTTGCATTTGAACAAACCACAAGACAATGTTTGGACAGATGAGACCAAAGTGGAGATGTCTGGTCATAATGCACAGTACCACATTTGGCAAAAACCAAAAACAGCATGTCAGCACAAACACCTCATACCAACTGTCAAACCACTGTGTCGGAGGGGTGATGATTTGAACTTGCTTTTAAGCCACAGGACCTGAGCACCCTGCAGTCACTGAGTCAACCATGAGCTCCTCTGTATAACAAAATATGCTAGAGTCAAATGTGAGGCCATCTGTCCGACAGCTAAAGCTTGGCCCAAACTGGGTCATGCGTCAGGACAATGATCCCAAGAACAGCAGCAAATCTACAACAGAATGATTGAAAAAGAAATTAATCAAGATGCTGCAATGCTCCAGTCAGAGTCCAGACCTCAGCCTGATTGAAATGCTGTGATGGGATCTTAAGAGAGCTGTGCAAAAATGAATGCCTGCAAATGCTGTAAAAACGAGGGGGGCAAAATTTCTCCACAATGATGTGAGAGACTGATAAACTCATACAGAAAATAATTACTTCAGGTTATTGCACTGCTAAAGTTGCTTCTACAAGCTACTCGATCCTGGGGTGTACTTAGTTTTTCACAGGACTGCTTAGAGTCATGTGAAAACTTTACTTTTCACATGACGATAAATGCTTCATGATAGGATTAATGTGATCAGTCAGAATAAATTTGTATTGATTTGCCATTACCTTTTCTCAAAAAGGGGCAAAGTGGAGCGTACGCACGCCAGTAAAATGTACCCCACAGAATAACCGAGCCATCTGATACTGTTACTGTAGGAAGGATTCTGGCCTTTTCTTTAATTTGACACCTGTAGTTGCTTGTTACATTAATTGTTTCACTCCTACTTTAGTTAGTTATTTATGGTCAAAATAAAACAAAACAAAAAACCCCATAACAACACAAAGACTGCACTGATTCACACACTCACACTGAATGTTTTATTTGCAGGAATAGTACAGTATGCGTGTGCTCAGGGCAGGACAGCTATGCTCAGGAGATGGAGAGAATTGTCTTTTAACCTGAAGGACGATGATTCAATCCCTGGTTTCTCTAGTCTGCATGTTGAAGCATCCTTGGGCAAGATATTGAGAGCTTCCCCAAATGAATCTGTGTGAATGTTAGGTAAAAAGCACTAGCATTTATGGGTGAATGAGGCTTGTATTAAGAAAGTGCTTTGAGTACTCAACTAGAGTTGAAAAGTAGTATGTAAGTAACAGACCATTTACAGTATGTATGCTATAATGTGGATTAAATATATGTTCCTCAAATTAGATTAGCATACCATGTGTACCACCCTTTATCTGGTTGACATACTGCCTTTTTAATCATTGTTCCTTTTAGGCTGACTTATTCTTTAAAAAGCCAGTCTGCATTGAAGTAGACTTCACCAAAGTGTTTCCTCCTGTGTAAGATAACAAAATATGTAAACAGACTGAATGAACAAACTTCCATTCTTCAGTCAGCAGGATTTGTAAATCCACAGACATATATGCTGATGTAATCACAGCACCGTGCCCACCCGCTCAATGCGGTGTCCTATCCACCAGCTGCATCACGAGGACACAATCAGACTCACTTCCGCTCTTAAGGATTCCAGGTTAACAAAAAGCTCTCCAAAAGTCGCCGACGTCACCGAGAAAACTCACTAAATTTGTTGCTAGTCGCTTTTAGGAAAAAAACTCACCAGGGGGGGTCTGAAAAACCGCTAAATCTAGCGACAAAGTCGCCAAGTTGGCAACACTGTGTCAGCTGTCTGGAAACAAGGGTCACATGTCTAATCTGCTGACAGTAAGTAACTGTGACAATATCTGGAATAAATGAGCATGTTTGCGCACATTTTTGTGCGTTAGAGCCCCGACTTAAGCTCAGGAGATGATGCCTGAGCTTTTATGTAAAATGTGAAGGGAAGGGAGATGTGCTTCCTGGCCACTGTATACAAATATGTTGGGGTAACTTGGCAGCTTCCACAAACTGGTACCCACTCCTATGTATTTTTAATAGATTAATTATAAATTTAAGAAAATGCATCATTTTGTTGGAAAATATAATTGCACACTAATCTATGTGCATGTATGAGTACAATATCCTTTTTTTCTATTAAATAACGTCAAAAAATTACTCTGTACCTTTAATGAATATAACACAGTTATAAACTGAACAAATTTAAAATACAACAAGTGCGCCATTCATATTCATCCTGACTGAGTAATGTTTGCTGAAACCTTCAGCCCCAGGCCGTCTTTGAAACTTGGTGAATTTCAAAGTATAGAGCATATATTTGTGACCTACTTTTTAAAGATTTACATTTTTAAATTGAACAAACGGCTTTGGGCTGAGACAAAAGAGAAGCTGAAAAGTATTAAGAAATGGATTAACACACTGTTGGTTTTTGTCTTTAAAAAAAAATGCCAGCCTTATCCTCTAAGTAGAGTGACGTGCCAAAAGCTTTTGTTTCTAGCAGAGCATCAGTTCAAAGGTGAAGCTGTGTAAGAGACAAGATTTACCTCTTTTCCACGAAGTGCAAAAATCTAGCGGGTTTATATGCATGTATGTTCCACGGGCTATGAATAAGAAAAGAAGTGGCCTCTATTTGTTGTCCCCGAAGACTCTGTGAACAGGAAAACTCTCTTTCACAAAGTAAACGCTGTAACATGATTATTATGGCCTGCCCTGTGTGCGCGGGTGATGAAAGTAATTCACGTCTGAAATGACTGGCTGGGTTTCTTTCACTCATCTCCTGTGGAACAAACCCCCTCAATCACACCCTTTGATGTGCTTCTGTGTGTGTCTAATTCCCATTCAGTAGGCAGATACATGTGTCACACTGTTTGCTTGGTATCAATTTTGGAGAAAGACTCGGAGCTTTCAAAATAGGTTACGCAACGCTTTTCCTTTCTCCCTCTCCTCCTCATCATTATTCATGCACATTCATTACAAACATATCTGGGATACAGCCCTCAAATCAAATGGCTGTTCAGGAAATTACCTGCTGGGCCGACCTTAAGTGGATGATTGGTGACAAGAGGGTCGAAGATTAAAAAAAAAAAAAAGGTGGGTGTATGTGTAAAAAAAAAGAAAAAGGTGACATTCGTGTTAAAAATATTAAAATACACGTCAGGATCCTCTGCCCTGTGACAGTCTTGGATAAGTGGTGGATGAGAAGTGTGTCACCAGTGATTAAGGTGACACTGAATGCCATCTAGAGGCCAGATCACGGCTCCTGTTAAACCATGGATATAATTTGTATAGTGCAGAAAACCGAGAAATATCACCAGTCCCTCGAAGGGGTTTATGCATTTGCTCAAGGCTCTCACACACACACACACACACACACACACACACACACACACACACACACACACACACACACCCTACCAGCAGAATACCATTTTGTCAGACCCACTTTCTGTCACCATTTGAATGTTTTTCACTCTGATTTGCCAACAGTTCTGAATGGTAGCCCGGCATTAGACAGAATCACACATTTTTATTCAGCCCATGTGTGTTATTATTCTAAAGATAAATAATACATCATGGGAGAGTGGTTTTGCCAGTTTTTTAGGGTAATGGACTTGAATGAAGCACGCAAAGGTAGAGTGACAAGGAATTTTAGTGAGTAAAAATAAATAAGTATATATATATATATATATATATATATATATATATATATACATATATATATATATGGAAAGTAGCAGGCAAACTCCAGCAAAGCTAAACAGGGAAAAAAAAATAACAAAAATTCAAAAATCCACTCCCAGCGTCCACCCTAAATCCCCCAAAGTCCTAAATGACATCACCTGTGTGCGCAGCAGTAGCCTGAGTTTGAGCCCATAAGTATTTGAAATGATAATAACAGGAACTGGACAGCACTTTTTGACTTATCAAGTCATCTTTTTGGAAGGTTTCCAAAGGATTGCAGCTTTGGGACCATTTTTATATCACTTTTTTAGTATTTCCTTCAATGCCCAGTAACTTAAGGGACCGATCTAATTTGAACGTCTTCCAGGCTCTGGCTCTCTCGAGGGGATGAAAATGAAAATAATCAGTTTCTTTTCTTGGTCAAAACATCATCATTAGGGAAAAAATTTAAAGGAAAAAAGAAAAATGAAAACACTGAATATGTAATAAAGTAGATGCTTCATTTCTCTGATATCCATTTGCCTTATATGCTGAGCTTATTAATTCAAATCCCTTTTTCATACTCTTTATCATCCTGATTTTATACCATGCACATATATACCCGTATGGGGGTCTCTGCATGCATATCTGATTATATTTATAATGATGATATAAATGCAATCACCTAAATATAATATTTTATTATTATATACCTTATTTAATATTGTAGGGACCTGCCTAGAGACTGCAGATGGAAATAAGCATGAGATCATTGTTTCAGTGCACAGCCCCTGACAAATTAAAAAGTACAAATTAGCCTAAACTAAACAGTATAAAACAAACTTTCATGTAAACTTCTTTTCCTCCTCTAACTTTTGAGTTGTTTTCTTCCCCTGTCCTTGTTTGTTTACCATTTTTCTTTAATGCTTTTTTCTAAGGCATCCCCTGCAACGCCGTATTTAACATCACAGTGCTGTGAAATGTGGGCACTTCCCTTCGGCAGAAGTCTACAGAAATATGGTCTTACTGAAAGTGTGCATAAAGGGCTCAAAGGCCCAATTCCAATCAGTGTCCTACACCCTCCCACTCCATGGCGAATTTAACTCTGTGTGGAGTCACATTTGCAGCTGCTGAAGGGTCTCTTAATTAAAGGGCAGAGTGGAAATGACACAGCAAGCTTTGGGACACCTTCGCCTTTCTGCAACAGAAAAAGGAACTTGTAGTCAGAATCTTTATTTATACAGCTATTGGCTGCATGTCTTAAAGGTCATCAATATTATTAGAAAATTCACCAGTTCTGGTATTTTTTCATACAGATCTTTATTGGGTTATCAATTCAAAATTCATGCTCACAGAGGAGAGATATGTTTCACTCATTTTTTTCCTTATAACACTGTAGACATGACATTCCCCTCCCAACACATGGGAATCATGCGTTGAAATTAATGTTGACATTAAATCTTAATATTAATAATATTTCTTACTTGTATTACTTGATTTAAACAATATTACTTTTCCTGTTGGTGAAATGTGTCAATTTTTCAGGCACACCAAAAATAGAGGTCAAAGGGCCGACTGGGATATGAAAGCCTGCACTGGTGCAGTCTTTGTGTTGGAGAGCTTTATAAACTAAACTCCCACTTACAGCTAGTGGCTTTGGAGCAGCACTTAATGTGGCGAACCCTCTCACGTTTAGGTGCCAGACTGGAACTGGGCCAACATGCCAGAAAGCCCACACGCACACTTGTCAGTCCTCACAGTGGGGTGGCCCTAGTGGTAATTTACCTCAAGGTCTGTTCCTCAGAGTGGTGCACACCTGGGTGAAGGGTGATGAAGCACAGGTAAACTCATTCAGATAATAATGAAGGTGGGAAGATACCAAAGGAACAAAGTAAAAACACATGAGGAGGCAATCTATAAAATAAAATAAGAAGTAATTAAAAAAGGACTAAACTCTGTGAAAAACTAGGAGACAGATGGGTGGAAGGCACATGAAAAAGTAAAACACTCAGAAGCACAAGGGCCAAAAGCCAATAGAGCTCAAGATCATGATGGAAACCAACACAGGTGAAATTCATCCTGTAGGTAAGTCTTGTCTCTATTTCCTCGAGCACCTCTGATCCTGCTTGCAGCCTCCTTTATCTGAAGTTAATCACAGAGCAGACCTGTTCCTGACTTGAGGCTGTGGCAGAAACTGTGGATTTATCACACACACACACATTGTCACACCTGCCCCTGCCCCCTGCCCCCGACACACTCAGCTTTTCGCAGTTTTAACCTTGACTCCACTTTTTCAAACTGGACCTTCTGTAACTTAATAAAAGAACGACTGCCCAGATGTTGATATTTCTCCCAGGAAAATTAGATTTGAAGCAAATGATAGACATCTCTGTGGTAGAGATTTAATCAGCGTTACTTCTGAGGCTAAGCCAGGGTTCAGTTGTGTAAGACGCCTGTAGGGTAAAACCATGCAAGTAAGCTCTTTGATTGGATGGTGATAGACTGCAGGCCGTCTCTATGTGGGTGACTAATTAACAGCACCCTAATTTGGAAATCAGACTTTCTCTGGTGTCGAAGCAGGCTGTGATTTAATACCACAATCAAAATCAAACCCAATTACCCAGGCGTTTGGGGGCTGCAGGATTATTTTTAAGTTTGTTGCCATGGAAATCAAGTCCATGTCATAATGTAGTGAAGGATTAGATGGTGATGTCAGACATCTGTGTCAAATCCTTCTCCAGCTCATTTCAGCCGTTTGTCATGTTCTTGGATGACAGATGACAGGCTGACACGGGCAGAGGAAGTCAGCGTGCTGCAGCTTTATAATGAGTTTCAAACTCTTGTTTATACCCCGCTTGCTTTTCCCGTATCTTGGCTTCATAGCTTCCTATCCTTTCACCCTGAGGTAATGTGGCCTTTGAGGTAAATACCATTTGTTTTGTGGATTTTCCTATGATAGCTGAATAATGGCTTGAAGTACGAGGCTAAATGAAAGTCTGAGGCCAGGGATGGGAGTAATCTCGCCTTTCTTTCTGTGCGCTGACACAGGCCAATGGAGATTAATGAGAGTGCCACAGTCTTAACACTTTCACTGCTACAAGACAAACAACGTCTGCTTTGTGTTGTTTATACTTTTACGCTCACCAAAAGCCATCTGCTGGCTCCACATAGTTGCACTTTTTTAGCATTAAAACAAAGTTTTGATGAAAAAAAAAAAGAGTTTCATCACCCCTATCTAAGATCCAATTTAGTAAATTAACTCTTTATTTGCACTTTCTGGTCATTTTCTTACATTGAAATCTAAACCTCCAAGAATAAAATGAATGTGAGGAAATTACCAAGCTATTTATCCTGTTGGCCTTAAATCTAAATGAAAAAACATTAAAAGTGCTGCAATGGACCTGCAATAAAAGGTTCTTGAAAGCAGTGAAAAATACAAAAGACGTGATCTCATTATCCGAACTGCAGTTTGCAAATGTATTAAACTGTTTATACCTCATTATATTAGGAGTAAGCTTTACTGAACAGATTTAAGTGTTATTGGAGTAAGACATATTTTAGGCATATTTTATTAATGCACTTTATAATTATGTCATCATTTGCGACCTTTTTGAACCAGCCTCTGCTTACAGGCGACAGGACGAGTTGCATTAGCACACATCATTTGCTTACAGCTTCATTCAGCTAATCTGATTTATGTACACTGCTCATAAAATTAAGGGAACACTCAGTCATAACAGTATAATACAAAGTCAGTTGAGACTGCGCTGGGAGGCACAGCAGACTTTCTTGCAATAGTATGCATGGATGTGCCGTCCTAGACGAGCTGGACTTCCTCTGAATGTGCTGCAGGTACCATACCAGATGAAGATGCAAGATGAGAAGTTAGCTTTTTACCAAAGTTAGCAGAGTCCTTATTTTATTTTGATGTGGATGTTTCAGCTTAGTCTACAATCGTTACCGTCCTGACACCCAAACAAGTGCTAAGGTCTCAGGAGGTTAACCAGGCGGCAAACTATTATTTAATGCCTGTTTTTCACTGGCACTAATGCCAATGCCAACCTACATTTGAAACCCATATATCCATCCATCCATCCATCCATCCATCCATCCATCCATCCATCCATCCATCCATCCATCCATCCATCCATCCATCCATCCATCCATCCATCTATCCATCCATCCATCCATCTTCTTCTGCTTACCCAGTTCAGGGTCCAGGCCTTGAGCCTATCCAGCAAGAAAATCATGGTGGACAAAATCTCTGTGACTCATCTGTGAATTTCCCACTCCCCCTTAGCCCCGGACTTTTTTTCGAGGTTCCAGCAATTACGGAGTGCTGGCACAAGCTTTTTGGCAAAGATACTCCATAGGCTGCATTAAAATGCATGGAAACAATTCTAGAGTGGGCAACAGGCACTGCTGAAAAAGATATATTGGAGAAGTAAGCAAAGATTTTAGGATATATTTATTGCTAAACTTCTAGAAGTTAGAAGTTAATTGTTGAGACATCAAATGCTGCAAGCCTGGCTAAAAAGTTGCATGCCTTATTGTTGCTTTATTGACATTAAAAAGAAAAAGCTTCCTATCCAGCTAGTGTTTTTGTTAAGCTAGGCACTGCACAGCATTGCATTCTAATTACTGCACCATTATCTGACCCGTGAAGCTGAGTGCTTTAGTGTAGGCCTTCACTGAAAATATTAGGCATAGTGTATTAATGTTTTCAGGTCTGGCATGTTTTTAAGTAATCTGTGTGGATATGTTGAGTCCACTGCTGATAATCACAGAGCAATGGGACCGGGTCAACTGATGTGGATGCAACATGCCCACCATCTGTGTGCACCATTTAATCTCTGGAAGGATTAATCTGGTACTCCATGGGTGATATGAGTGCTTTCTTACATGCATGATGCTCTCAGCTTTGCAAAAATAGTGCCGGATACCCAAAAAAACACATCCCGCAGACCTGAATTGGATGTGTTAAATATTTCTCCAGAGAAAAGAATGTGATTTAATGAGTGTAGCTGGGAAATGAATGTATTTGGCATTAATACGTGGCTTCCGTTTTGTGGTGGTGCACCTCCCCATCCTTCAAAAACAGATTACCACTGAAAATAGATTGGATTATATTCAAAGAATGTGGCATAGTGGGAATGAATCTTCCTCGCTGTCAGTTTTGGATGCCGCATGATAGTTACCTCCCAGCTGTGATTTGATCCAATATGAAACTCAATTTTTTAATTGCAGAGAGATTCAGCAGATTCTTTGTGAGGAGACATGCGTCAAATGATATTTTTTTGTTCCGTCAGTTAGCCGTCACATGAAGGATTTGTTTTAATTAAAATTGAACCTGCTCCATCGCCTTGGAGTCAAATTGAATTCTCTATTTTAAATACTCAGATTATTTTTGTTATACAGTGCTAGCTTTGTAATGTATTTGGAGAAGGGCTTCTCCCTGGGCCCTTGTTAAAAGGCATGAAAGAAATTAACAGCCAACAAAGTCTTTATCTCGCTCGTACACTAAAAAGGGTTACACAGATGGAAAAGTGCTCTGAAGCTATTTGAGGATGTTTTAAAGAGCGACAGCACCTCAAGGTATGGTTAGGGCATGAAATTCTAATTGCACATCACTGGGAAAATGTTGGGAGGAATGAAAACAAAGTTCGCCTACTGATTATTTAATAGGCCAACACATTAGCTGAGTGCAGCATATTTTAGGGTACAAAATCAGCCTTAATGGGAAAGTAAAATCTTCCTTTGTGTTTTTATATATATATATATATATATATATATTAATAAGGTGAGTAAGTCCTTGCCTATTCTCCCATAACTTCATAACTGTTTACCTGTCCTGCTATATTCATTCTCTGATATCACACCTCACAGACAATCAGTGATTATTTTCCAGATTTATGATACGGTGTCCTACAGTATTTTATCCCCTGCAATATTCTCTGCTCTCTTCCTTTGATTTATAATACCCTCTGCTCTGCAGCACACGCCGTAGTGTGGTGCTTTATGCTGTGGCACAGCAGCGCTGATCAGTAGCCCTTGGAGGTGATTTATGAGCAATGAGATTTCCGGTCAGAACAGCTTAATTGAGCCTGTATATGCTAGCAGAGCAGTCCTTGAGGAAGGGATAAGGTAATGAGGGGGAAAATGACGAGTGGGAGACACTTTGGCTGTAAATCAGCCTCCTTACACCTGCCAAGAGGAAACGTTTAAAAAAAAAAACCACACACACACAAGCAAAAAAACCAAAAAAAAAACAAAGCTTACACCTGCACCAATGCTTTGGAGCTTCAAGTTCACTTTACTGACCTTATAACAACTCACTAGCATGGCTTCTCGAGTGCACCCTCATTTTTCTCCCTTTCTTCACCCACTCGTGGACCCAGGATCCCAGGTGAGCCTCGGTACACAGGTAGTTCACTCTTTGTGCTTACAGCCTTGCTCGGGACCTCTGGATATTATGCATCATTAAGATCTTTGCACCTGGATTTTAAAACTGTACTTTGTGCAGTGGGAGAAGCAGAAGGGATCCCACAGGGGGCTCAAGGAATATCCAAGAATGTAGCAGCACACATAATCCAGACACCAGCTGCAGTGCTGACAGTGGTCGTCTGAGGCGGGGTGGGGGTATGTGGGGTGGGGTGTGATTTTTTTGAACCTCACAACTGGCGCCAGAGGAGAGAGCTGAGGGAGGAGATAGGGTGCCGAAGAAGTGCAAAAGTCTTGCATTGAAGTCAATGACTGCTGAACTCAGCAGTATTGACTGACACCTGTCTTTGCAGTATTCAGTGTGTGTGTGTATGTGCATTAGAGTGTTTGTGTCTATAGTATTGAGAAGAGATTGTAAGGGGATCTAGATTTAAGTGGGCCCTTAAAGTTTTGTGCTGGTCTAGCACTAGAAATCTTAGACACATCAAAACCTGGATAAATAAAACAAAAGCTCAAGCATGACTGGATAGGCATGAATAGGCGCTTGTGTTTCTGTAAAAAATATGCAAAATAAAGTGCTTCATTGTCAAAGTTTTAAGAAAGAGTGCTTGCAGAACCAGCAGCAAATGAATGTGTGGGTGAGTATTGTTCTTTATAATGATAAGATGTTGATAGTGGTGAAATTGGAAAGAGATGAAAGCAGGAGGAAGGCTTGAAGATTTAAAGTTCAGGTTTGAGCCTCCTCATGAGCCTTGTGTATTTGTGTCTAGGGTTCGAGTGGGGAAATCCCGCCACTCAGGGCATCACTCCCCTTTTTCTGCTGGAGCTATGGTGATGATATTTATTGTCATCTTGTCACTTCTTCCCCAGAATTCATTTGTAATCTGCTCCATTGGTATTTCCACATATTAGACTTGGCAGAATCAGGCCAGAGTACAACTCCAAAATGTACTCGGAAGCTGTAAATTGGCTCCCATTTCTCCATAGCTACATCCCTGCAGGCTCTCAATGCATGTGCGGGCAGTATGTAAGTTCAGTATAATCACAGCTCACAGCACAATGTGGCACGAAAAGCAAAATCAACCCCTTTTACGGTCCTAAGAGTCTGGAAATTTCTTAACGGATATCAAGTGCTAAGACACTGATGGGATGTCTGGGCTCCAGGGTGATGAATGAAGCTATCTTTTCATTAAAAAGAAAAATGTAAAAAAAAAATGTAAAAAAATGCATCTTTAGGGCAAAATCAATTTGCGCTGCTGCAAGATTTTTTTCAGTGCACACAATCATATTGTCAAAGTACATTTTGGCATAATCCTGGGAATACCCTCTACTGCCGTAGCAATGAGGAAATATGCAAATAAACAAAGATATGCACCTCAGGAGATAGATCTGTTCCCTTCCCCATAAAACCCTGAGATGTCAGTCATCTAAAATTAGATGAATGAGCAGAAAACATGTCGGATATTTATGGAAACATGCTCCACACAGCAAGACCCCTCCCTTAAGAATTTGTTGGGGGGTTTTTTCCAGAAGACAGAAAAATTGCATAATTCATCTTTCTGTGCCAAGCTTGTCAAAAAAACTAAAAAATCCTCTGCGTGTTTATTGTATAGCTGCACACATCTTTCATGTTACAACAATGACATCAGTTATCAGCTTGGATTCATAACATAAGGAAGAAGTGAATTACATCTCTCCTAAACCTCACATAATGCAGAACCTAATCCTCATAGTCCTTGTGTGAAAAATATAATCCCGTTTGTCTGGTTTTACATCATGTGTCTATTATTTCATGTGTGAATAACATCCTTTTCTGGTCGCCTAATATCTGATAATCAGGGTAATTCTCCCACTCTTGAATCCTCACAGGCTTTGCTGTAATTTTCTAATACAAGGGCTGTAATCACGCTGTCAGACCTGTTTCATGCTAAAGAAAGCTGCCGCGTATAATGCGAGGCCTGCAGGCAGCCCTGGCAGATAATTGAGGGCAGTTAGCGGTGGCAGTGATGCTTTTTGAGTGAAGATTTAATGTTAGCTTGCATCCTTGAGGAGGATGTTGGTTATCGACTATCTATAAAGACTAGGAAGGCCCGGGCCAGGATCTGAGGCTATTGATCTGTAAGGAAAGCAGAATGATGTAGGCCGTGTTCAGGTGGTTCTGTGGGATAGGGCAGCAAGGTCACCTGTGCCAGACCAGGCTGGGCCATGCTACACTCTGATGTTGTGCATATTTGATATGCAAAAACAGAGTCATTGATTTTTTTTTTTTCCATTGAGGTATTAGGATTCAGATTGTGCGAGGCGAAATGTCGTCCAAAGCGGATGTGGTTTTCAAAGTCGGGGAAAGGGACATTGAATTTCAAAGAGATTTCATGCTGTGGTCCTGTTGAATGACGGCTGAGAGGAAGAGATATCAGTGCAGGTGCGGAGTGCAGGAGAGGAAGAAGGACCGTGATATCCGTGACAAATTCATTATGTCACCGTCACTGAGTTATTAAGGATCTAATGCATATTTTTTTAGTGAGTTTCAGAAAGCCCATTTACATCTCGCTTCTTAGTTACAGAGCAGCTAAACGGACTTTAATAGAGGCTTACAGCCCTGAATTTTTCTGTAACAGGGTGTAGGCTGATGGGGTATTTTTCTTGGTCCAGGATTATAGGTTCCAGTTTGCATTTATGCCTTAGCTGACACTGATGGAAGAGCTAGAGAGGTATTCCCCTTTCTTACTTATAATCTGGTTATTATCACATGCATTTCTGCATATAGAGCAAAATCACCAAGCACTAACAAAGCTTTTTCCTTGGAACTTGTGTTGGAGGACACTGGCTGCCTCAGGAGAGATGTAGGTCTTCATCTATCATCACAGGGGCTGTTTTTGGGTTGCAGTGATACACTCCCTAAGCTTTGCTCCTTACGGATGCAATGTGGGAACACTGCAGAAATCTGTTTGCTAAAAATAGTGCTCTCTATGCTATGGTTCTCTTCGCCTTTCTGTAAGATCCTCTCAAGGGGATGAGGCAGACATTAAAATGTCAACAAGCAGGGATCTATTTCACTTCTTAAATGAAGCCAGTTTGTGTGGGATGAGCAGGTGATGCAGTGCATCTCAGGGGAGCATGAGTTTGTTTTCAGATGAACTGCTGTATTTGGAAAATCTATAAGGCATCTCTATGTGGAGGAACACGAGAAAATGTTTATGTGACAAGGAAAGCATATTTTCAAATTTCATTTTCAGGAGGTAGTAGAAAATGCAACTTTGTAAGATGCACACTCCTTTGTAAATAAGAACAATATGTGCTTGCATGGCTTCACAGCTGCAGATATGATACATCCTCGGCTGATTATCTGTGTAGTGGACCTTTGAGTAACAAACAATTAATAAATGTACTTCAATAAGCTGAACAGAGATCATATTTGTTTTTAATGTTTTCAAGCCAGTTTGCAGAAATTTGTACAGCTGTACTGTTTCATACAAATCTAATGCTAACCATCTTATTATTATTATTATTTGCTCCCTTTAGGGGTTGCCACAGCAGGTCATCTGCCTCCATTTCACCCTATCCCATTCCATTGCCAAATATATCCAGTATCCCTTCCTCTGCATATGTCCAAACCATCTCAACCTTGCTTCTTTAACTTTGTCTCCAGCCTGAGCGGTCGCTCCGATGTACTCATTCCTGATCTTGTCCATCATGATCACACCCAGTGAAAATTTGAGCATCTTTAACTCTGCTACCTCCAGCTTTGCCTCCTGTTCTTTTTGTCAGTGCCACTGTCTCCAAACCATACATCAGAGCAGGTCTTATTACCATTTTGTAAACCTTCCCTTTCACTCTTACTGCTATCCTTCTGTCAGAGATCACCTCTGACACTTGTCTCCACCTACTCCACCCTGCCTGCACTGGCTTCTTCACCTCTCTTGTGCACTGTTCATTGCTTTGGATGGTTGACCCCAGGTATTTAAACTCACCTACCTTCACTGCCTTTGCTTTTTGTTTCTCTCTCTCATTCACACACATGTATTCTGTCTTGCTTCTACTGACTTTCATTCCTCTTCTCTCCAGAGCATACCTCCATCTCTCCAGGCTGACTTCCACCTGTTCTCTACTCTCACTGCAGATCACAGTGTACCTGCAATCATCATACACCATGAAGACCCCTGCCTGACCTCATCTGTTGACCTGTCCATCACCACTGCACACTAATGAAATGCTAACAAAAAAGAAAAGATTTACTAAGTAAGACACAAACTGGTGTGTGTGGGAAATAAAAGCTATACTAAAAAGATGAGGTTACTGAAAATGGAAGAGTAATCATAACAACAAGGTGATCATCCTGTATCAGGTCTTTTACAGGCAGAGATTTTACATAATTGTTTCCAGATGTGCTGTCCAACTCTTTTCAGGCCTGCACAAGCACAAAGACCTGGATATGACTGAGGACTGGAATCACAGCAGTCAGCCGAGCACAACACACGTTGAGCTGACCTTCAAAACGGGGTCCAGCGGTGCCCATCAGCAAAAAACTTGGATTCTGAAAAATGGCAGCAGGTACTCTGCACTGATGAAATTTAAAAATATCTGCATCTGACAGAAAGCATTTCTTAGAAGAAAGTAACACTGATGCAAGATACAAGTGGCAGATTTGGAGTTCAGTTGCTACAAATAGTCCAATCACAATTTGCAGTCTGCAGCTCACCAGAGACACTAATCAAAACCATAAAGAGATATCTTGATTGGTAAAAAGAAGGAGGAGCCCTGCAAACAGATGGTTTGGTCCCCATGAACTGCATCATGGACCAAGTTTGGGTTCACATGAAAACACAGAAACAGTCGAAGCTCAGCAAGCTGTTTGGAGCAACAGACAGCAAAAGCCAACAAAATACTCAGATGTGGTGTGAATATAGAAAACAAACAGCATACTGCTTTGGTTTAGAAGAATCACCAGCTTACAGCGCTGAGCTGGTTAAGCCCAGCTCACAGCGTAACACTTGCAGCTTTTATTACTTATTGTTTTTACTGCTAATGTAATGCTGTGCACCAAACAGCAGGGAATCAATAATTATAACCAAACCAAGTTAGCTGAAAAGATACAAGATTTAACAATTCAACCCCAGACAGTGCCTCCACCATGCTTACCACATCTTCTTTTGTCCTCCACTTGTCCAGTTTCCCCAAAATTTAAGGACACCAAACAAACAAACAAAAAAAAACCCACATTCCTCTGAAAATGGTCGGGTATGAGGGCTGGCCTGAAAATGAATGAAAAAGCAGTCAATGTCCAAAGAAAAACTTTGAAAGAATGTCAGAAAATCTGGAGAATTAATATTTAAAACAACTACAAGGAGGTCTGGCTCCTTGGAAGCAAAATACTGAAGTACACAATTTGCATTCCAGCACCTCTGGGTATGGGAGAGGGGGTTCTCAGTGGTTAAAAGTTTTAGTTTTGAAGGCCACAAGAAGGTTCACTATGATGGAACAGAATTCTAATCCATTTATTTACTTTTTTTTGATTTGGACACATACAATCAAGGATTAGATCAGTATCCATTGGCATTATACACTCTACCTACACAACATCAGCTATCCAACACATAATGACGTCAATGGACAAAAAGTTTTACAACGGCAAACAGATCCAGGCAGTGCTTTCCTCAGTAAAGTCAGCCTCAGTCATTACAGATCATTTTTACCCATCACACAAAATGGTGAATTTAAACATTGTTCGATATTGCATAATTATGCTAAGGGTGAAATGACATGCAGTGCTGCTTTCAAAGCGTACTATAAGTATATGTGTTATCAGTGAAGTATAGTGATATTCCATTGCTAACTCACAGCACCATCTGGGTACATCCATTTAGAAAACAGCTATTGTGGGCTATTGCACATACAGTATGTGGTAAGTTGATGAACTGAAATGATGTTGCCCCTGAGGTTGCTTTGTTGTTAGTGGTAGTGTTTCCTGTCTCTCAGCTTTCTGAGGCGAGAGCAGGGTGTGTGATGTAAGCCCCAACAGGAGAAACCTGATTTACACATGTGCATGTCATACACAACACTGTGCATACCTTACAAATAAATGACTCACACTGCCTCATACTGTGTGTGCTCGGCTAGTCATCCCGGCAGGAAAGTGCCCACAGTTTTCTTTTTGTTAGTTTTTTGTTTTTTCTAATACTGTATGCATCTTACAGGGTGCAGTGCATTGCCTATGCAGTTTAATGCTCTCCGCTGATGGTTAAATGATACTACAGTACCATCTCTCATTCTCTCTTTTCTCTCCTTCACACTTATATTTAGAGATGGTACTTCCTCAGAAGCTCCGATTGCCACATGTACTTCCTTTCCGGAAAGTGATCGGGAATCCTAATGCGCCGGAAGTCTTGGATACATTTCTCCAGCTCCTGCTCTGGAGTCATCTTCTCCTTGTTTGCTTTCCTTTTTGCGGCCTCTCGCTCTCGGACTCCGAAGGTTCTCACGCGGAGCATGTCAGTCTTGCGGCGCATCTCTGCCTGCTGCAGCATGTGAACTGGTCCTTTAGGCACTGGCCGGTCCAGTGTCTGGATGTTGGACCGTCGGCTCACGGGGCCACAGATCACGGTTCCTTGAGGGGAACTGGCCTCCGACTGGGTCTCAGAGCAGGAAGTGGAGAGGTCGTTGAAGGACGTGCCGCTCTCTCCCTCGCGCTCGCTCTTGTGGCTCTTGCAGCAGCAGTCACAGTGAGAGGATGACCACCGAGAAGGTCCACCTAGAAAACAGTGCAAATATATTTGTCAGTGGGGTTTGACTGCATGCAGTAAATGGCCCACCACGTTGCAGAAAACCGCTGCAAATGGTCTTTATAGTGACAAATCCCAGCACTAATCAACTCAAACAGTTGTAGTGAACAAGCAAATGCTGACAAATGCCTACACAGCAGTTTCAGTGTCCACACGAGTATCTTTCAATTATTTAAATAAGGCTACAGCTGTAAGAACATGTGAGGTGTTGGCTTTGACATTTAATTGCTGAATTTCAAAAAGCTGGTGGGCTGTGCATATTGCATCCTCTGATAAGGAGAACCTTGGAGCTCAGTGCAGCTCAGCACGACTCCCTTAAAGACCTTTCCCATTTCCCAAGGCGAAGCTTGTCTTGGAGCCAAAGCAATCTGCTCTGCTGGTGCAGCTTCTTATTGGAGCTGTAACCTGGCTGCCAAGAAGGTGGCATATTATTTTTGTGTTTTCAGATCACTCAGTCAAATAAGTCAGGGAATATGCGTTATATATTTGGGGAATCAACAAGGAAGAAAAGACAGGCAACCAAAGCATAATTTGCCTTGGCTGGTATAAGAGTTGGGTCAGAGTGGCTGTAGACCTTTGATGTGCTGTAATCTCCTGTCAAGAAGTTTGGAACAGTGACTCTCGAACAGCAAACAGGTACAAACTAAAGATTTTTGTGGTCTTTGTTTTTCTGCCTGTATCTTCTTCTTGTCTCATCTCACATCCTCCTACACGGCTAATTATGGACTGTACAGTACTGCCCGCTGGCTGGTGAAGTGTTCAAGTAAAGGCAGCAAAGACTGTAGCTGTCTTTCATTTCCCAAAATAACTGTGCCTCATTTAGGTTGAAATGCGCAACGTTGTATGTAAACAGCAGCATATGAGGAATAAACTCACGGACACAGAAACATCTTAATGGCTTCTCCCAGTGTTATGATACAGACTCAATAGCAATGATATCTCAGAGGGAGCAATAATTTGTCCATTACTCCCTCCAGTGCATGCGCCAATTTAAACTGAGCATAGTTCAAGGGGGATTTTAACCTCTCTGCGCAGACAGTAATAATGACCTTATCTTTAGCGCGATGATTGCATTGGGCTGATAGTGAGAGAGTCACTAACAGCTTTTTAATGGCTAATCCATGAGTAAAGAGGCTAATCAGCACACCAATCCACCCCCCCACCCCCCCCACCCCTTCCCTCAAAATGAATCCTGCTGAATCCGGCAGACAAACAGCACCAGGCAAATGGATGCAGGCGCTTTAGCAAGGAGGATCAAGAGGAGGAGGCTGAGCATTGTTTCTAAATGGATGGATGCTGTAGTCCAGAGGGGAAACCCGTTTAGGAAACTAGCCAACACCCAATAATAGCAGCATAAAATTTCTGAGCCCATGCAGGAGAATGAATCGTATTAAAGCCGCCAACGAGGCCGAGAGGCACCTGTGCTTGCATTTTTGTTTTCCACAACAATTCATGTTAATGGAGCACGGATATGGAAGTGGCTGTTGCCACACAGCCATTAACACAAAGACAAATCTGAGCATCTGGAATGAAGTGTAAGGTTCTTATTTCTGCATCAGAGCCAAGTCAGTAAACAACTAAGAGTCTTTGCAGGAAACACAGTCATTTTCAGGTACATTTAAACAATTGGGTGGGTGTGATACACTCTAGTATCTTTTCAGGGAAGCCATTGATTGTAATGTGTTTTTTTTTTTTGTTTTTTTTTTCGCAGATCTATACACCCCATCTAAGAGATCATATTCCAACCACATTAACTGACTAGGGCTGGTCCTCAGAGTTGGGCTGTGTCTGCACTTCTTATAAACAACACAGAGAGAGGCAGTCGAGCTCTGCACAGAGCACGGGCGTGAGCAGGTGTGTCACACAGGGTATCCTCTCCACCTCTAAGGAAAGAAGGAACGCCTGTCCTTGTGCCTACAGAGGCCGGGTTTACACAGCTTCAACTAACTGTGCATTTGATTAAAGGTTTTTAAAGGTTTTAAATGGCAGTAAAGTAGGACATGACTGAAGGCGGAGCGCTCTGACAAACTCAAATGCAAAATGTCAGAGGGATTCTTGCCAGACACTTAGGGGGGGAGGCTGGTTTTAACTGTGCTCCTAAACTGAGTCATCAGAGGTGTCTGATGATGGCAGCTTTAAAGGCAGAGCAGCACCATGCTTCAGTCATGTAATCTGAGAGAAACTCTGCACAATTGTGTGCTGAAAGTTGAGAAGCAAAAGAATAATGAAAAAAAAGGCAACAATAAAGAGTTATCACTCAGAAATCTCACGTTGTTACTGTACACAACCAGGAGGCCAGAATACAATTTATTTAATGTTCAGACATGAGCGACCCAAAGCTGTCTGCTTCTTAAATGTGAATATGACGTGAACTGTGCCCTCGATCTACATGGATGAAAGTTTGGAACACAAAAAGCATTTCACGTCCAAGCTGTTTGAGTCTGACACAAAGACGCTTTTGAAATTCTGCAATAAACACGTCTGCTTTTGTTCACTTTCATTACTGTCTGTTATTTGTGCAAACACAGCAGAAGCCTGCGAGACCCAAGAGTATGAAGCTTCGGTTGCTGCATTTCTCTTATGAAATGATATTTTCTGGCCAAGACATTGAGTGTGAAACAAACAAAATGTACAAAATCGATTGGCCTTTTATTAATAATCATGTTGCAGGTTAAAGATGCATATTCATGCATCCAAAGTTCATATGAGCATAGACTTTTTGATGTTATAGTGTTCAGCTTCTATATCCAATAACACAAACATTTTTTTTACTCTTCCTGCCTCTGGAAGAGTGTAGTTTACATGGTTGTTAGCTCACAATTTAGGTCATCATGTCCTTGGAGCAGAAAAAAAACAATTGTCTTGCAAAAGCGGTGATTGTCCTTACACGGAGAGGGTAATCCATTTCGCCAAGATAGTCTTATTTGCTGCAGAAGTATCACTTCAGCAGTTTGTGTCAAACCTCTTGCCTCTTGTATAATAATGTCTGTAATATTTGCATACATTTGAATTTGTCAATATTAATTACCTCCACGCAGCCAGCCTAATCTACTGAAACAACCCTTATTAGCAGTGGTGATGAGAATGAGCTGGGAAGTCAGGGTAACCCGTTGAGTTTCAAAAAGCACTACATGACCTAATTCAAGGACACAGAGCCTGTCTTATAGTTTCTCACTGCCCTGGCTCAAATTATTTGCCTTCCATGAGGACAGTGACAGCTTCACTGGGTGATTGTTAATGACAAGCGGGTGCTCTCTCTTCCCGAGTCAGAGGGTGGCAGTCCGCTGAGTGTCTCCCTGACAGGGAGATGAACAAGCGTAGCAGGCAGATTGAAATGTCTATATCAGCCTCTCCCTGCAGGCCTGTCCCCTGACCCAGAGCCACACCCCTCTTCTGCACAAGCACTGATGAAGCAAGATGAAGGGAGGACGTGTCCCAAGAAGTTGCAATGCTCTATTCATCCCCTAAATGATGCCTCAGGAGAATGGGGGGCGGGGGATATTCTGGTTCCTCACCCTGTCAGGTTGGCTTTAGTCAGAGAGGGAAATCTAAGAAAGTGCACTGAACAATGAGTTCAAACATAAGACCATCTTTATAGACATACTCACCAACCACTTTGTTAGGTTCAGCTCCTTGTTACCTCAAATATCTAATCAGCCAATCACATGGCAGCAGCTCAGTGCATTTAGTCATGTAGACATGGTCAAGATGACCTGCTGAAGTTCAGCATCAGAATGAGAAAATGTGATTTATGAGACTTGTGAATGTGGCATGGTTGCCAGTACCAGACGGGCTGGTCTGAGTGTTTCAGAAACTACTGATCTGCTGGGATTTTCTGACACAACTATCTCTAGAGTTTACAGAAAATGGTCCAACAAAGAGAAAATACCGAGTGGTGGCAGTTCTCTGGGAGAAAATGCCTTGTTGTTGCCAGAGGTCAGAGGAGAATGGCCAGACTGCTTCAAGCTGATAGGAAAGCAACAGCAACTCAAATAAATAGCCATTCATTAGAGCCAAGGTATGAAGAAAAGCATCTCTGAACACACATCATGTCAGACCTTGAAGCAGATGGACTACAGCAGCAGAAGACCACACTGAGTGATATTCCTGTCTAAGAACAGAAAAGTTCAGATGGGCTCACCAAAATTGGACAATAGAAGAGTGGAAAAAAATTACCTGGTCTGATGAATCTCAGTTTCTATTCGTGGGGTCAGAATTTGGTGTGAGCAGCATGATATGGCTCCATCTCGCCTTGTGTCAATGGTTCAGGCTGCTCTTAGCGGTTTAATAGTGTGGGAAATTTTCTTGGCACATTTTGGGCTCTTATCACCAACCAAGCATCATTTAAACACCACAGTTACACCCAAATTTCCCCTCTGTGGGACAATAAAGGCTGTTTCTTCTTCAGAGTATTGTTGCCAACCATGTCCATCCCTTTATGACCACAGTGTACCCATCTTCTGATGGCTGCTTCCAGCAGGATAACATGCCATGTCACTAAGCTCACATCATCTCAAACTGGTTTCTTGAACATGACAATGAGTTCACTGTACTCAAATGGCCTCCACAGTCGCCAGATCTCAATCCAATAGAGCCCCTTTGGGGTGTGCTGGAATGGTACATTCACATCACGGATGTACAGCTGACAAATCTGCAGTGACTGTGTGAAGCTGTCCTGTCAATATGGACCCAAATCTCTGAGGAATGTTTCCAGCACCCTGATAAAAATCTACGCCATGAAGAATTAAGGAAGCCCTAAAGGCAAAAGCGAGTCCAACCCATTACCAGCAAAATTTACCTAATAAAGTGATTGTGACTGTAGAGTGCCATGCACCCTCAAAAAAGTCAGAACATGGCAGTGGCTAATGTGCAAAGGTCTCCTGCATACCAACACAGGGGATCCCCTTCTCTTCAGAAAACACTCAGTCCTGTCCATAATGTGAAGACTTTCACATCCAAGAGGCCATTAAATATCTCTGGAGGTATCATTAAGGTGTTAAATGTCAGACAGAAAGAGCTGATATACCTGCTCTCTAGCAGCTTCATGGTGCAGAAATAGCAGAACCAGAGACTAAAATAATAACTTCTGTTTAAGTGCTGGCTGGTCAATTCCATTAAAGGGGAGACTCTCAGAGAAATATGATCAAATTTTTGATATAATCATAAAACTTTCTTCGCTGACCAATGATTAAGGTTTTTCTTTTTACTTTACAAGATTCCTTAAATTCTATGTTTAAATTTGCAACTCTGGCAGCAGCCATCAAAATATGAACAGCAGTCTAAATGTTGACTAGAATCAGCTTCAAAAGTTGTTTTATTTTGCTGATATATATTATAGTCTACGGCCTGTACAGAAGGAATTTGGGATTTTGTTATTCAATAAAATTGAAAAAAAAAATCTTAATGGTTAGAAAAAAAAATAGATTCCCCCCACCATGTTTTTAGGGATCAAATGTTCTATAAATGATGTTCTATGAATGATGTATGAAGAAGGCTCTCCGTAAAGACCTTCAGGATAAAGATTGAAATAAAACTGGAAAGTTTTCTTTCTGGCACAGTGTATGAGAATAAATTCATTTGGAGTTTAAAGATATGCACTGTAAAATCTCATACACTTTATAGCGAGTTACTGGTAAAAATTTTAATTAATAGGCCTAAATATGAAAACCTCACAACCTGATGACTCTCATAAAAAGTTATGCAACAGCAGCTGTTAAAATGCACTTATCTGAATATATGTCAAGTTTTTTGTTTTGCTTTTTAAAAGTGATGTAAAGAACTAAATATGTACTCAGGATTTTTTTTCTCTTCCTGTATCTCACCTAAAATACCATCCAAGTTTGCCTATTTAAAATGCATCATCAATAAAAATCTACATTTTGTTTTGTTGTCAAAACTGCATTACGAGTTTGTCAGTCACTCGTCATACAGTGTACTTAAGCCAGAATGCAATCAGTGTGCATAGACAGTGGGACAGTCTTAACCAATAGCATTTCCAACTTTTAACTAAATTAGTAGCATATAAAACAATCACAAAGGAGAAAGTAAAATGTATCTTATCACATACTTATTTGGATTTTAGGTTCTAACTTTTTCTGTTGTACTGAAATTAGGCCAAACCAGTGGCTGGATAGAAATCACAAAAGCTTCTAGAAGGCCAAACATTTAGAAACCATACAGCAGGGATGGAAAGAAGGCTACGATGTGATCTTTCAAAGAAGGATTGATTTCAAAGACTAGATTTTCCTTTTGAACTTTTTAATAAACTCATACTTACTCCCAAGGTGGAGCAGATTGTCTGCATGAGCTGATGTCATGGGAGATGGGGGAAAAAAAAAAATGCACACAAACCTCGCCTTGTTTCCGACCATTTTTCTGCCCAGGTGCTCTTTAAGATGTGTATGAGTTATTCATGGGAACGCCATCCATCTCCTGTAGGCATTGCCAATCCATCCAGACTCCAACCAGGCTCCGTGGGAGCTCAGGGATGGTCCAATCTCTGCCTCCATTACGCCCAAGCAATTGATTACTTTCACTGTCTCTCCCTGCCACTTTGTGGCCATTGTTCAGGAGCCATTATGGCCGCACATCATCTCTTTCACAGCCTAAATGAAGACTGCACAGTTATATTAACAGAGCAGGGCAAGTACAATCATCTTCCATCTTTACTGTAAGTCTCCCATTTTGACAAGGCTCTCTGCACAGCTCTTTCTGAGTGGGAAAAATGAACAAGCCTCTAGTTTCCCAGCATTCAGTGATGAGCAGGTTAGGGTGCTATTTTGTCCGAGATGACAGCTAGTTTTCATTTATGAATTGCCCAATGTTCTCCTATTGTGTAATGGTGCTTATAGTGTCTCTTTAAATAGGTAGCTACTTTTTTCCCTCAGTGGATGGCTGCAGTAGAGGAAATATTTTGGGATCACAGATTGCTTTTTAATTAGCAGCAACACTCCCCACTTTCCCCAGAGATAATTTGCAGAGAGGGGACCGGTCCCAAACGCCAGCTGGGAGGTTAGAGTTTTTAATCACTACAGCAATAATGTTGTCACTACCCATCGAAAACAGCAAACATGCCTGTCATGCTAAACAACCTACATTTCTTCTTGGCAAGTCACTTGACAGAGTCACTTAAATAAGGCCATTTCTGCCAGTCAAAGGGGGGAAAAATGAAAAGTGTGTAATAATATAATTAAAATGCTCACAGTTAAGTTAACGTTTTGATGTACTGAGTCAAATTTCTCTGCACAGGGTGTTATTGAAAATGTCAGCATATGACCTCCGCATTTAAATTCTTCACTCAAAAATTCATGATACCCCCCCCCCCCCCCCCCCCCCATTTTTCTCATCTCATTTTGAGTAAGTAAGCCATAATTTGGACATTTATCTCATTTTTAAAACTCATTAATAATTTTTGGCTTTTAAATTTCACAGTTTTGACTTGATATTTTAAATAATTTATATTTTTCAAATAGCTTTGATTTTTCATCTCATAATAATAACTTTTTATGTATGACTTTAATTGACTTCTATGCTGTGTTGCCAAAAGTATTCACTCATCTGCCTTCACATTCATATGAACTTGAGTGACATCCCATTCTTAATCCACAGGGTATTATATGATGTCGGTCCACCTCTTATAGCTATAACAGCGTCAGCTCTTCTGGGAAGGCTTTCCATAACGTTTAGGAGTGTTTATGGGAATTTTTGACCATTCTTCCAGAAGCACATTTGTGAGGTCAGACACTGATGTTGGACTAGAAGGCCTGGTTCACAGTCTCCACTATAATTCATTCCAAAGGTGTTCTATCAGGTTGAGGCCGGCCAAGTTTTTTCCACACCAAACTGGTTCATCCATGTCTTTATGGGCCTTGCTTTGTGCACTGGTGTGCAGTCATGTTGGAACAGGAAGGGGCCATCCCCAAACTGTTCCCACAAAGTTGGGAGCATGAAATTGTCTAAAATTTCTCCCTATGCTGAAGCATTAAGAGTTCCTTACAGTGAAACTAAGGGGCCGAGCCCAACACCTAAAAAACAACCCCACACCATAATCCCACCTTCACCAAACTTTACACTTGGCACAGTGCAGTCAGACAAGTACCGTTGTCCTGGCAACTGTCAAACCCAGAGTCTTCCATTGGATTGCCAGATGGAGAAGCATGATTCGTCACTCCAGGGAACACGTCTCCACTTATCTAGAGTCCACTGGTGGCGTGCTTTACACCAATGCACCACCACTCCAATGCTTTGCTATGCAACACTTGGTGGGCTAACGCTTGGATGCAGCTGCACGGCCATGGAAACCCATTCCATGAAGCTCTCTACATGCTGTTCTTGAGCTAATCTGAAGGCCACATGAAGTTTGGAGGTCTGTAGCAACTGACTCTGCAAAAAGTTTGCAACCTCTGTGCACTATGCCCCTCAGCATCCGCTGACTCCACTCTGTCATTTTATGTTGCCTACCACATTGTGGCTGAGTTGCTGTCATTCCCAATCACTTCCACTGTGTTATGATACCACTAACAGTTGACTGTGGAATATTTAGTAGCAAGGAAATTTCACGACTGGACTTGTTGCACCCTGTCACGGTACCATGGTGGAATTCATTGAGCTCCTGATAGCGACCCATTCTTTCACAAATGTTTGCAGAAACAGTCTGCATGCCTAGGTGCTTGGTTTATACAACTGTAGCCATGGAAGTGATTGGAACACCTGAATTCAATGATTTGGATGGCTGAGTGAATACTCTCAGCTATATGTATCTTTACAACTAATTTGCAAAGCCAGATGCCGGCTGCCCAAATGATCCGCTAAAAGCAAGTTCTGATCCCAGTCCTTTTCACTCTATGTGCTGATTAACAGTTTAAATATACTTTTCTCTTGTTGAGTTGTTTATTCAAAAGGTGTACAAGTCATGCTTGGTTAAATGTGAATCATTCATCATGGCTGCAGCCTCCTGAGGAGATTGCCCTTTAGATTAAAATATCATTTGTTTTAGTCTGAGGAGAAACCAGCAGCATATTCTGCAGGGCAGGGGAGGATGACAATAATTGAGATAAGAGTTTCTTAACATGATGAGAGGAACGAGTCCCTTGACTGTTCATAGAAAAAAATTATGAATATGTGGAGTCCACGCTAATGCTGCCAGACAGCGGAGCCAGAAAACAACTGATGCATTTAACAAGAATAGCAGCATGGATGACGCTAAGGAACTGACAGGCTGGAAGGAAGTCCTCAGTTTTTTCTTCTTCTTTTTTTTTTTTGTTTTTTTTTAACTCACTGGATTGCTCTTCTTAGAGACTCAATAAACCCATCCTCCCTCTGACCATTTTCCCTCTATGCAAGTTTCTGTAAGGATGGGGAAAGGGGGATTAAAAAAAAGAGCAGTAAAATGTTCTGCTGAAAACAAGAAACAACAATAAAGCACATCTGTTTTTTTGCCCCCCCAAGGTGCACTTGTCTACATGCATTCTTAGCTTAGGACTACCTGCCCTAGGCCAGCCAATGTCCCACATTCAGAATCAGGTTACAGTATTAGTTTTGAGAGTGGATGCGGGCTGCTGTGAAGCAAGGCCTGTCCTGCCTGTCTACCTTTGATGTGCCTATCCATCACTCTGATCATGCCTTTGTCTTCTCATCTATCTATCTATCTATCTATCTATCTATCTATCTATCTATCTATCTATCTATCTATCTATCTATCTATCTATCTATCTATCTATCTATCTATCTATCTATCTATCTATCTATCTATCTATCTATCTATCTATCTATCTATCTATCTATCAATACATGTGTGTCTGTGCTTCTTCTCGCACCTTGTCTGCTGTCTTCTAATGAAAACCCAGCCTGTCTCTCCCTCTGCTTCCATGTTTCACCACCCAGTTTTTTTTCCTCCCCGCTCCCACGGCCTCAATGAACTTCCCTGTCTGATCCTTACTTTAATCTATTTTTGCTCCCGCTCCCTCTCTCTTCTTTCTGCCTCAGTTCTTTCTCCCCATGGCCAGGTCTCATGCAACTTTTACTCCCTCGTCCCTCCCGCTCAGCAGCTCTCTCCTCCATCTGCCAGCCTCCCCTTTCTTCCCTTCACTTCAGCTTGCCTTCTTACATTTCCCTCTCTTTTCCCTTATTTGCTCTTAGCTCTTGTTATTCTGCAGCCTCTTCACTTTCATGGTGTTGCAGTTTCTCCTCTGTCTCTTCCCACCTTCTCCTCCTCCTACTGTCCCATGACTTTGTCCTAGAGCAGTGTCTGTTAATGGGGAAGAGGGTGAACACCTACACCATATTGTGCTCCAGATTGTGGAATGACTCAGGAAAATCCTCCTAGCTGCCTGGTTGGATGTTTTCTCAGGTCAAGGCAGACCCCTCTGTGATAATTAACTTGTATTAACAATGCTATTGCTAAATCATTACCAAACCATATGTCATGTCTTCCTCAGTCCACCCTCTTGCACCTCCAACCCTGACCCACCAACTGGATTTTACTCAGCTCTTCTAAAGGGAGCCTTTCAGAATTAGGAACAAAGTGCTCTTTAATTGACCATATGGTCCAACTCATCCCTCTGCACGGGTTAAGCCATATTTGCAGCTAATTAGGTATTTTGCTGATGAACAAACTTTGTCTCCAAGTAAAAAGCATGAGCTGATTCAAGAGAATCAGCAGCATTCATGTGATATTTTTTCCCCTGCCCGCTGGTGCTATATTATTCATAACCCAGCGCCTGGCAAAAATGTGAGCAATAAGGCATGTTTACGCATGACGCATGTGTACTTGAAGTATAGCAGCATTGTGACTAAGCTCCTCTGAGGGCCGTAGGCAGGTTTGCTTCTTATCTTCGACCCAGAACACATGTTTGAAATCAGTTACTGTAAGGGATGCAAATATTTAAAAGGATAATGCTGCAATCTGACCATGCCTCCTGGCGATGTGAGCAAACCGCTTTCTGCATATGATCTGCAAATCTTCCAATTAGACTGGCTGTCAAATGGAAAACTAGTAAGATGACCTTTTAATGTGAAAACACCCTTTCTGATAGGCGTTATATTGCCTGGATGTAGTCATATGGGGAGGTAAGGGCATTAGGTCCTGTTTTATTTTTTTTATTTATTTTTTTGCTTCTTTATGTTTAGTTCATATTTGTGGTTGTTTGTGTTTTACTTTGCTGATGGTTGCATTATGATTACTTCTGAAGGTCACAAGGCCTCCGGTTCAGCTCGTTATCACTTTTAAGAGAACAGAGTGGGAATAAATCTTCACTCACGGTAGAAGATGTACTGTGCGTAATTGGACCAGACCCTGTCATCCGGGTAATGACCGATGGGGGACGTGGTCAGGGACGAATTGCAGGCCACAATGTGAAAGCCGCTCTCTGACAGCATGTCAAACGCTCTCTCCAGGTGTCTGAACTTGAGGTAAAATCTGCAGGTGTATCGGTCCGGAGGTCTGTCCATGTCCCTGTTCTCATTCAGGGCGTCCCCAAACACTTCTTTCGCCAAACCAATCCTGCTGCTAATGAAGATTCTAGGTAACTTTCTGGCCTTGCCATCAGTTTGAGTTTCTCTGCCTCCCGCTGCGCAAACGCCTTTGAGCGCGACTGTGATATAGCCATATCTCCTGTCAAAGGCGTAAGAGGGGTAATACCTCTGGTCGCTGCCTTGCGACGCATCGTCCAAATCACTGTAGTACAAGTCGTCTGGAATGAGTTTTGACTCCTCGGATGACAAAAGTTTGACTAATTCTGGTAGCTGAAAGTATTCCGCCTCCCTTTTCAACCTTCCTCTTTCAGGAAAGTGGTCAGGAAGGACAACCTGCTTGTCTCTAAGGTAATCCAGGACATACCGAAACAGAAAACCATCTCTGTCTATAAAATAGCGTCCTCTGAGATCCCGGGACAAGTCATTCGAAGACCCCTTCTTGTTAGAGAACAGCTTCCCAAGTAGAGAATTTGGAAAGCTCGCCAGTGTACCATAACGAGTGTAATAAACCTGCCCGCCCACGTTTAGCTCAATCACATCCGATGGAGGATTTTGCACTGAGCCTTGTTCCTTTGTAGGTTGTGTTTTGCAGTTTTCGCTCAGTGCCATTTTTGTCCAATCTTATAAGAAATCCGAGTCTCGATCACGGAGCGCAAACGTCCCAGAAGTTCAGGGTGTGGGCGTATGTGGTGCTGATGCGCTCAGAGCTAACGCATAGTCTTGATGCAAGCTGCAGCGCTCGCATCCAGTATCTCATGACAAAACAATCCCAAGGTGTGTCTACAGTACATCCTTTAACCCCGTGCGTAAATGTGTCTACCCACGGTGCATCCTTTTTGAATGGAATCGATTGTCCTAACCAGCGTCGTGTTACACGCATCCACTCCGTTTATTCGCTAGTTTGACTTCAGATAAATGTAATATACTCACTTCACTCAGAAATCTCTCAGTATAAAAGAGTAGAAACATTTCTGCTCAAGTTTCAATGGAGAGCGTCACCCATTTGCGTTTGGCTCCTAGTTCAGCCAAATAAGTCCCAGATAAACTAAAATAAAATTAAAAAAAATTTAAATTCAAAAATGTGCATGCATCTTATCACTCTGGTACCACGCGTCGCTCCTGGCTGCTGAGATACTGAAACATGCGCCGAGGTTTCTCACACAGAGGAGGATGGGAGCGGGATTCCTGCGCGCACCCATCTCTCCAAACTGCTGAGTGCTGAAACGTTTGGACCAGCAGAAGGCTCAAGATAATGTTGCTCCAAGCTGTGCAAGAGAGGGAGAAAAAATCGTCCCGTGTAGTAATGTCTTACATCATCTTAAAGGAAAATGACATTTTCAGCTGATAGACGTGAAGCGGGCTGACTGTGGGGGGGTGGGGGTGGGGGGGTTCATCTGTGCAGTTTTTCGTGAAATTTGTGATCCGGCCACGGGCGACGTGCAGCTGGCGATGAGGATTCGGGTCTAATGCAGTTTTAACATCACAGCGTTGCGCAGTTTAATCCCCTCTCCCCGAGTCCTCGCAAAAGCTTTCCCATTTACATTTAACACTTTTAGCGCTTATCCCGTGAGACGGATGAGGGGTGAGGTGCCACTGTGTCGCTCAAAAACTCGTCGGCTGTGACAGTTACACGTGATCTACACCCTCAGCCACTTCTCAGTGAAGTGTTACGCTTAAAAACTCAATGAATGGAGCGATCGATAAGATGTCAGCTGCACTCTGATTGAACCTTTAAGCACCAGCATCACTTGTTTCAAGCATCACAATGAATGTGATGTCTTTATCGTCGAAGTGGCTCCTATTAAATGTACTCATTTAAAAATAAAAAAATATGCATTAATTAACAACCTCTGTTTTTTGCATGTACTGTATTATAGTAGTAATTGAACCCATACATCATTGTGAAATCTCAATTTAGTGCATGCTCCCTGCAGTTTTATGGAGGAAAAACGCACCAAGGCGAACCCTCATTACTGAGTCATTTTATTCTGGATTATAGGAGCAGAGGGGGCTGAGGTTGGGGACTTGTTATTATTGCTGAAGGCCCGCTCAGTAAACTTGCCATAGAGTCATCAGTATACACTGTGCTGAAGCCAAGTTTTCTTAGGGTGGAAAATCGAGTTTGGATGATGTGAGGTGCCTGGCTGAAGTGAAGGATTGACACAGCATGTCATCATCTATATATGCAGGACTATGTAGGTCACAAACTACTGTTGTATATAGTGTGCATAACAGTGTACATGTGAAGTAGAAAATTAAATAAAGGGCACTCCAGCGTTCACAGTCACCTGAATATGTGGAGCCAGGTTTAAACTCATGTGCCTGTTTGTTTTATACGTGAAGTATCCCTTAAATCTGCTGCCCACATCACACGGAGCCACCAGCACTAACGTCTGACCACGTTTCAGACTGCTGCGTACCTCTTGTTTGCTTTTCTTGTTGTTTGGCTTTGGATCCATGTTGTAATAAAGCTGAGGCTTTTATTACTGCAGTGCTGAGAGAAGGCGTTGATGATGGGAGAGCACCCTTGACTCGTGATTTTGAGGAGGCAGCGGTCACGCTTTACCCTGTTAATTCAGAGTATATTGTGCTGGAGAGGGGTTGCTAAGCAGCCGCAGGGGACTGAGTGGGATTCAAACAGTGGGGATTTAGAGCTACACTGAGCATACTGATCTCTCTTTCTGTCGTGTGAGGTTTTGCTGCTTACATTTGAAATTATATTCAAAATGTTTTGAGGTTTGTGTGACCTCCACACTGAAGCACACAAAAAATGTAGATCAGGAAGAGCATCATTAGGTGTAGTTTACTTTACGGCAGGTTGTTTGTAAATGCACATATGCAGGTAAATAAGCTGATGTTTGACTTGTATAACAGCATGACTTGGAGTTAATTCCCTAAAATGTACTTGGGGATGCTCTGCTCCTGTGTGTGTTATGAATCCTATTTCTTATTCATCTCACTCATCCTCCCATTAAAGCCAATTTTCCTGCCTCCTGTCCTGACTTTATTTCCTGTTCGTGCACAGCTCCCAGGTTAGATTCTATCTTTTGAAAGGGGTTGAATTTCATGCAACTTCAGCATGAATAATGTAAGACAATATGTCTCCCAGCTGAGCGTGAAGTGAGAAATCTGTATGTGCTCTAACATTAAATTCTCAAGTGCGGGTTTTGGAAACTCTTGTATTATAATCTGTGGTGTGGGTTGATTGGACAAAAGATATTTCGAGGCAGGTCAACTCGTACTGCATGTACAAAATATGTCTTTTAAATGATTTAAGACTCGTTTCTAAATCTGAATGCACGCGACTCTTGGGGAAATGTTCAGTGACGAATGTCCCTGTCCACTCATCAAACATTGCTCATACTGTGCAAATGTACAGAATGTACAACGGTGCAGTGAATATCTGCACCCTTGTGCAGCCTTTAGAGCAAAAACAAAAAATAAATAAAATAAAATGAAATTACAGGACTGATCCTCTCTGCAGAATGATTGTCCCCATCCACAAATAGCCTGCCTTACTTGATTTCCCCTTCTCCCACTCACTTTTTATCCACTTGTATTTCCACATAAAAGAGGCAGAAGTGTGAACTGGCCTGTTTTTGAGGGACAAAATGTGTTTTGCAGCTTTCAGTGCAGTAACTGCCTTCTAGTTTTTTTTGGTATCTAAATTGGCTTTAAATATCTTCTCCTACAGTAACATTTGGACTTTTTGTTTGCTTTATTTAAATTTCAAAATGAGTATTTCAATTGATGATAAAACAAAAAGGCACTTGGTGATTACAGCTTAACTGTTATCTAATAAAAACTGACACTGAGTGTCCTCTTTAGCCCATAGAGGGCGGTAAACAAAGTAAAGCAACAAGGAAATTGTATCTAGATATAGTCAAACTCTTAAAATAATGGCCTAAGTTTTTTTTTAGTTTGTTTGTTTTCAGGTTTTTCAGAAAACACAAAAAAACTGAACCAATCAAAAATATCTGCAAAATCTGATGTCGAGTGTAACTTATTTCGGATCAAGTTCATTACAAACTAAACATGGGTTAAATAGCAAAACATGCCTTTTAAAAATATGCAAACTGATATTGAAGTGGAGTCTGGGCTGTTTACACGGCACACCAATAAACACAGTGTTCATCATACCTGTGTTTGCATACAAATAATCATTAAAAGTGAGAGATAAAATATTCTGGCAACCACGAGTACCTGCACCATCCACCACCGTCACTACCCCATACACACCCACACATAATGAAATGAACTGTGCACCAAAGCATAAGTAGAAAGAAAGAAAGAAAGAAAGAAAGAAATGTTACTGTAACTAGGCTGCATTATTATTGTTATCGTGCAATATTTCTCCCTTTCTCTTCCCTCTCTCGTATCTGTGTCTAATGGCCCGTTAACTCCTCCAAGACGGCTGTATGACACATTATTTGTCCTGCTATAAGTCTGGTACCAATTCTACTACAGTAAATTATTTTACTGCAGTTATTTCTTTGTATTTGGTCAGCTCGTTTTTATCACTTTTTTTCCCCTGAAAGTCATCCCGAAAGTTTAATCGGAGCTCAAGCTGCAGTTACCCGGTGAGGCCGGCAGCGGGCAGGGCTGGATGCTGTAACAGGTCAACCATGGGGCTCCCTCTTACAGTTCTCCATTTTGTATGTTTTTCCTTGAGGTTAGCGCCTACTTTCCTAATGGCTAGCTAGTAATCGCTAGAGCTAAACCAATCTGACCTTATGCATGCAGATTTACAGCTAGATTGATCTGGAAAGCCTGAAAACACACCGGCCTGGGGTTGTTTTATCCTATGTCGTAATGTAGAGACGATACGACGCGACAGGAGTAACGTTAGCAGAGTCAGTCAGCGTGTTTCAACCAAAACAATGTTGACAGGCGACCCTTGGACACATACCAGCAACCAGTCATTTCAAGGGTAAATACAAGACATTTTTCACATTTGAGCAGTTACGTTCGTAACTCGACAAAAAAAAAAAAAAAAAAAAAAACCAAGTTTGGGGAGCTAATGCTAAACGAGCGAGTGTAAGGGGTTGCGTTAGCTTGCAGACGAACGTTAATGTCAACGTAGCCTCACTGCTACCTAGCATGTCAACAGTTAGCAAGAAGCTAACGCTGGTAAATCTCAGACTTGGCTTAACTTTACTAGGTTCTGCATCTAGTGTGTAGTCTAATTCGTGTTGCGTTTCTCTGCTTTAATTACCGCGTGTAAGAGGTCGACGTGTGCATTCTCGTCAACATTGTGCTAATAGCTAGCAGAGTTAGCTGGTGCGGTTCGTTGCGTGTCAGGCGCGCTCAGGCAACTTTCCCCCGGTCTTAAACAGCGACAAAATTGCCGTTACCTGGGCTTTGCATGTGTAAATGATTTAATGTCTGTAGCGATTCTGCACATTTAATGATCCATTTGTGTTTGCACTCTGTTCCTTATCGCTGGCTGTCTCTTCTCTCCCAACTAAGATGGATAAAGGTGGAGTGAAGAAGATAGTATACAGAAGAGATGACCATTTAAGCAAACTGGTCTACACCGAAAGCCCCGAGGAGGGAGGTGTGCTGAGAGTGGCTCCTCACAGTGCCATATCTGTCACCTCTCCCGCCTCTGTCATTCTTCCATCCAGCCCCTTGATGCAGCCAGGACAGGTGCCTAACGGCCTCAACAGCAGTCCCCTCCCTGAGGAGCTCACCTCTGCCTCTGTCACCGCCACCGCCATTGTAGGCTCCTTGGTAGAAGGTGCAGACCCCCGGGGCCTGACCAAAGATCAGAGACCCCAGCGCCAGCAGCAGTTGCTTCAGATGCAGACAACTTTTGGTCATCAAACCTTGGTAGAAAATTTGCCCCAATTGGAGGCCAGTATGGCAGACATCACCCAGTCCTCCATGGAGTCACTCATTGGAGGGTCAGATCCCAACTTCTTCCCTTTGAAAACTGAGGATTTCTCCATGGATAAAGGAGAGCAGGACCCAATTGACCTTGATAATACCTTTGGGAAAGATGTGGACACAAACCCGAAATTATTCAGTGAGAACACACTGGATCTGCTCCAAGACTTTGACCTCACTGGGTCCCCCTCAGATTTTTATGTAGGGGATGATGCTTTTCTGTCCACTCTTGGAGATGATTCTTTGCTTGGAGACATCAGAGGGACATCTGAGAGGGACATGAAACCTGCTGAAGTTGACAGCAGTAACACCACTGGGGCAGCTCCTGTTGCTCTCAATGGCAGTAGTTTGACCAGACCAGACCAGTCCAGCCCTATCATATCCACAACATCTTCCTTATCCCCTACAACCACTTTATCTGCGTTGGTGAAAAAAGAAAAAGATGCTAACTTCATCCAGCTGTGCACCCCGGGTGTGATTAAACAGGAGAAGACCTCTGGAGGTCAGAGTTATTGCCAGATTGGCAGCGCACCCTCCAGGGACATGGCCGGGACTAGCCCCATATCAGTCTGTGGGGTCAGCACTTCAGGAGGACAGACCTACCAGTTTGGTGTCAACCTGGTGAGTGGTGATGCTCAGCTGCAGAATGAGCAGAAGCCAGTGTCCAACCTGTATCTCCCAATAACGACCATTGGTGGAGCCTGGAACAGAGGCCAGAGTATTGGTAACAACTCATCAATCCAGAGGGTCAGTGAGGTGTTCTCAGGTTCCGCCTCCTTCCCCACCAGCTTTGCCAGGTAGGAAATGTTGACAGCAGTCAGCTGTGTTGTGCTACCCTTCATTTTATCCCCACTGACAGTGTTCATATTTTCAACCAAGTTATGCCTTGTTTTTATCATCTAAAGACATCTAGTATTCTTTGCTTAAATCCCACTACTGTAGTGTTAGTCTGCATTTTTGCAGCAGACATGTGACCTTTAGAAATCAGCCTGGTCATGAGCTGACTTGCCCACAAATACTCAAGTTTCTTTCCTGAAATTGTTGTTTAAATTTTTTTTTTTTAGTTTGTTGACTAGTAGGATATTAGTGGGTGTTTACATCTCAGATTTGATCTCACTTTCAGAAACCTTACACCCCTTTAGTGGGTATGTATAGTTTGTTTACATTCTTTAAATGTTACCTGCTCACAGCCTTGTGTGTAAGAGAATTGTTTTAGTGTTAAGGCCAATCTTTGATAGCTCGAGTAACCCGAGTACTGTAAAAAAAGAAAAAAAGAAAAAAAAGGACTACAAAAGGAAACAACTGTTTTAAAGGTGCTGCTTGTCATTTAGAAAGTTGTGAGTGAAATCGGGTCAGTGTTTTTGATGGCACACGATTTGGTTGATAGTTTCAATTGTAGTCTTGTTGTTAATGTCTCAACCTGGGTAGACTTTATCTGCTTTCGCATCAAACTTTGGCAACTCTGGTAAACCAGTCTCAGAAAAGTGCTTATCAGATGTTGGTGTCAGCCAAGGGTGTTTCACTTTGAGTTCACACAAGCAGCTCACCGTGTAAAAGTAAAATGCTTATTTTTAAATGACCAGAATAGAAGTAAATGTACTAAAATATAAAATGATGCTGCATCAGTGATAATCTATATTTTTGTATGGAGGTACTGTGGGAGTTTTTTTGGACAGTATCATCTCATTTATTATTAATAAAAATTTACATGCACTTCCTTGCACTGTCAGTAATTTCAGCACAAATACTATGCATATATATATTTTTTTAATTTGTGTTCTTGCAATTCAGTTAGTTTCCATCATTTATTGGTTGTTACTTTAAAAAATAACAATAAATAATGGCTAAATTAAAACTCATCTTCATTGAGATCAGGGGGGGGGTTGGAGGCTGGTCAATGCTGTGAACTCCTTTTGCTTTTTTTAATTTTAATTTTTTTTAAGCTTTGTTATAGATATTTGTGAGCACTTTTAGCTGTATGGTTGGGCGTGTTGTCATGCTGCATGAAGTCTTTTCTGTCTGTGAGTTCTCTTGGGTACGGGGCAGCAGTGTTTAGGTTGATGGTATATCTCAAAGTAGCTTAACTACCAGGAAGCATTATGGTTGCATTGCAACAGGATGATCGCCATTACTATCGTGCTATTGACTGTAGATTTAATGTTGTGGCTGATACAGCTTCCTGCTTTTTTTTGTTAGTTCTATTTTTATACCCACCCACAGTGACACATTTGAGGAACTTCTTTTGTATTTCTGCTATTTATTTTAAGCCATTTTATTTATCTATAAATGCTTTTTTTCTTTTCTCCTCCTATTACAACGTGGTACAAATCACAGTTCATCACACCAGAGTTTGTATAAAAAGAAAACTACATATGATATGAGTAATTAAAAGTTTAATTACGTTAGCACAGATTATGTTTCACTCTCTCCTCATTCTGTAGAAATAGTGACTCATACAGTTGATAAATGCGGACATAGACATTTTTTGTTTGGTTTGTTTTGGCTCAGCATGATTTAACCTCTGAGATAGTTAACCTACTAATCCTGTTTTGTGAGACAGACTGATGGGCTTCAGAGGACGTGGCTGCAGCATAAGCAGTGAGCACTGAGATCTGGAGGAAGGATGTGCCGTTAAAAGCTTGGGGAATTCCACTTCTATTCGAATCACGCCGGCCAGCCTTTTGTTTTTCATGACAAGAGCGTCAATAGGAGTCTTTATGACATGTTTCAGTTCCACACTGTTATCAACAGTTTTCTAATTTATCTGTTCTAATCCCACTGTCTGTTATACTTTCTGTTATAAAAGTCAAGTCTCTTGATGGGAGTTCATTTTGGGTAGATCTTCCATCTGAGTTGTGCCAAAAATAAACCAGAGAGCTGTGCTTAAAGCAGAGAGTTCATTCAACAATGAGGATGAATGAATCGTGGTCTAAACAGATTAGTTTAGCCTGTAATGTAATAATCAAATTATTTCTGTTTAAGGAGAAGTGTGGGGGGGACTCCTTCTGTTCTTGTGATTTATTTCCAGCGAGCTTCCATTCTGGCAAATAGGAATCACAGTGTTTGCAGTGCACGTGGTCCCAGAAAGTGTCTTTTATATAGTGATCACTTTGCTGCCTTTAGGATAGTTTATGATTCCAGCTCTGAGGCTGACATTTGAACAGGGGTGTGTCAAGATCAACCGTCTAACCGTCTGTTGTACTGGCATCTCTTTTACATTCACGGCTGTCTGATTCAGAATCTGACGAGGGAGTGAACAGCTTAAAAATTGGCATGCACAAATGCGTCCTGTCAACACGGCCACCGATGTGGTGGTGTTTGTATTGTGCAAATAATGCATGGTGCCATCTCCATGGCCGTCTGAAAGTTGTCACACTGCTTGGTGACCAGGAACAGATGGGTTGAGACATGAGGTGCACCTCAGCTTCATTTCACTTGAGCCTCTAATCACCCTGTCTTTGTGTTCTGTAAAGGTGTGTGTTTAAACATGGGATTATGCTTGTGCTTGTGCTGTCAGACCAAATGATTTTGTGTGTATGTGTGGCTGTTTCATCAGTGTCTTATCAATGTATGTGTGTGTCTAATGGGTTAAGAGTTTTGTGTGGTGTTTATTTGATTCAGCTTTTGTGACATTTCGTGGCTTGAAATAAACTGAACACTGGGCTCTGTTTTGGTTGTGTGGTCACCAGGAAGTTTGCATCAGGTAAAAATCTCTCAAAACTTATGCTGTAGTGCCGCTGCTACTTCTTCTAAAGTTGTGGCTCAGAGGGCCTTGCGTGACACTGAGCAGCTGACCTGAAATAGCTCCAGATTTTTGCTCTGTGCAGGGCTCTTAACATGAGTCCATTGTTCAGGTACTGATAACAGCCATTTGTTTCAGATATCCCTTGTGATTTCCATGCATCACATTGCATTGCAGTATTATGGTCTGATATATGAATAACCTGTTTGCACATAATGAAGAATGCATCACTTTAAGAAGTGCAGTTTTATTTCAGGAACTACACACCCTCATCATGTCATGACTAGTTTGACCAGCTGACATGAAATTAGTATAAATATATTCCTCTAGTAAATAATAATCTATCTTAGTTTAACTGTGTTGTGGAAACTGTTTAAGTGTTTCTTGTTGATTTTTTTTAAAAACCTGTAGTCAAAATAGAGAGGGGATAAGACTGTTTCAAATACAAGTTTGAGAGTTTGAAGCTTCAGTGATGATAATCTGCAGATATTTGAAGATTTGCTGGAGGAAGGGTAAAATGGAGAGGTGCTGATGACAGTAGGATGCAGTTAGCCACAGTTGTAAACTTAATACCTTGTTAACATGCAGGTTGCAAACAAAGCCTTCTGCATGATTGTGTGATAGTTTGATGCAAATTCCATGCATAGCTTTGCAGACTGTTGTCTGCATGTTGTTGCCGCCTACAGTGTCCCAAACAGCTGGTCTGTGGGCTAGTTTTGTGTATGCTGTTATTGGTCATTTAGCTTAGCTCCCATCTCAGAGAAGACTGGAGTCAAGTCCGAAAACAGGATTTGATTTGCTCCCCTAGCACGTAGAGCCATCACTACTGCATCAACTCCAACTTTTGTTTTTGTCTTGTTTTTTGCACTTCAGAACATCACTGCAGCACATGCACAAATAGAGCCTCGTTGGTGCTCTGTGTGTGGCTTATTATGGCTTATTTAGTCAGTCACAAAAGCACAATAGTGGTAGTACAGCAGTTTTACCGCTGTTCTACTACTTTACGATTGCTTTCGTTGCTGCCATCATGAATTGTGAAGTCTGGTTTGGTGGGGCTTCTCTGACTTTCCAAGTAGGAAGCCCAATTTGAGGGTGCATTCCAGCTGAAAATTCAGACTGGGAACTCAGGATTTCCAGTTTCCCACTTCAGATGGAATGCAGATTTAAAGTCTAAAGCAGGGGTCTCAAACTCCCAGCCCGCGGGCCACTTCCGGCCCCTGCCCCCCTTGCTTCCGGCCCGCAAATTGATGTCAAAAGTATAATAGAATTTGGCCCTTTAAGTTACTTTTTTAAAATTTTCCTTTCCCCTTCAATTAAGACAACCATTTGTCATGTAATTTAAATCAGATATCCCCAGGTACCATCGCGTAGGTCATTTGGTACTGGGCCACACTGAAAAAATAAATTATTTCTGTTTTAATTATTATGAGTCTTAACGTCATTTTATTTTGAAAAATGGGTGGATTCTCTCCATTAGATCCGTCTGTGACTCACTCTTGACACGTGTCACAACCTTGTCTCGGTCATATGATACGTTGCTGCTAAAATTAAAGCCATGATCTTCACTGGTTCCTGTACCTGTGGAAAGGCTTTTACACACCAAACGCATAAATTTTGTGCGAATGTTTCGTGTGTTAAAAATATTTTTCGGACTCACCTGTTTTCAGTGCAGCTGTTCACACCGACTGCGTCATTTCACAGGACGAATTTGCGGCATTTATTTTTTTGGATCAAGTTTGATTTTTCTGACTTTCACAAGCAAACAAATATCTGACCAATCAAATCGCTGCATTTAGCAACATGTGAGCTTATAGTGGAAAACGTGCACCCATACACTGAATAAACAGTGATGTAGGAACAGTAAAATAAATACAGTCCAAGTACAGTACAGTAATATAATACAATGTTACACAGTGTGTCTGCTAGCTAAAAGAAGAGCTGCTGTATTTTCAGGGAGAGAAAAGAGAGAGAAGGTCACTCAGAGATGGAGAAAGATGTAATAAAGAGGACAGGAGAGGAAGAATAGAGGTTAGATTTAAAGGTAAAGACTGGCAAAACAAACTGAGGTATGCTAACTTTGTGTAATTCAAAGATTGTATGAAAACAGGTCAGTTTGCTATACTGTATTTACAGTAAAGCTATGTGTTTAACTGGTGCACAGTGTCTGTGTTCATGGTCAGAGTTACAGGTTACATCAGTGTACCAGAAACGAGTTTGAATCAAAGCTGTTGATGCTGAGATTCATTCAATGAATTCAACATTTATACAACCTGCTACTTTCATTTTCTTACTTTGAGTACATTTCAGAACCTGTACTTTTTGTACTTTTATACTTGATTAAATAAGTACAAATAAAGACGTACACAAGTACTTGTACTGATATATATATATATATATATATATATATATATATATATATATATATATATATATATATAATCAGTACAAATGTATATATAGTATAGTATAGTATATATATTAGTACAAGTGCTTGTGTTGGTACATAACACAGTGGCCCATAGGTCATTTGAGTTTGAGACCCCTGGTCTAAAGAGACATTTAAAGAGCAAGGTTAAAGTAAAGTTATAGTATATTTATAGTAAAGAATGAAAGCTGTCCATTGCGGTCACTGCCTGTGCTTTTCATGTTGCTTTTATGAACTTTTGAAATTTTTTAGCACTTCTGCCTCTGCATGGTTACACATAGCATCATCATGGTTGGGCTATGTGTGTGTAGGTTGCATCCCCAAAATCCTTCACTTTGCATAGCCAAATGCCATCAATACTACTTAAGTTCTTACTTAATGGCTTTTTGATCATTTGCCAAATTTGTAGAGCTGTAGTTTCTGGATCTTTGCAAGTTTTTATATTATTCTAGACCCTACAGAGCATTCAAACACATGATCTTTTCAGCATGGGTATGTGATTCCATCCTCGCACTTGAAGACATTTGGGATTGTCTGTGAGTCCAACTTTGGTTTTCCAGTAGGCTAACGAGCAGTCATCAATTTGAGTAATAATATCTTCTCTTCTGTCACGCATGGTAATGGAGGAGATGCCACCATAAAAAAAAGACATCAAAGTGTAGACTCCCACACTGCGCTGAAACGAAACAAAGGCACACAATTTAAACTATATTAAAAAAAAAAAACAATATAAATAAATATTTTGTATTTATTTAGTCTTCTCCTTTGGCTTCTTGGGATCTCAGGGGTTTTCATTGGGGTGGTACTCTGCCCCACTAAGACAGTACACAGGGGAAACTTTGAACTAATGATGATTAATATTTTTGGTAACAAAAACAAAACAACGCATTTAAATATTGATTTGTACTTTGATTATCAATGGAAAAGTTGAAGGATAAAGGCCATCTTTAGTTTTATAGCCTAATCATATCATCTATGATTATGTTACTGATGCACATTGGAGATTGCTATTTGTAGATTTATTGTGCATTTATCAGAGGAACTTTGGCTGCAGGGGTAATAAAACAACTCCACTGAATAGAGCCATTCAGCATCTGCTTTTCACTTCATGTGTGCATTTGGGTAATTTATGGGTAAGGTTTTCACACATATAAAAGGCCTTAAATTCAAGTTTCCGCTCAAGCAATTCCTTTAGCTCAGTTTTTCTGTTTATGAAGTGGATTCGCTGGAAAGTCAAAGCAAATATTTTCATAATGGAGGTGTCATTGAAGTCATTTTTCAAGCAAAAAAAGCCACACTTGACTTTCCTTGAGCAGCAGTGGGGATTGGCTGCATTTTCATGCATGATACTCCAGCCAAGTCTGAGACTTTGTTGACAAAACAGATGATTTGAGAACAGAATTTGCGCATTAATAAATACTTGTGGGTTACAGCCCTAACTGTTTGACTGAGAATAATGCACAGGCAGCGTTTAGCAGTGACTCTGACCTTCTGACTCCAAGCTCGTGTGCAGTCAAGACGGGACTGAATGAAGCAATGCCTGGACAAGACAGTGATCTCACTAACGTGGTAAGTCTCCAGAGAATTTCACATGTGGGAATACTGAGTCTACTGTGGAAACTGACTATGACTCACAGCTGAGTGTAACTCAGAGAGTAAATCTCTTGAAAATACTTTTATTCAACCCAGGTGCTGCCTTAAAGCAGCTTCTCCTCTTCCACAGAAATGCCCTTTATGAGATGTATTATCATGCCTTTATAAAAAAAAAAAAAGGCTAAAGAATCTATGTGAGCATTTTACGAAGTTCTCTTTCTACCAAAACGATGGTATGATTCATGCCCTCGGGGCTGTATATGACAGCTGCAGTGTTTGTAGGACATTGCAGAGGCCTGTTGAGCGTGAGAGTTTCTTTATGAGTAACTGAATGGCAGAGCTAGGTGTTTGTCAGTTAATTATCCTGTCTCAGCTTTATATTAAAAGCCCTATTGAACCGTTGCAGTGGTGATGGTCCTTGATTTTTAAGCAATAATGTGTGTTTAAGTTAAATAAAGTGAAAATGGTGTCTTGAGTGCCAGCTGTGGTTTGATAGCTGGTATAATACATTAGTTGTTTGTGGTCTGTCATTCATTTATATATATAGCTGTGTATATTTAAATAAAACCACAGTGTGTGACTATATTAACCTCTCCGTCTTAACTCTGTGTTTAGAAAGTAATCTTTGGTCAGAGTCCCAGTTCCCTGCACAGTCTTGCTATGGCACACCCCTCACCTCGCTCAGCCGTCCTCTACCTCTTGCTCCCTCTCTCTCCCTCCGTCCCCAGCTTTTTACTTCCAGCAATCAAGGGCAGAGAGCATGAATGTCAGCAGAAGCTTTCAGCTGCTGTAAATCACCTCTGCTCGTGTGTGTGTGTGTGTGTGTGTGTGTGTGTGTGTGTGTGTGTGTGTGTGTGTGTGTGTGTGTGTGTGTGTCATTTTTCTGTTGACTGTGTGTACTATTCATGAGTATGTAGGTGCACATATGTGTGCATGTGGGTGTGTCATGAGCACTGTGGCAGGAAGGCGGACCACAGAGCACAGCCGTGAAGCTCTCACTCCTCTGACCTACTTTCTCTCCCGCCTCCCCACATCTGGCGCCGAGTGAATGCACCAGATCAAATGCCAGCCATTCCAGTTGCTTTCACATTATTGCTGCATTCCCCTGTAACCACAGTGCTGCTTTTTCTATATTTACTCTTTGTTGTGTTTTGACGTTGAATAGGCTTATAGAAAGTCCCCATATTGAGGTTAAGAGGATGTAGCTAGGCTAAGTCTGAGCATTGTTTATGCTCTTTTCTTTTTCCTTTTTTCAGTACAGTTGTTGATTCAGCAGAATCAAACTTTTTGGAGTGGGATCCTCCCACATCCAGTAATATCCAGCTAAAGGTATCACAGTGTCCAATTCATTTTGCAGCCAGGAAGCTACCTCCCATCTACACACACTAACAGCTTCTATTATGGAAACTAATATGGAAACTCAGATCCTTTGGGATTGTTTTCTTATGCTTAGCAGTGAGTTGGGTTTAATTTCCTCCTCTGGTGCTTGAAGCCAAGCAGTAGTTGCTGCTTTGGGCTACAAACTGCCACTGTTATTGAAACAGATTTCACATGAAGAGGAAGACAGATACTCTGGATAGTCCCTCTGTGTCATCGTCCATAAAGAGCCACTAACTGCCTGTATGATAAAACAAAGCAAGAACCATGAAAACACTTGATGTAGATGTAAGACTGAACTATAGTACGCTTTCTTGTGCGTGGCTCATCCGTCCATCTGCCTTGACAGTGTGGCTTGTGAGTAAAGATGTTGTACCACTATGTATATAGACATACTGTTATTATTGGACAGCACACATGATAGATATTTATAGAGGTCCAGCACAGAAAGAAAGAGGGGAAAAAAAACTCCTGCCACTCACCATGAAATCTTTTTTATTGTTCTTCATGTGAAAACAATTCAGAGTGCACAACCAGTTCACCTAATTATTTTGGTGTCACTTACTTTGGGGAAGGAGCACTTCCTTATACGCTTCCCCAACTCTGCTCCAGACTTCTGATGAAGATGAGGTGTTTGTGTGATGTTAATCTATATATGTAGCTGTAATGATCACTAAAGTAAACCAGCCATCACAAATGAGGCTGAGGAATCCAGTAAAATGATTGTTCATAATTTTTTCAGTGGAATGACTCATTTGCAGTGGTTAGGTCTAAAGTAGGTCAAGTAGTTTGAGATAAATATGTGGAATAAAGGCACAAGATGATGTATTACCTTACAAAGAATAACTGTGCATATAAAAAATTGCTCGAAGGCTGCTGATTTGAATGGATGGACACTGGGGTGTGTAGAGTCGGGGGTTGCCAAGTTACTCATGATGCTCACAGCTTAAAGGGGATTATGAATTGTTAAGCAGGGCATTGGGACACCTGCATTATCGTGTGTTGCCTACTTAAGGCCCAGGCTCATTGATTACACTCCTAAGCAGCTAATTTTCTCAGCTCTGCTCATACTGAAGTTGAGCCCCACCTCAGGGTGTCTCTGTCTTTGTGCTGTATCTGAGCTTTGACCGAAAGTACACTCAGAGGGAATGCAAGAACTTCCTGTTGATCGTGAGCACGCATTTCAGCAGATGGTTTCAGAAAGAGGAAATTCGGTCTCCCCACATTGCCTTGCAGCTTTGAGTGGTTTGTGTATGACAATCCACAAAGGCAGATTTGCAGCTGTTGAGTGAAGTTGAATGTCATCAACTGATTTCACATTGAGTTTTTGAGAAGTTACTAGACCATTGCGATTTCTTTTCAGGCATACTTACTATTGTTGCAACTGTTTAACAGCATCAATAATTGGATTTGAGCCAGTAGTCTAAAGCCTTCTAGTAAAGCTGCTCTGATGAGACCATCTCAGTGGGCCAGTCAAGGACAAACCCTCTGACATCATCATCATCAATCTGGACTCATTAGTGGCTGCCGCCCACCCTGCTGGTTGCCACACCCTCGTTTGGTGGCTTCATAGGCTTTTGTGTGCGTGTGTTTTCATACACTGTTTTTGGCACTTAAGATTTTTTTGGTTGCCCATGATGCAGTACAGTCCAGAGGCCATCTGATTGATCCAAAATGACATGGTACTTACCTCAAACATAGAGCCAGAGCCATGAAAAGTTATCTTCAGTGACAAACCCAACAAGGAATGTTGTAGCAGATGGTATTGCCTCCACACAGCCATGACCTCTCAGATCTAAAGACCTCAGAAAAACTATAGTTCTGCCAAGTACCTCAAAAGCCTGTGTGGAGAACTGGTGATGTTTTAAAGGCAGAATGTGGTCACAGAAGTATTGATTTGATTTTTGGTTTGATATCGGAAAAACTGCATACAGCACCACTGTAGAAAGTATCCTGGCTTTATATGTAGTGCCTTATATTTTTCTACAGTATGTGTTGGTCAAGCCAGAGTGAAGCATTGTGTTAGAGTCTTAAGCAGTGGAACATGCTATAAATATAATAGTGAAGTATTATCACCTAATAACTTTGTTACACGAGACATTTTGGCAAACAGTAGCTTCTTAACACATCCAGCAGTCACAGGGGAGAAACAATAGCAGCTTTTATTTGGAGCTATTTTTCTGAATATTCACTCTCTTAACTTGAGTGGGTTCTGGGTGTTTTGGGGTGTAAGAAGAAGTTTTGTTATTACAGGATAAATTTTGCATCTGAATACACCACAAAGTCACATTTTCCTTTTACTACATGGTTGGCAAATTTAGCTTGTTTTTAAGCGGAGATGGCGCAACCATGCCTCTCAGGTGATGTTACTGTATAAGTATAAACCAAAGTTCAGTGGAGTTAAAACAAGCCAAGGTCAAGCAGGTCTTAGTGTCTGTTTGGAGGAATGTCCGAGGCCAAAATGAGCAGTTCTAGAAATATTACACAACCGTGTACCAGTTTATTGTGGCATCCCAATTGAATGTAAGGGTTGCTCCATGTCAGTTCATCAAGTGCCTCCTACTTGACCGTTTTGGATTTGCCTGAGAAAAAATTCCAAGGGAAAAATACACTTCGTAAGAGCAATTATGCAATTTTCTCAAAAACAAAAAGACAAATAATCTTTGAAAAATTGTCGGTCAAGATTGCAAAAGATTGTTTTGGAAGCAGCCCTCACTGCCCATCAAGAAGCTGTTTCTGGCAAGGAAGAGATGAAGTGTCCTTGATGCTGTTACGACACACAATTACAAGGATAAAACCATATATAAAAACAAAATTTTCACATGACTCTGTGTAGGTTTGTGAAAAAAAGTACATCTTTACTGCTTTCATATGAATTAAGAGGGCAAGTAGCAGCCAGATGCTACTAATCAAGTGCACTTGATTAATTGATCTTCAGCAAGAGCTACATCTCAGACTCTCCAGGCTTCAGTTAGCATGTTAAATGTTAAGGTTAATTTAGAAAGGGTGGCTTGTTTGGAAGGGTTGCCAGGAGAAAAACTGGCAGAACATGGTAGTACAGCTTAGGCTCACAAAGTTGCATCTGAACAAACCACAAGACTTATGGAGCAATGAGACCAAAGTGGAGATATTTGGCCAGAATACACAAGGCCCCATATGGAGAAAACCAAACACAGCATATCAGCACACCTCATACAAACTGTCAAGCACAGTGGTGGAGGTGTGATGATTTGGGCTTGTTTTGCAGCCACAGGACCTTGCAGTCATTGAGTTGACCATGAACTCCTCTGTATACCAAAGTATTCTAGAGTCAAATGTGAGACCATCTGTCCGACAGCTAAAGCCTGCCTGAAATTAGCTCATGCAACAGGACAGAGATCCCAAGCACAGCAGCAAATCTACAAACCGAATGGCTGAAAAAGAAAAGAATCAGGATGTTGCAATGAACCCAAGTCCAGACCTCAACCAGACTGAAATGTTGTGGCACGACCTTAAGAGAACTGTGCATAAATGAATGCCTACACATTTCAATGAGCTGAAGTAATGCTGTAAAAAAAAAATAATTGGGTTCAAAATTTTGCCACAATGATGTGAGAGAGACTGATAAAGTTATATAGGCAGAGATTATTAAATATTAAGTTATTGCTGCTAAAAGTGATTCTACTTGAATCATGAGGTGTACTTAGGTTTTCTCATGAGAAAGTGCTTTTTCACATGTGTGCATAGTTAAGGAGGATGATGTGAAAAAACACTGAGACTTGTTTTATTAACCTTGATTTCTTTAAATGAAATAAATGCTGTTGGTGTAATAATTATGATTTCTCTAAAAAAGTCATATGTTGAATTAATATATTGGAAATACTGTATTTAAAATGTTGGAAGCACATTTTTGGATCCTCAGTATCTTACTAACTTATAACTTGAGACAATCTTTCAAATTTGATCACACCTTGTAAAACACTGCCCTTTATCTTAAAACCAGTGAATATTACAATTTATTAAAATCTTTTTGCTGCTGTACATAAATATGAGTATTTTTTAGAAAAAAAATCATATTGGAAAAATGAGAGGAAACACCATTACAGGTATTAAGCGAAGCTTGCTCTTTCCTCACATGGGGAATGTCACACTGTAGTCGGATGAAAATGTGTGGGTTTTTTATTTTGTTTTGTTTCATATCTGAGCTGTGAAACTATTGACCTGATTTGGGCTGTTGTCAAGAATATATGCCTTCCATATGAAAAGCTATAATTAAAATATAATTTTCTTACCTGCAAAACTGGTTTCTTCAGGCCTCCAAATCTGCTTTCAGGGATCGGCCATCCTAATATTTTAGTGATTTCAGGCATCCATCATTCTGTGTTAACTTGAGCTACAATCCTGAGAGTGTAGCTTGAGATATTCGTAGAACTATGGTAGCAGAGATTTACCCTAAAACATTTGAAGGACTCAAGTAGTTTTCTGGTTAATAGAATTTTAATATAGTAGTCAAGTTATACAACAGATCTAATGCTTTATGCAACTGTTTTTTTTTGTCTAAAAATGTATATAATCAAAAATCAAAGAATGTACTGTTAATTTGGAAGATATGAGATGATACTGAACAAACAGGTGAAAAATGCGAAGTCTTGGATGACGATAGCCATAAAAATAGAGAATAGAGAAAAATAGAGGTCCGGTGTAAACTGCAGCAGATAAAGCTAGCATGTTGAGCATGAGAGCAGCTGGTGTGTGGGGCAATATTTGAATAGCAGGACAGATAAAGATGAAAAACAAGAGCACCACTGAGTGGATGGCAGCACTCGGCTGTTTTGGGTTTGTAACGTAATATTACTTTTAAAGTGCAGTCCACATCAGCTGTACGTCAGTTAAAAAAAACAGTTCTAAGTTTTGTAGTCACTTCCTTGCTTTAACTTGGTTCATGTTATCCATCATACTGTGGAAGTCTTAACAAAAATATTACCTCATGATTTGGCTTGTTGAATGTGAATTTGTTGGTAATTTCTTGTTTGCTTTTTTCATTGTTGGAAAGGAAAGATTCTTTCTTTTAATACAAGTCTGCTTAGGTTGGGATTTCTTCCTTTTTTTTAAGTTGGAATGATGAATCTGTTTTTCAGATCTTAAAAGAAAAAAAACCTGAACATGTGTATTTATTATAATGTTTTTTCCGTGCAGGCCTACCTCTGATCGTCATAAATCAGTGCTTCTTTATGAAACATTTTGGGTGTATCTGCCATGCTGAAATCCTGGTCACGTTAATCTTACAGACATTTGTTTTCCTAAAAGCATTTGTTTTAAAGATCAGAATAATCATTATAAGTGTCGGTGTGCTGGCTTATTCGTGAATTGAGTCGCTTTGGTAGTTCCTTCAACCTGCCCCCTCTTTCACCGCTCACAGCTGACCAGGACGGAAGTGTTTAGGTAGCACTCCACTTTGTGGCATCCAGCTCTCCTAAATAAAACATGATTTGGAAGTAAACACTGGTTTGACTTTGAAGTATAAGAAAACAGTGCGGTCAAAGACACAGAAAATGAAAGCTCATAAACCATCAGACAGTTGTACTGATTATAGAAAATGGACACTTATTGACTGCAGTGTGTTGTCAGTGGAGCTTTTCTTTCTTTTATAATCAGGTTGATGAATGCTTCTGGACTTGATACTTTGATGTTTTACTCAGGTTTTCTCATCCTGCTCTGCCCACTGTCTGCTGGGGCCTGGCCTGCTTTCATCCTAATATAACTGAAAGTGAACTTGTGTCCCAGCCTATAATCTCAATAAGTGTTTTGTGTGTAGTGAGAGTTCAGGAGCAGCTCTTGTCAAATAAAAGTTTCCATTGCAGGTGCAGATGTGTAAACATATGGACAGACAGAAACAGTTATTACACGTCTCAGGCTCGATATCCTCTCAGTGTGGGCGTTGTCATTGCTGTGGCCATTGGGTTGGAAAAGTGCATGAATGCAGCAAAGCCTGATGTCCTCTAGTGGTGGTTTTGAATAAGTGCATCCTTAACCAGTATTGACTGGGTCTGGAAATGTTTGCGGTTCAATCACAGGAAGAAGGGCTGTTTTCTGAAAACCACCGGATTTAGGATGTGACCGCAGATTTTGAGATAATTTAGGCTTTAAAGGCTCAAACAGGCACAATGTGTCTCCATTTTCTTCACTTCAAAGCTGTGTCGAGGGAAAAAATAGGCACTAGAGTGTATATATCTGTAAAGTATAGTTTATTTATTTCCAAGATTTAGCATAGTGCTATAAATATGAACTACAGCTGAAGTTTGATGTGACAAGGCTGCATAAATAGCCCACTTTAAACATGCAGTTTAAATGGATTTTATTGAAAATCTTGTGCAGATGTTTGAGTTGAATAAATGTAAACATTTTTGACAGGCAGTAAAATTACATTAGTGCTACATCATTGTGCATAAAATGATTTTTTTATTATATGTTTTTTAAAATGTGTCTCTTTCCAATTCTACCTCCAGGCAGGAAGGGAGCACTCCTACATCCACGTCACAGGGAAAGAGCGGGACTCATAAAATCTGCTTGGTGTGCTCTGATGAGGCTTCGGGCTGCCACTATGGCGTTCTCACCTGCGGCAGCTGCAAGGTCTTCTTCAAGAGAGCAGTAGAAGGTGCAACACCATAAAATACCATCATTCGTGAATTAATTGTAAAAACACAGAAATTGCTAGTGTTTGTCAAATTGTTTGGTTTGGTTATGATTTTAAGTTTGACGCTTTGATATTTTAAAAGACTGTGAAACACCTCATTAGTTTATGCCTGCAGTGTTTTCCTCAAAATTTAATGTAAATAACACATGAATCTCCTCTTCTCTGTTCCTTCAGGGCAACATAATTACCTGTGTGCAGGGAGAAATGACTGCATAATAGACAAAATCAGGAGGAAGAACTGCCCAGCCTGCCGCTTCCGAAAGTGTCTGATGGCAGGCATGAACCTGGAAGGTATGTATTACCTGCAGGGATATATCAGATGCCTTGAGCTGTTTTAATTACTCACCTTTTCACTTGTGTTTTCTCTCCTAAAGCTCGAAAATTAAAGAAGAATCGATTAAAGGGCAGCCAGCAGAGCAACCCGCCAGAGGTTACACCTTCTCTGCCAGTTGAGACCCGCAGCCTCGTACCTAAATGCATGCCTCAGCTTGTTCCGACAATGCTGTCCCTACTGAAGGCGATAGAGCCAGACACCATCTACGCTGGCTACGACAGCACCCTGCCCGACAACTCCACCCGCCTCATGACCACCCTCAACAGGCTTGGAGGCCGTCAGGTCATCTCTGCTGTCAAGTGGGCCAAGGCTCTGCCAGGTTTGTGGCGTAAACTTTCCCTGAGCTGTCGTGTAGCCTGTCTGTGGGGTGATTAAGGTTATGGTGGTGAATTTATAAAACATTAGTTGCAAGAAGACAGGTCTTAGCAATGTGTCAGCAACTTCATACTACCAGAACAACTTTAAGTCTCTGTAATACTACTGGAGGGATGGATCATTGTTCCTTGGTGTTTTGATGATGGTGGTAGAGAGGCTAAACTGTCTAAAATCTCCCACTGGTGTTCAGTTATGTTGGAATCTTGTGACTGTGAAGGCATATGAATGGCATCATTTTTATACTTATCAGATTGTGCCCTGAGTTAGGCATTGCCATCCTGGAGGAGACAACACCCATTAGGACAGACATATTCCATTACATATTTCATTAAAGATGATCACTTAGAAGAACTTTGTATTGATTTGTGGCCTCTAATGCTACTTTCCCACCGCCGAGTAGCCGGTTCGCGTGCCAGTGCTCGTGCTGTTGCCAATGAACCGGCGAAACGCTTAAGAATGGGCATGCGCTTCCACTGTGTTTCTGTGCACTGCTCCTTTACGTATGAGTGTGGGCGGGTCCTCGTCTGGACACGGAAGCCGAAGCACACAAACGTGGGAGAACACGCTCCCCTTTTTTGTGCTGCAAATACATTTTACGGTCCAAACCAAACTACTGCAGCATCTGTGTGCAGCACAGAGGTAAACACAGACAGCGATTACGAGCAAGACGACAAGTATGCACTTTGTGTCCTTTTAACTGTGATATGAACTGATACAAGCAAGCAGCAAGTTCAGCCTTAGAGCCCATCCTAATTCACAGCCGTGAAAATCGCTTCACTTTTCTCATATAATACACATGTAATATGATAGAGAACTTGATGTTGAGACGGCAGAGTCACGCCCTTCTGCTGCTTTCGTCACATGTTCTTGGTTCGAGACCAGCTAGTTTGCAACCCAACATCAACATTCAGCGATGAAAGATTTCACTTTAGTTTAATTACTTAACATAAGATTAATTCTGAATATCATATTAATGATAATATTAATTTAATGGATCAAGGGGAAAATTAGCTAAAAATCACCTTGATTGTCGCTGTCATCAGTAGCTTTGAACATCTGCACAACCCTACTGTGCCCTTCTCTTGGTGTGTACCACACATACGCTTGCCCACTTGTAAAGAATATAATGACAAATGACTCATCTGACCTTATCACTTTTTCCACATTTCTGTGAACTGGTGCCTTTGTAGTTTTTGTGCTACCAAACCCTTAAATGTATATTCTTCTTTATAATGAGGGCTTTATGTTCTGCAATGCCATGTAATTTATCTCCATGTAAATTTCAACAGACTGTTTTTAATGACAGTCTCATCATGTCCTTTACTGACATTTTCAGTCACCTGATGAAGAATTGCTTCTCTGTTTTTCCTTCCATTAAATGCAATAATGCAGAAACACCACGGCCATCATGTTTGTGGTGTTGACCACAGGTTCCGACCCCTGGTTGCTAATGCCTTTCTGAAGCAAATGTCACACAGGGTGTGTTTCCTGTTGATCAGTCAGTTGAGAAACCTTAGTGACTGAAGCATCTGTGCCCTAACAATGATTCCTCTTCGAAGTCTGTTGTGTCATCTTGACACAAAATCAAGATGACACAAACAAAAGTGCAAACAGTTGTTGAGCACTGCAATAATACATTTTACTTGTAAACCAGATACTTCTTCTGCAAAATGTATATTACATTTTTAAAGATTACATTTTTAGCATCACCCCTTCTTACACATGGAGATTGCATTGATAGCTGGTTGAGGTATTTCCATGTTCTTCCCCCTCAGGTTTCAGGAACCTGCACCTGGATGACCAGATGACTCTGCTGCAGTACTCCTGGCTCTTCCTCATGACTTTTAGTTTGGGTTGGAGGTCTTACCAGCAGTGCAACGGCAACATGCTCTGCTTTGCACCAGACCTCGTCATCAATGAGTAAGTACAGTATTGCTTAGGAGGACTAGACTGATAGATTTAATAGAAGTTTATAGCTCATTCTCCAAGTTAAAATATACACAGCCAGGTAGATCGAGCATCTCCTGTGAATCGAGCACTGATTTGATCCAGCACATACATCTGCTTGTTGAAGTCGATCAGAGCAGTTCTCTGCTGTGTCTCCCATCTACCAAGAATCAAACTGTGTCTGTCTGCTCTCATTAGTAATCTGTGTCTGATCCTTCTTATAGACTCTGAGTGCAGTGAGCCGTTGTCAGAGCTATCACGCTTAGGGCTACAATAGGCCTTTTGCTTTTTTCCTTTTTTCCCCTAATCGCAAGCTTAAATTAGCATGATCATAATTAATATCTGATGAGGTTATGCTTTTTTTTGTCAGTCAGCTCCAAACAAACTTCAGTTATTGCCTATCTTTTGTCATAATTTGCCTAGAATAATCTCTTTCAAACATTTGTTTGTTGTCTCACTAAGGGGAACACTGTTTGTGCACTGTCTCAGTCATTCTCCTTCCCTATAAAAGAGGTGAACTCGGCGTCACTTGCCATTTCAATTTCTTTTCCTATTTTACCCAGATAGCTTCTCTCTGGTTACTGCTTAACCACTACCTTAGGCCCCAGTCACACAGGCCTTGAGATTGGTTGGTGACCATGTGGCAACCAGCGGTTGCAAGGGAACACTGCGTATTCCCTGACCAGTTGGCAAGTTTTCACTGGAGATGGCTGGCAGTCGCCAGGTGAAAGCAGTATACAGCACTGCACTGAAAACCACCTTGTGATTGCCACAGTCACCTGTAGTTTGTATGAAAGACACAGACTTGACTGCAAACACTCACCAGCTACAATTTGAGAGGTAGTGAAACAGTAAAAAGGGCGACACATACCAGAAACAGAGAATGTTTGCCTTCAAAATAAATGTTATCTCGGCTCCAGGGTGAGGCACATTCTCTGTTTCTGGTGCGCAACCCAGTTTTTCAAGTTTTACCACCACTTGGCACTGTTTGCAGACAGCTCAGTATCCTCCATGCAGACTATGGGTGATTGCGGCAATCTGCTGGTGGCCAACACAATCACAAGTTTTTGATACAGCAACCTTTTTGTGACCAGTTTCATCTAGCTAGCAACTGCCAGCAAACACTCACCAACCAGTTGGGAATGCACATTTTTCCCTCACAACCTCAGGCCTTAACCGTCCAGCCGAGCACCTTGATCATCAGATGCCATCATGGCTTGTCTCTGGCAGTCACTACCTGCTTCTCATCAAAGAGCCAGTCGGAGAGCATGCTAACTTGGTCACCCAAATCTGCTGCACTGAATGCTTGGTAGAAACTATTCATCTATACATTTATATTGAAAGGATATAACCCTTGTAGAGGTCTGATCAGTTGTTTGCTTCATGGGCTAAACCCAATGTTGGCAAGCTCGTTACTAAACAGTGACTCTCTCATTGGATTACATCAGTTAACTAGCAAAGGACTGAACTCCCCAGTGTGGCACTAGGCTCATTCCTTCAGGGGAATGCTCTATATGTAAAAGGTGAAGTCAGAGTTTACCTTCAATCATTGCATTGTTGTATTATAGGTTACTGTACTGTAGGGCTGCAACTAAAGATTATTTTGGTAGTCAACTAATCTGTCAATTATCTTTTTTGATTAGTTGATTAGTCAACGATTATTTCAATCTTACCTCACTTGTTCAAGCCTGCGCACCTGTGAATATCACCTTGTTGCCTCTTCGCACAAATAAACCATAAAAATACAAGTTTGAAACTAATCAAATGTATTTTTAACATTAATTTGACCATCACAATAAATATCAAATAAACAATGCATATTAAAGTGAATGCAATTTTTATTTTTAAATGAAAATATAATGTGCAAATGTGTAAAAAATGGCCTCAGTCCAAAAGTACAAATAGGGCTTCAAATTAAATCAAAAACATATTTCTCGTCCAAAACAACTGAAAAGTTTACAGACGATTCAGTTCATGCAGAGGTTTACTATTCAGAATGAACGCTTATTTTAATGCGAGAAAAAAAACAGACAGCGGAGCTGCTCCTATTGTCCTTCATCTGTTAGCTAACAAAACTGAAATGGTATTGCTTAGCAAACATCATCCATGAGAGCTTGTTTCCAACAGGAAAACTAACAAACATTACTGTACAAACATTAACAGGTAACTACGATGCACTAAATCGTACCCATCCAGAGCTGACGTCACAGCTCCAGGGTGCCGGCGTTTTAAACTCTCAGCATTGCAGTGATGCTGCCCGAGGAAGGAAAGCTCTGCTTTGCACAGTCTGCATTCAGCTTTATTTTTGTTTTCTGTGAAATGCTCCCACACCTTTGAGAGTCTGTCTTCATTTTCTTTCATTTTTTTCCACCCTCCTCTCTGTTCCACCATCGTTATGCTGTCCATGTTACTTTCTTCTTCGTTAGTATTGTTAAGTTTGTCTGTCAGTGACATTTTGAAAAGACTGCCCAGAGGTGGAGCATGTGCACCCGAAGGTTCCATTAAATACTTCACCAGAGGATCACTTTCTTTAAAACTGGAAGTCAGAGCAATAGCCTTAGCAGAGCCATTTAAAATGCCTTCCTAGAATAATATCTAACTGTCGCAGACAGTTTGGTAAAGGTCTGTTTCTCATTTTTGGGGTTTGATGTTTTGGTGTCACTGACAATATAAACTCATAACTGAAATTATCTTCACTAAATGGAAAAATGCATTTTTAAGCTTCTACATCAAGATCATGGAATTTACATTTACAGAAATAATACAGGAAGCTGCTTTTTCTCCCTATGTCTACATAACCAGCTCTATAAACCTGTTATGATATAAGGACAAATATTCTGAACTGTCTCCATCTGAACCCACCAGGGAGCGGATGAAGCTGCCCTACATGACCGACCAGTTTGAGCAGATGTTGAAGATTTGTAGCGAGTTTGTCCGGCTGCAGGTTTCCCACGATGAGTACCTGTGCATGAAGGTCCTGCTGCTGCTCAGCACAGGTCAGACTTACACCAGAAAGCAGCTGAACTGCTATTGTAACGCAATCATTAAAAAAGCCATTATTCCAAACCAATACTGTAGAAAATCTAGATGGATGCACATGAAACATCTCAGCACTTTGTCAGTTAAGCTGACAGATTTGATTGAGTAGAGAAGTGCACAAAACTGCATTGTGGTGTGTGATTAAATATAATTTAATGCAGGAAAATTAGAGGTGCCAGAATAGACTTAATACTTAAACACATTTACATAGTCTACATAGCTAGATCTCTGTCCTGTAGACCAGTTAGTCATTAGGTGCTGCTTTTGTCCTTGACAGCATGGATGTTTTATATAATTAATGATGTTTAAAATGCCCTTCCACACTTCCACACAGTTTAAGCCTGGAAGTGTGATGATTATATTGTCAAGCACAGGCAGTAAAAAGTCAGGTACACTATCCTTATTTTTCTCCACGATGTTGACATTGAGCGTCTCCCTCTCCCACAGTGCCAAAGGACGGCCTGAAGAGCCAAGCAGTGTTTGATGAGATTCGGATGTCGTACATCAAGGAGCTAGGAAAAGCCATTGTGAAGCGTGAGGAGAACTCCAGCCAGAACTGGCAGCGATTCTACCAGCTCACCAAGTTGCTCGACTCCATGCATGAGGTACAGAGACTCAGCGCACAATCCCCTTTGTGTTCCACCAGCACCAGCAGTTGCTAGCAAGTCGTTATTGACCATCTGCAGTCTGCAGCTTTCTCCCTAAATCCTTAAACAGTGATCTGCTGTCTGTGACTAATCAGATTAATCAATTTAAAGTACAGAGTGATTTAAAGGAGAGTTTGTTTCAGTGATACAAGAATGAATCAGAAACAATCTGTCCAGGGTTTGCTCAGGTGCTGTATAGTGACAATTAATTGAATTCAATTTTATTTATATAACCAATTAACAACAAAAGTCGCAACAAGCTGCTTTATATTCTAAGTTAAAGACCCTAAAATATTAGAGAGAAACCCCAACAATCACTCAACCCCCTATAAAATAGAAGCGAGCAGAGAGAGACGGGACAAAAGGCAAGCTATATGAGAGAGCCAGAGTTTAATAATTACTGATGATTAAATACAGTAGGCTCTGCCATGGTTTGTGGCTGCATTTTAGCTAGTGTTGTTGGATAGTTTCAAAATAATAAATTATGAATGGAAAAAGCTACGTCAGATTTTAATCCACCATGTAATACCATCTGGAAACCATCTGATTGGCAACAGCATCGTTTTTCAGGATGACAAAGATCCCAAACACACTGCCACTGCAGTAAAAGCATACCTGGATAGAAGAACATGGATTGGCCTCTCCAGAACCTGGACCTCAACATTTTTGAAGCAGTGTGGGATCAGAACAAAAGTTAGCCAACCTCCAAGGAAGAGCTTTGAATGCCCTTCAAGAAAAGTGGACAACTGTTCCTGAAGACTGTTTCAATAAATTATAAGGAAGCGGCCTCAGAGAGTTCAGGCTGTGTTGAAGAATAAAGGTGGTCACACCGAATATTGACTTTCAGGCTTGTTAGAATTGTACAAACTGTTTTTGCCTCTCATGCTGTGTTTCCATGTGTGTTTGCACATTTCAATAAATCACTGCACCTGTTTCCCATTTTCCTAGCATAAAGGACTGAGAGGTGGCTCAAAGCCTTGCTGATTACTACACCTTTGACTTCAATGATTTCATACCAATTTCTGTTGCCAGTGGTAGTATTTGTCTGTCTGGTGGACTTCATTAAATGTTTTATTTGCCACTCATGGTTGAAAACCATTCCTCCAGAAATACTTGTGTGTTTTATGTTAATCACGTACTGATGTGCGCTCCTCTTGTATATCTCCAGATGGTCGGGGGACTGCTGAGTTTCTGCTTCTACACCTTTGTGAATAAATCCCTGAGCGTGGAGTTTCCAGAGATGCTGGCAGAGATCATCAGCAACCAGTTACCAAAATTCAAGGCTGGGAGTGTCAAACCTCTCCTCTTTCACCAGAGATGACTCACCCCCGCAACAGACACAATGCCTTAAAATCCCACCGCATCACCTCACCTCACCTCACCACCCAACCCAATCAGACTCACTCAGCCCCCACCCCACCCCCACCCCAGAAGACTTGAGGATCCCAGGCGTGGATGATGTATTTGGGAGCGCATATGCAACTCTTGTATAGTGGCTCACGGGTCTGAAGGGAGAGGGCGGAGATGTTTTTGTCGAAACGGCAAGCACAAGAGGTTTGGTTTTGTCGAACAGTGTAAGATGTAGTGTGCAACAATAAGTAGGAATGGTTCGTTAGTTAAAAGATAATCACAGAAGAACTAGACTAACATCAACGTCATCTCAGGTTTCTTACCTTCAAATTCAGAACGTTCTCTAAAATAGAACAAATATCTATGTACAGGTTCTGATAGTATTTTCTACATTTTCAAATTATGACACAGTTTATACAATTACCCAGGTAACTGTTACCTGAGAGGGTGACAAAGCTTAACATGCTCGTCAGTAGGCTTTTAGACTGTATGTTCCGCTTTTAGTTTTTATAGGAGGTTGTAACAAAATGTTTTATCAGTCACGCTGATAAACACGCAGGGGGTGGGGTGGGGGGTTGTTTTCTAGTCATTTAAAAAGCATATTTCGTGGCTTTTTGTTAATCAACTTTGAAAATACGAAACAAATCTGTGGGACTGTTAAGAGACATCCATCGTTCTAAGGATTATTTCTCTCACAAGCTGACCTCTTCCAGGTTTACACACGTCTATTATTATAAAAGGGAAAAAAAAATGTGCCTTTTTTGCTTCAACTATCACTTAGCCATTTTTCTTCCAACCGTACTCCTCTTTTGATCCCGTCATGGTCTACCTTCATCATATGTTGATTGTACTTTTTCTACTTCATGCAAGTTTTTCTTTTTGTTTCCTGGTGGCTGTGTGTATCTTTAGAAGGCAGCTCAGTCCATCATTCATGTGTAGAAACGATCCTTATTGTTACCAATATTCAGAACTTGCTTCCTCTCATTGCGATCTCCTGCACACACACAAGTCTTTCGTTGCGATTTGAGCACTTTGTATTCTGCTTAAGGCTTTAAAAGGCTGTGAAGAAAGACTGTAAAAGTCTTTTCTGTTTGACTTTAGATGGAAACTAGAGCTTCTTTTTTTTTTTTTTTTAAGGAAATAGCCTATTTTTGCCCTTTGTTTTAGTCCACACTCCTTCACCGCCAGTCTAACAGTGAAATGTGACGGATACCTGCGTCTACCAATCACACAAGAGAGAGGGCTTATTTTATTGTGTTTGTGAGGTTATGTAATTTTTAATTAATCAGGAATTTCTGTGGTTTTAACGTGGCTCAAAGTGGAAGTACCCTCCATCTACCTGATCCTCCACTTTTTAAGCTCTTTTTCCAAAGTGTGTTTGGTAAAGATGATGATGTGATTCTGCCAGTATATCTCTGCTCTCAGTAAGCTTCTGCTTTGGATTTTTTTTTTTTTTTAATTGAAAGGTCGTTTATTAATGTATTTATGAAAGGAATAGCTGGACATTTTGGGACACACAGCTGTCCTGATGTCACATCTGTACAGTGAATGTGAAGCTGGAGTTTGGTATTTCTGCCAACACCTATCAACATGGCACCTGGCTTTTTTATTCTCAGTTTTTTGTATAGATTAAACAAACAATCTAACTGGTATTACTGAAATGTAAAAGGTGCTGGGAGTCTTTTTTTTTTTTTTTTTTTTTTTTAATGAAGCCGTGCCAGATGTGTCCACTCTCTGTGGCTGCAGCTTCATATTTATGTAGAGATGAGTGATTTTAAGAGTACTGGTCAAAATGTCAGTGTGTTCCTTTCGAACTGAACAGTTTGTATGATAGACGGCTTGTGGATGGAGCACGTCAGATCAGGCATCGGCCTCTCCGCTCCTGTGACGCCCTGTAGGCAACTTGTCTAGTGTCTGTGTGTCTTGCATGTTTGTTTGCCATTATGTTCGAGCCCCAGCATTAAAAAAGCACTTGGCATCGGTCACCTCATAGAGACCCTTCGCAGTCAGAGACTCCCCAGCATTCTGACTGGGGATGCAGGCAAAATGGATCCTTTTATTCTCTGGGAACTATTTCAGTGCCAAACTCCTGTTTTGCCTGTTTTCAGTGATGCTGAAAGTTGGTCAGTATTTGTATGAGAAGAGGAAACAAGCCCAAGCTTTGAAGCTTATCATTTTTTTCCTTAAATAAGGGAAAAAAGTCCTGAAATAACTGCACTTCGGTCCACTGGATAGGCGTCATGATTAATTGGTGACTGAGTTTTATTTCTGACACAGGTGTGGAATCATACATGTTAATGTTTGTGTGTAAGTGGGAATTTGACATGTATTCGGACATTTTCGTTAGTCAGCTTGTGTGATTAGCTCGTCATCAGCGTCTCCTAACCCCGACGTGTTTGGGTTGAAAGCAGTTTTTTTTTTTTTTTTTTTTTTAAATACAAATGTGACCCTTAAAGGAGGAATTCATTTAGCTCATTCGTATATATTTAAATATGAAAAACGTCAAATTGTTCAGTGGCTGATTTTTAGCCCCACAACAAATCTAAAAGCACTTAGAAATTTCTCTCCCACTCTCAGGTTAATTAAACTGTCTGGTTCACACAGTGTGAAGCTGTCTGTGCTCAGTGCTGACACTAAAAACCAAAAACTGTTTGGATTTCCCCAAATGTCTTTTTGATGTTTGTTGCCCCACCCCCACCCCCACCCAAGATAAAAATGTAATAGATGAGAATAATTTTAGGAGTCTGCTGCCACCAGCATCATTCACACTGCGGCTCAGACACCAGATGCTTATCATTTTTCTCTGAGGTTTAATTTAAATAGTTGGAAACCACCTTCGGTTACTTTCACATTCAGTGTAGTCAAATCTCTTCTGCTGCTGCTCTTCATTTAAACAGGTATATAGATATAGATATATAGATATATATATAAAGAGAGATCTATAGAAAGAGCGATAAAATCGCACACTTGCCTCTTCTTGCTCAAAAATGTATTCTGTGTACTTGTACATTTTTGAGGAGGACAACTGAATATGCAATAGAAACACCACCACCATAACAACATTACTTCCTTGTTTTCCTTCATTTCTTTCCTATATAAGCTATTTGCATCCAGGAGACTCACTTTGTTCTCTGCAGGCCAGCGTTTCAGGATATTCAGGAAATAATCAGTCCACCCAGGTTGCACACAAAATTTTAAAAAAAGCCTATTAGATGTTTGACTACAAGGTGACCAAAGCAGGTGCAGACAGGACAAATGTACACTTCTTTGTTTTTTCCTTCTTTTTACTCTAATGGGGAGGCTTTGGTCAGATTGTATAATACTGTGAGTAAGGTAGGAGTCAGTCTATTTCACACACAAACTGTTTGTGAAAGTAATCAACCAGCTTGAATCTAAAAAAAAAAAAAGAAAAGAGAAAAAAAAGATTTGCACTACCCAAATATTGTTTGAAAATCTATTTTATATAAAACATATGCAGACATTAACTTTTGAAAATTATCAAGGGCAGATCATGTTTCACTGGTATATGCTTTCTTTAAAGAGCTTTTTTTTTTTTTTTTGCTTCAAACCAGTTTAATATGTACATATAATCCATTGTAAAGAAAAATGTGGTGTACTTGTCTCCAGATAAGAGTTTTTCAGTACCTCCCCTCTGTATTATTTCCACTCTGTAGTGTGACTCCTGTTGATATTTTCCCTCCATTGATTAAAGGTCAAACCTTTAACGTCTTTGTGTGGTACTTGTCAAAAAAAAAAAAAAATGTATGATGAGGTTTGCCATCTGTGGCACATGAACTGTGGTAATGGCAGCGCTCGGTGCAAGGCCACTTTTCATGCTCACAGCAAAGCACTGCATCAAATAAACATGCTTTTCCATTCTGACACCTGGTTTATTGACTGCTCAGATTCACTGGAAGTAAAGCTGTTTTTATGTGAAATTCAATGTTGGCTTAAAACTTAAGGCAGACCCAATCAAGACTATGTAAAATTTATTTATTGGCTAAGCTGCTCATTTATAAAACCAGCCTTCCACAGTGGCAAAGATGGTGGCAGAAGTATAACTTCCAGTGGGGGAATAAAGCCTTTTAAAACCTCATTTTAGGGCAAAATCAGCAAACTTTTAAGGTGATTCACTGGTGATTCTTTATGGTGCAGGAGAGCATTTAAATCAATAACTAGTGAAATAAGTGTGAGGTTTAATTTCAAAATTGCTGCTGAGAAGCAAGACTTAACCCCTAGAAGTAGGAACAGGTCACAGTGAGCATATCTAGCTGTGAAAATGAGACAATCACATATATTTAGACACACCTTGGACCCCCTTCTGCCTTCAGATCTGCTTTAATTCGTTATGGCAGAGATTCAACAAGGTGCTGGAAACATTCTTCAGAGATTTTGGTCGATATTGACATGACAGCATCACACAGCTGCTACAGATTTGTCAGCTGCAGATCCGTGATATGAATCTCCTGTTGTAGCACATGCAGAAGGTGATCTGGTGACTGTGAAGGCCATTTGAGTGCAGTGAACTCACCATCATGATCTAGAAACCAGTTGGAGATGATCTGAGGTTTGTGACATGGTGCAAACAAAAATTGTCATATTGAATTATGAATAATAAATTATATTTTAAAAAAACCAAAAATTTTTTGTCGTTTACTATAAAATAGAATTAAATATGCTGTAGCAACTGCAGTCCCACCTCTAGGATATAGCTATTAAGTAATTAGCTGCCTCCCAGGAAATGTGATTAAAGAAACATGTTGCTAAAAACATGAATAAAGGTTGTGTCCTTATTGCATATTGCTTTACTCGTCACTGATAACTGAGCTGTGTAGACTCGATAAACAAGTAAAGCAGAAAGCAACTCGTTGAACTCACACAGGGTGTTTAAAAAGCTGTTTTGAAGTCAAAAATGGGCACTGAAGTTACTCCATTCCTCCAGTTGGAGCTTGACCAGGCGTCGGGAGCGCGCATCTAGCTGCTTGTGTGGTCTCGCGCTCGTTCACAGCCACATCAACACCTGACCACTGCAGGGGGCCCTGAGAATTTCCACTGGACACCGACCCCCGATTCACAAGCCCCCGCCCGCCCTGCTGCAGAGTGGTGTTTCCTCTGAGCAGGATGGCTGATGGAGACATGGTGGAGAATCAGTCCGTGGGGGACAGCGGCCCGCTGCTGCTGAGCGACTACCGGCGACTTACTCGGCTGTACTGCATGAATGGCGGATATCACCTTCAGATCCTCCCCGATGGGACGGTGCAGGGCCAGAGGGATGAGAGCGACGCTCACAGTAAGGCTGCAGCGCTCTGCGCGCTTTAACATCCAGGTCAGGCCTGCAGCATGACGCGTTCACTTCCTCTGCTGCAGGTGCAGGTTAAAGCGCCATGTGTCCGATAAAAATGAATAAAAAATTTAGGGTGCGGGGTGGGAGAGTGAAATGAAGGATAACCCCCCCACCCCCTAGAAAGTCTGGGTCACCCCTGGTCTGTGATTTCGCTTTAAATGTATTTATGAACGTAGATGGAGTCGTTGGTTTTCTGTGCATGAGCAAACATGCAGAAGTAGAAGAAAAGTTTAACCACAGGAGCGCCGCGGTGATACGATCTGTTTTCTGCAGAGGCTTCAGTGAAACCGGTATTTCTGCCCCTGAAAAGGTGGAAACTGACAAAAACAAAAAACCCTGAGACATATCAGCCATCAGATACCTGAGTCCTCTGCCTCCTCTCTTGCAGATTGCTTCTTTTTCTTACTCTGTGTTACACTGCAGGTGGATGCTGCTGATTCAAAGAAAGTAGAGAACCAGCAGGAGAAAAGAAGATTACCATTGGCCCTCTTTCTGCTGGAATATTTAAAGTTTTCTGGTGTAGAATCTGCTGTGTTGGTGACCTTTTTACACTGAAGCCTCTGAGCCAACTGATCAGGCAGCCATCATTTATGTATTCAGGTTTTTGCCTGTTTATGTTATTTCTTTAAATTAGATTCCAACTTTTTGTCCTTTCAGCTGTTTTAAAGCTCAGAGCCGTGGACAGAGGCGTGGTGGTCATTCAAGGAACTGAAGCCAGCAGATATTTAGCCATGAGCGGTGAAGGCCGTTTGTACAGTTCAGTGAGTATTGATTTGATGTATATTAAATATTTGTGCAAGAAAGACAAAACAGCAACCACATGAGCAATTAACACAACACATCACACATTTATTCATTTCATCATCTTTAATTATATAAGAGGGAGATTGTGCAGTTAATACAATTAACACTGAATATACTTTAGCTGCAGCTGTGATATTTGCTCTGAATATTTAATTGCTGCCATCCAAACCTACTTTAAAATTTGAAATGTTTCATCTCAGACCGAGTTCACCTGAGATGTTATTTGAAATGTTTTTGCATCTCTCTGTCAGCCCACAGTAACTGATGAATGCTACTTCCTGGAGAGACTGGAGGAGAACCACTACAACACATATCAGCCGCAGAAGTACCAGGACAAGAGCTGGTACGTAGCTCTGAAAAAGAACGGAAAGCCTAAACTCGGTCCGAGAACCCACATCGGACAGAAAGCCATCTTCTTTATCCCCAGGCAGCTGAATGACTGAAGGAGCAAAACACACAGATACCTCAACCACAAAGGGTCAGAAATACATACTGTATCCTGTAAATGATCAATCAGACCACTAATGAGACATGGTGGAACTCAAGAGATAATAAATCCTGATAGAAATAAAGTGTAGCAGCAGTCTGTTTAGTTCTGATTCATGACCAAATACAGATCAAAGGTCTCATTATTTTAATAAAAATGCATCAGATCTATAAACTCCTCATATCGCTTTGATTTTATTTGGTAGCATGTCGTCTTAGTGCACAGAAGAAAGACATTTAAAGAGCAAACATGAAAACGGTAACCTGCAGTTTAATGTGAATTTGTGCTTCTCAGAGGAATTCAAGAAAGGTTTTCTGGGATGAGTAAAAAAATATATATATAATACCACTAAATATATCACAAAAAAAACCCCAAACCCTTTGGGAATAGCATTAGCTGGTTCAGTGGAGGCTATGCCCTCTCGTACTTTCACTTTTCTGTAATCTTTGTTTTGCTCTTGAGATGTTTCGGTTGGCTGGAAATGCTGCTGAGCTTGAAGCCTGAAAAATAACTTCAGCTTTCCCAGAAGTGTGGCTTCAGGTTCATATTTCCAGCAGTTACACATTGCTGCCACTAGAAGCCGCCATTGCGCAAAATCACTTCCCCCAAACAAATCAATGGACACATTTTTCTTTGCAACATTTTAACTTACAACCCCTAAATTACACATCCCTGACCTATGAGTTAACCTCTTTAATTATACTTATTAAAGCTTCGTCTGTCTGCTTACGCTCTTAACCACCTTATGCAAGAACTCTTTATAACCGTCATCTCTGTAGTTTAACTTAAATATCCTGCAATGTTATCTGTACTTTATGTAAAGTGTGCACACACCTATTTTATTTTGGTCTTTTGTATTTTATTGAGCCAGTGAGCCATCTGTTCTATTCTACTGAGCTCTTTGGAGCCATTTTATGTTTAGATGTTTTATTAGATTTTTTTATTGAGCTACTTATTACCATATTTAATTTTGTTCATTTTTACCTGGTTGAGCCACTTTATTTTTTGCATTAGCTGTTCTTCTATTTCTGTTGGAACACATTAATGAAGCATACAGTGGATATAAAGAGTCTACACAGCTCAAAGTGCCAGTTTTATGATGTAAAGAACAAAAGAGTTTGTGTCCATAAACCTGTGTAATTTGACTGAAAAACACATTTTTAAGGGGGAAAAATAAAACTAAAAATATCAAATATTGTGGCTGCACACCCTCCTATAATTGGGGCATCATCTGAGTAGGTGGTGTTTCATAAGACATCAGTCAAGAAACCAGGAAACTCAGGAGGTGCATTTAAAGTGACATTTATTTAACACTAAACAGTTTCTGTACAATTTGATAACAACAAAAACCCCAGGCTGCAGCTCTACACCACACTGAAAGAAGCATAACTGGTCTGTAATGAAAGCCATGGCAGAAGTTATGAACTGATGATTCAAGCGTCATTAGAAAACATCCTGCACCACCTGTTTTATGTGTCTGACTTAATCTAATGATGGGAACGTCCTTATTGTGTCTAAAAGTGCACCTGCATTAAACATTCTTTGATAATAATTAATACCCACAAGAGAGCAAACTTCTTACATAATATGAAGAATTAAGAAATAATCATCAATTAAATCTTAAGGCAAAAACCCACCTGGAAATCAAATACAAGTTCATTTTTATGCTCTGAGATCCTGGCAGAGCTGTTCCTCTGACAGTGAGTGGATGTGGAGCCCACTGCCTCTCTGAGGAGTCACTCAGAGGTCACACTGTTACATCTAATTGAGTTTTGTGAGGACATGGACCAGAAAATGTGCTCATATGCCCATAAATTAAAAAAAAATCCTCTTAGTTGCTTGCCAGTGCCAAAACAAACAAACAAACAAAATTTAACATCCTTTCAACTGTCAGAGCAGCTCCAGGGTTCCTTACTAGACATTTGAGCCCATCAGGCTGCTGCCCATCTTCTCTTCTAAGATCACATGTGTAACTTGAATTCTCTTCCCAGGTTGGAGTTTTACCAGATTTAATGCACAACAAAACATTTAAACAGGCAAAATCATGGATGACTTTTTGCTGTGTCTGAATCACAAGCAGGTATGTTCTATGATGACAGTTTCTAACAGCTGCAGACAACACTGTCCCCTCCTGGCAACACCGCTGAAAGCCAACAGGTGAGTGGCGGATGTGGTCATGTGTACATTAGCATTTACAGTCTAAAGAAAGTTTGCAGTTTTTTAAGTGTATCTAAAGAGAGCGTAATAGAACCTTGAAGTGCAGATTATAAAGTGTGTTGCATGCTATGGCAAGTCTACAGAGTGTTACGCTAATTAATACCTGCTGGCTTTAAGTGTCACCAACATGAGACTCTCCCTATTTATTGACCTTAAGGGCAGATGCATGCTCGTATGCTACCATCAAATGATATAAGGCATTACTTATACATTACAGACAGATGTAAATAGCACTTAACATTCGCCACTAATGAGTACACTGAGGGACTATTACTGTTTACCATTTGCCATTAATAAAGTTTCAAAACAAAAGAAAACAAGTGATATAATTCCTGATTATTTTTTTTTTAATTGACTCGAGTCGTCTTCATCTGGAACTCATCTGGCTGATTTCTTCGTTAAGTGTCTTCACTTTTATTTTAAACTCCTCTTCTTCACATCCAGCTCTTCCTCATCCTGAATTTGACATAGGAATATGAAATTTAAAAAAAGGTGACCTAACACTGGATAATTTTTTATAGAAATCACTCCTAACTTCACCCTGAGGAAATTTAACTTCTTTAATAACAGGGCTGCCCACTGAGCTATTACAAAAACACAGTTTAATGCATTTAAAATCATTTTTGTTGATACAATTTTAAGTGTGCACTTCAGTTTCTCTCTTCAGTGACGTGACATCTTAATGAGATGCTGCTTCAACATTAACCTACAAGGCCAACGGATTCTCACAAGATCATGAGAGAGAATCCATCACAAACCTGTTTCTGAACCACAGTCGCACGGACCAATCAGCAGCTGCCAACATCAGCGTTTCCTCTTCAGCTGAGTTGGAAGCCAAGGGGAAATTTTTCACACATGCAGACTGAAGGAAATGCGTGTGACAATCCAGTCGTCTGCAGTCAGACCGAACACTGAGCAGATGCCTTGTGCAAAGACTGGAGAGGTCCTCCTGCACGCTCACCTCAACTGAATGCAGGACTTTCAGTAGTGAGAGCACATCTGAAGTGTGCTGCATGTGAGAACAGGCAACTTTGTATAATGTAGCGGCTACAGTTTCTCTCCTCTGTGTGAAAGGGGGGAGGGGCGGTGTTATTTGAGCTGATGGCAACTTGTTAGTCTAATGCAAGTGCAACACTTTCCCAACAAGTGGTAATTTATCTCATAGATTACTGGATACCGACTGAAGCCAAGTGTCTGCGAGTCTGAGTAAACATGCTGCTGGGTTAAATCTACACTGCAGGTAACACAAACGCCTCTGAAACTCTACACCGTAATCTGACATCTACCTCCCTGAAACTACGCATCACGGTCAATGCAGCCCACAACTATTGTGATTGGCCTGTTTGGTAGTGTAGATTTTTCCCATTTCCAGCTACTTTCTCACCGCAGTTGTTGATTGGATCAATGAGGAAATGATAATTGCCGCTTTAACATAAGTCCTTAAGACTGCTGAAACTGGGACTGGGTGTGAGGGAAGCTACAAGAAAGTGGGAAAAACTTGAGGGACAAATATGTTTGTCTCTGGGGGGAAAAAAACTGACCACAATAAAGAGTGGGGTCCCAGGAGGGATTTTATTTGTTTCCCTCATGGCTGGCATATAAAACACCCGGACACGACCAAAAAAAATTTACAACACACAAATAAGCAGGAATGCTGGCAACGGCGTCGGCCACTAACATTGATTCACTGCAGAAGTCGTTACAGCTGACATCCAGCAAACAGGAGGAAAGGCTTTAATCCTAAGAACTTACAAAGAATAACACACTCCTGATGTGTTTGCAATCCACTACTGTGTGTCATTAACTTAATATTCTGTCCCACAGGTTGTGTTTTAACTTGTCTCTATATTTTCTCCTTTGTCCCCTCATTCCTTTATCAGCAGACCGCTGCCCTGCTCTGAGCCTGGTTCTGCCGGAGGCCTCTTCCTGTTAAAAGGGAGTTCTTCCTTCACACTGCCAACAAGTGCTTGTCCATAGTGGATCATAGTGTTGGGTTTCTCTTCTATTACTGTAGGATCTCTACATTGGGATCTAAAGCGCCTCAAAGCGACTGCTGTTGTGAATTTTTGCTAAAAAAAAAAAGAAAAAACTGAACTGAATGAAACAAAAATAGTGATGGGTCAGGAGGATGGTAGGTGGTGGTAGGTATTGCTGCTGCTTTGGACCACCCACCCTAAAATAGTTAACTAAGGGGAAATGCTGAGTGTCCAAGCCATACATGCACATCCAGCAGTTAAAGGGGTGCAGGAACAAGGACGATAGCAGTAAAAAAAGACAGTCCGCACACCAGAACGCTCCTGGGAAAAAAGTATTTTTAATTGCCTTCAAAGTATAGTAACGTTTCGGGCATCCATACCCTTCTCCTGAAATGCTGACTGTCCTCACATAAAAACATGTCTGGAGAGTGTTTCTATACTACAAGAAGTACAAAGAACCCGACTGGCTGATTTCTACCTGGCTGCGCTGACAGCGGTCTGTGGATCTGATCTGGCTGAATCTCACCTGTAATGAACAGCCAGTTATTTTTGCCAAGTGCCTGCGTTTTTCCAAAGGGCGACTTCCCTGCTGGTTCTGTGTCATGCACCATCTGGAGCATCAGGTAAGTTTGATCACAGAGACAGGTGTTGACTGAGGTTGCGCTGTGCGCCATGTAGCAGCAAAGTCAGAGGACAGAGCTTACACGGTGTACAGATGCCACATGAAGTAGCAGGTTTTATGCTTAATCTCGTTTATCTGGAAATCTAACAGCAGCATTCAATGACGAAAGCTTATTTTAATCTTTTCATTTTTCATTTGGGGCATGTTGTTTAGCTGCCTTAGAGGGCAGATGTGCTGATTTCTGTGCTCTGCATTTAGCTGAACAACCAGCCAATCATAAATCAGTCTAAAACAGACTAAGTTGCCATCCAGTGATGATGAACCAGACAGACACTTGGTAGGCGGTTGAGTAATGCTAGATATTTTCTTCTTAATCTACACACCTACCTCTAATAGATGAAGAGTACCCTTGTTCGAGGGAGGGTGGCGTAAGTGGGATCGGCCAATTTACGCACTCTGGAGTAGTTCACAAAGCCTCTGATAAACAGCATAAAGCCTGGAGTCCAAACAGAAGACAGATTCAATGATCACACAACAGCCAAGTCTAACTGTGAGGGGGGAATAATAATAATAATAATAATAATAGGAAAATCCAAGTATATTTATACAGTGTTATCTTTCACTCACCGAGTGCCAGGAACACCCACCACAACCAATACTGCCCATCAAAGTAACCAGGGAAATAGGTCGAAAACTGCAGAGATACAAGTTTCAATCAAACAATAAGAAATACTGTCCTACTGAGAAACACACATTATAAGATACATTATTTCACAAAGCTGCCACAGCAGATCTATATGTATGTTAACTTTCTGCAGACTGTACACCAGACGCAACCCTCCTATTTATCAGGGCTTGGGACTGGTACTAGTACAATAGGTTGTGACCCCTGATGGTGGGTCTGTGTCTCCTCCTGTTCTTGAACTAGAGGTCTTTTGTGTGCATAGCAAATGTGTTAACCCCTCATTTTTTCTTTAGAAAGATGCTACCGTGTGAAGGCTGTTTGTCATTTTGACAGATCAGAACAATGAGCGTGATTATCGTAGCATTACATAATTCACATGCAGCCTTTTCAGGAACATCTGCAGCTCCGGTCGCCTGTTTTTAAGGCGACATCAAACACTACTCTGTAGAATCCTGCTTCAAAGTCTTACAGCACATCTCTGACCAGTCACCCTCCTGCAGCATAAGCAGCAGCGGTCACTTCAGGTGTTTTTGGAAAATTAAGTGCTGTTAAATTAACATTAAACAATTCAAATTAAAAAGCTAATAAATTATAGTAACATTTTTTTCCACCCTGTGACAATTACGAAGAGTATTGCAACCTCTGATTATGTAGGAGTAATCGAGTCTATGCTGTGTATTCAGTGTGTGGCTCTTACCCTGACAATAAGAACCCATTTGATGAGTGACAGGCCAAAGCCTGAGATGGCCCCATATCGACCGGCGGCTGATGTGGTCAAACAGAACGACAAGAAGAAGCCAATCCAGTTGAAGAGGAATGCCACTGGTAGCAGAAAGATAGTAATTAATAGAAGGAAGGATCCTTTATTTTCAGGCTGGCACAAACCCTTCCACTGCTCCGTCTCCTCAAAACAAACTTCACTGCAAACAGTATGCATTTACCAGCATTAATAAAAAGCAACTGAACAACAAAAGTTAAATGAGGGGAGAGTGAATTTTGTCCTTGATCAGTCAGCAGATTTACATCAAGTTAGTTTATTGTTACTGTGTCAAAAATCAGCTGTTTCTTACTGAAGAAAGTGAGCATGAAGATGCCGTCATTTCCTATTCGCAGCTGGTCGGCATCATCAAAGTCATCTCTGGCCACAAAGTCTTCCTCCTGCAGTAACAACAACAAAAAAAAAACATGTTCAAATTATAAATTAAAGAAACTTCTGTTTACCTCAGGCTTGTTTTAGTGTTTTGTATATGACAACACTAAGTCATTAGAAATGACGACTGAGAACAAGACGGGTACCGTGACTCGTCCAGCGACCAGGGGGATGGCAGCCTCTGCTTTGCTTCTCTCGGCTTCGTCATAGGAGGGCAAAGTGGTGGCAACGCTGTAGGACGGAGGGTTGGGAAATCTTCCTCCATCTTCCTTGTATTCAAAGAAAGCTGTAGGAATAACAAGCACAAAATAAACTAATTAACTAACTGTAATAATTACCTTCCTGGGAAGCTGATGATGTGTAGAAAATGTATCACAGTGTAGCTGAAATTTTCTCCTTGCTCCACTTTTATACTACAGCAAATATTTCCATTATCAATTAATCTTTTAGTTTTTTATTAAGTAAATGTGTGCTCTTTAAACTAAAAAATAACAATAACACACATTCAAGAATACAACCAAGTGTCCAAAAAAATGTAAAAGGCAAAATTAATTATTAAGGTCACAGAGGTGTCCCATGAAAACAAAACTAAAGCTGTATTTTATCATCCACAAAACCTACAATGTGATTCTGATATACACTAATTGGACACTATATTAGGTACACGTGTTCAATTGCTCATATAAACCAATCACATGGCAGCAACTCAGTGCATGGTCAAGACAACCTGTTGAAGTTCAAACTGAGCATCAAATGAGGAATGAAGATTATTTTAAAGACACTTTGAATGTGGCATGGTTGCTGATGCCACACTGAGTACTTGAAGCAGACGGGCTACAGCAGCAAAAGACCACACCACGTGCCACTCCTGTCAGCTAAGAGCAGGAAATTCACACAGGTCCACCAAAACTGGACACTGAAGATTGGAAAAAACATTGCCTGATCTCATAAGTCTCAGTTTCTGCTGCAACATTCAGATGGTAGGGTCAGAACAACATGAAAACATGGCCCCATCCTGCCTTGTATAAACAGTTCAGGCTGCTGATGGTGGCGTAATGTTGTGGGGGATGTTTTAACACACTAATGAGAACTTGTTTAAATGCTACAGCCTGAGTATTAATGTTGACCATATCTATCCCTTTATGACCCCATAAAGTGTACCCATTTTCTGATGGCTGCTTCCAGCAGGATAACACCATGTCACAAAGCTCAGATCATCTCCAACTGGTTTCTTGAACAGTGAGTTCACTGCACTCAAATGGCCTCCACAGTCACCAGATCTCCATCCAGCAGAGCACCTTTAGGATCTGGTGGAACGAGAGATCTGCTGCACAAATCTGCAGCAACTGTCTGACCCCCATCATGTCATATGGACCAAAATCTCTCAGGTTCTAGCATCTTGCTGAATTTGAGCCATGAAGAATGAAATCAGTTCTGAAGGAAATAGGGACAACTTAGTACTACCGGGGTGTACCTAATAAAGTGGACATCGAGTGTATTTTGTTTTAGGAGCAAACAGTTTAGATTTCAGTAGTACTAAATGTGGATCAACAATTTATAAAATAATTTACTGTAAATTTAAATGAATACTTTTGGGGCTGCTGTAAACTGAACTACAGTTTATAATTTTGGCATCTACAAACAGACAGAGCAGCCAGTGTGACGTCTTTAGGAACCTTCAGTGTGTGACCGAGAGACAGATGGTTCAAAACCATCCTCTAAAAAAGGTTTTGCTATGTTTAACATGTCCAACTGCTGACAAGCAAAAACCTTCTTTCACTTCCTTCAAAAATGAAAGCTGCAGCTGAGCTTTAGAAAACCAGAGCAGGGAGGGATGACTTACACAAAACATCAGTACAAGAAAGACATCAGCAATATATTGTATGCACCCACTAGGGTTTAATCCCGGGATCCGGGATTCCCGGGAAATGCGATCAGAACCATTTCCCGTTTCCCGGGAAACGTTAGACGGGAAACCGGGAAAAAAGTCGCGCGCGTCGATTTGACTTTCAGAAAGAAAAGAAAGCTTCAGAATGTTAAATTTAAGGAAATATTGAGAGAAGGGTTCGTTTAATGCGAAAAGCATTACTCTTCATTTCAGGCACGTTCAGCCTCCGTTTAAGGCTTCAGCTTCATCTCAAGCGTTTTAATAGAGGTATTACACAGTTGTGGTTTTTTCCTCTTTAATTTGTTGAAATCGTAGGCAATGTGTTTACCCTAAGGTATTTTGTATTATATAATTTTATATTATTATATATTGTTATATTGCATTATATAGCCTATAAAATACGCCTGCCCTGAACAATAAAGAAATATCTGTTTAACTTCGAGTGTTTCTTTTCCTCGTTTGCAGCCGCTTACTAACAATCATGAATTAGGATACGGGCCTAATGTGTGAAGAAATTATCATGAAATAGATTGCTTTAACATATTTCGCTTTTAAAATGGAGTTGAGTAAAATGTATATTTTTTAGGCTATAAGGATTGGCCAGTTTTTCAAAAGACGATTCACAGCGAACCTACTTTAACCCTCAGACACGGTGTTATAAATTTGCTGTTGCCAGAATGGCAATGACCAAGTCGTAGTGCATTACTCAAGGCCCTGTGTTATGCCATATTATAGTGTAGTACGGTAGTTAACTTTTCAATGACTATTACAGCGTTCCACTGGTGGAGATACAGTGTAACAGATGTCGCCACGACAGCGTGGCTGAGCCATTATCAATGCTGTGGAGATGAACCGTATTGTTTTGCACCAGCAGTTGTAAAATATCTTGGTATAATTCCATGTACAATGGAGGAATATTCGAATTATATTTGTTAAGGGAGTGTTGAGGAACGATACAACACCGCATAGCTCGAGCACTCGAATGTCGAGATGTAGGTTTTATTGCGTTAATCAAGCCAACGTTGCCCCCTACTGGGCATAACAGGACATAGCTGGAAAGCTACCTCTACAATATCACAATAGGTTAAGGCCGACACAGGCTACAGAAGGCCTAATTAAAATAAAAAAATAAATAAACTTTTTCCCGGGATTCCCGGGAAATGGCTCGTCATTTCCCGGGATTTGATTCATGTCATTTTCGGGAAAAATATTAAACCCTAGCACCCACTACTGATTATGCTCTTTACATACAAGCCTTTTATCTGGGTTGTTTGGCTGAGGTCCAGGAATACGCCTCTGTCTCGCTCAAACAGTAACAGCACTAAAACAGATCAATGGACTCATCCAGGAAGAGCTAAGGCTGCACCCGCATGGAACATGCTGACCCTTGGCCTCTTAAGAAGTGAGATTAGACACATGACAGAGACCGGAGACCTCCCCTGCACACAGCCTGCTCTGCCTTTATTCAACTTCATACAGTTATTTATGAAAAAAGACAATATGTAGTTTAGTGCACTTGACATATAGTACATCTGTACTGTTTTAAGATTTCAGTAAAAAAAATTATAACTCACTTATTTTTTGTCTGTATATGAATATTTATCTGCTCTTTAACATTATGTTTTATAAAACACAAGCAACACGGTGGAAACTGTCGGCAGAAAAGCTTCAACATCAAAGTGCTTTGTACAAGTCCAGGCAATGATCACATAGGAGGGGACTTCTCAAATTACAGCTATTAAAAAAAAAGCCAGTGTTCACAATATTTTGTGCTTCCTGCTTTTGAATTCAAACCTTTCATTTATAACTTTAGAATTGGGCTGCAGATGCACACACACGTGGAATTAAAAGATTAAAAATAGAGCAACGTGACAGCGTGTGACCATCCTAACCTGCATTTGCTGCAGCGATGCTGCTGTACGGTGGTGGGGCGTCCTGGGCAGGACCCTCCTGAGAAGGCTGGGCGGGCTCTTCCTCATTCACCAGCTGGAGAAACATTAATAGACAACAACACAAACTGGGTCTTGTATACAGTACACAGTCCTTTCAGATAACTAAACAACAGCAATTTGAGGAAATGAACAATTCTCTGTGCAGAAGAAAGGCCAAAATGATAGCATTTAAACTGTGTGATAGCAGATATTTGTCTGCCATGTTGTTTATAGCATGGCAACTATCCCCAGGGAAGATTTCTGGTTGTACTAGGCCATTATAGACAATTACATGAGTCATTAAACAGAGCCTGCCGTATGGATATATCAGCTCTGTCAGCCACTCCCCCAATACAGACTAGACCATCTGTTTTTAAATATTTACAAATATTCTCATTTATATAACATTATAACACAGTAACCTCTGATCATCACCAACGACACGCAGCCCGGGTTATATTTTCAACCGTGAACTGCTGATTTCAGACATTATTTGCGTATCAGCGCAGTGTGGAAGTTTATGCGAGCATGCAGCACCTTCACATTAACATTTACACCCTGATCCGTCTCTGGGGTTTCAGTCACACACAGGGAGGACTGGTCAGTAATCCAGGACAGTACTGGATCCAGTCTAGACACCAGACAGCACTCCTGCACAGGCCAGCACCGCCAGCTAATGCTAAACATGGCTAATTAGCTGCTAAATAAATGTGTCTCACACAGGTTTTAAATGATATATGATGAATATATGAGTATAAGAGTTGCAGTGTAAGAAATTCGATTTAATAAAAGCATAAAACAGGCTTCTCCACGTCGGGCCCGCCCGTAAACAAACGACGGCTCAGCTCGCTGTTTTGCACTCAGTGACAGGCTAATGCTGTTAGCCACATTTCAGCGTGTCTCCAGTCTGTTACCCACCTCCTGGTATCTGACGCTGCTGTTTTGTTCTGCCATGGTGGAAGAGGGGTGAAATGTCTGTAACGTCCTCCCCCCGAGTCTGCTGTGAAACTGAGTAATGCCAAAGGAATCTCGGAGACGAAGTAGCAAAGATAACACTGCCTCCTAGTCGGCCATCTCCTTCCTTCTCTGCTCCTGGCAGTAACTATGCTGATGCTGCGTTCAGCTGCGGTCGGAAACTACAACCCCCCCCCCCCCAGTTGTTGGCACATAAAACATCCCGCAGATACTAAATCACTGGGCTCATAAGCGCATAACCAGCTATGTTTTACTTAGTAAAGGGAAATCGCTGCAGTGTATATTAAGGCAAAGTCAAGTCATTAAAAAAAAGACTGGTGTAAAAGCAAAAATGTCAAAATGCGCTTTCTGATTCAAATTTTAAGTATTTAGAGTAAATTGCTTTTTCAAAGTGTAACAATACATTATATAACTAATGGTGAGCTAATGTGATGAGTAAGCAGCGTTTATATGTTTTGTTTTTATCAGTTTAGATATTTTCTATTGAGCATCTGCAATTTAGCAAGTTATATTAAGTATGAGTATCGGTAAAAGCAGTATTCTAGACAAAAGTCGCTTACATGTGTGTTTGTGCAGTAAGTTTGTTTCTGTCACTGAAAAGGTATTTATTTTTGCAATCCATTGGTCAAAATTTTGGGCTAATTACTCGAAATTTCACCATGCTCACTCAGTAAATAGAAATTTTGCGATAATAACCGGAAATTTGACATAAGTCAAAATTTCGACTTAGTTCTGCCCGGCATTTTTCCAGTGGCGAAAGCAACCTTCTGTAGCGTTTCCATCCTAATAGCAAAAACAACAAGGAGCACGTGAAGGCAGCAGGAGTTCTTCCCTTTTTGTCATGTGACTGGAAGGACAGCCTGAAACCACAGAATGTCCTCAAAAAACACAGACATGTACAAATTAAACTCACTTTATTACAAACTTTTACCAGCACCAAATTATCTCTATGAAAATTAGTTGTGAGAAAATCCAACACTGATCCCGAGCAAAAGATAAAGGAATTATTGGAGTGCATATTTGGTCAAAATGCCTCATGAATCCAGGGTGTTTCAGAGAGGGCTCCCTCACTTCTTCTTTGGCTCTGACTGAGGTGACTCTACCAGCTTGTTGTGCACGTGCATCATCCCTACAGGAAAAAAAAAAAGGCTCAGCATTTTTTCTGTGACTCACATCTGCTCTGGAAACACTTTTCATTAATCAGATGGAAATATATATTTCCACTGTAAGCTAAGCAACTGCACGATCTGTGATTCATCATCTCACCTTTAAAGTACTTCACAGTTTTGACCCGCAGTTCCAGGGTGGCATCTTCATCACATACAAAAATGGTCTGTGGGTGCTGCTGGAAGGCCGACACGGTCCACATGTGATTCACACCGTCCTCTATAGCTTTGTACAAAGCAAAAGCCTTGTGTGCTCCGGTGATGAGAATCATGACCTGACAAGAGATTGAAGAACTCACTCATGATCCTTCTTCACATTTGGTTTCTTTGATATTTAAAAGCAGCAGCTAAAACACAAAAAACAAGGTGCATGGCTGACATTCACCCAGGCTCCTAACCTCTTTTGCATCCATGACAGTGCCCACGCCCACAGTCAGCGCCATGGTCGGCACCTTGGAGAGATCTCCATTAAAGAATCGGGCATTGGCCATGATTGTGTCCTTTGCCAGCGTCTTCACCCTTGTCCTGGATACCAGACTTGAACCAGGCTCATTAAAGGCAATGTGGCCATCAGGTCCAATACCTGACACAGAACAGGAGGCGGGTTGCAATCATTTAATTCAGGACAGAAAACAAATGTGAAAGGTGTAGCTGAGCAGCTGCAGTATTTTCACTATTATCTGCGTGCCCTCCTGACCTCCAACAAACAGCTCGATCCCCCCGGCGGCTGTAATCTTCTGCTCGAAGGCGTCACACTCTGCCTGCAGGTCGGCGGCGTTGCCGTCCAGGATGTGGGTGTTCTCTGCTTTTATATCTATGTGCTTGAAGAAGTTATTCCACATGAAGGAGTGGTAGCTCTCCGGGTGATCTCTGGGAAGTCCTATAAAGGAGTTAATGATAGTTTCTTATGCAAGATCACAGCTTGGAAGTGTCACTGTGGACACTTAATGTCACAATAAAGAACATTAAAGACCTACCTACATATTCATCCATGTTGAAAGTCTTCACATACTGAAATGAGAGCTCTCCATTCTTGTAGTACTCAATCAGTTTTTTATAACAGCCTAAAGGAGTGCTTCCTGGAGACAGGAAAGAGTCAAAGGAGGAAATAAAGCCTGGTTCTGCAAGCTGACAGCAACATTTCTCCATATGAACATTAAAAACCTGCAAATCTAAATAAATGGGCTACATATTGAACCACAAAGTTCAATATGTGCACAGAGTTGCACCTTTCTCTTACCCGTAGGGAGCCCCAAAGTGAAGTATTTGTTGGGGCCAGCATTGAACTGTAAAATCTTGTTTCTAATGTACTTTGCTGCCCATTCGCTCGCCTGGTCGTAGTCGTTAAGGATGATGAGCTTCATGGTCCTAGAGAAGCAAAATCAGTGAGAAATGAACGCGCTGCTTGTCTAAACAACTTCAGCTTGGAAGCAATCCGGGTCAAAACACTCCTAATCAGACTTTAGACTCGTCAGTAAAAAATCACTCAGAAACAGAGCAGCTGCAGCACTGAGCTTCCTCAACAAGCTCGCGAATCACTGACAGCTTTTATGTACTCGCGCGTTGTCACCAAAAAAACTCGCATTTACTGTCCTACAAAGAAGGATAGAGTTAGTGCAGCCAGGTTTACCTTTCACTGTTACCAGCTTTCAGTCGGAGCAGACAGGATCTGGATGGATCATGTGACTTCTCCTGCTGGAGGCGAACAGCACGCTCCGCGGAAGCGACGAAAACTGAACTTCACGGTCAAGAGCTGGAAAAAAAAAACGGTATCGGGCTTTAATGACTCTTGGATGACGAGTAGCGATGGCAAAACGAGGCTTTCTGAAGCTCTGAACCTTTCTGAACCATTGTGTCAAAAATTGGTTCGCTACTCGAAGGTTCATTCAGTACTCTTGGGTGAAATCTGCTGGCCACAGTGGTTGTTGCCAGGGTTCTAAATTAACACCCGCCAAATGCGGGTAAAAAATCATTTTGGCGGGTTTTAATAAAAACTTACTAGCCAATTTTGCCAGTGATGCAAGAGGCATTACATGCATGATACATAAGGCTCCGTTCTCGGTCATTTATCCCCTGGCAGTACTTCCTACATTTCCCATGAACACTATATGCCTTAACGGTACGTCATGACATTATACGCCCATTGGCTGCTAGCAGTTTGTAGTGAAAATAGCGCGAGAAACCATGGAAATGAACGCTACTTCATTTCAGAGAGCAAGGCAGAGAGCAACTCAAGGTAGAAGCGAAGTAAACGGGGCCAGAACTAAACAGAGAGCACACTGAAAGAGGAGGGTACGGAAGAGGATTAGGGCCACTATAAAAAAAAAAATGGGGCATTGGAAAAAAACAAAAAAACAGCCAGAATTGTGACTTTAATCTCACAATTCTGACTTTTTTCTCAGAATTCTGACTTTATTCTCAGAATTCTGACTTTAATCTCACAATTCTGACTTTAATCTCACAATTCTGACTTTATTCTCAGAATTCTGACTTTTTTCTCGCAATTCTGACTTTTTTCTCGCAATTCTGACTTTAATCTCACAATTCTGACTTTTTTCTCACAATTCTGACTTTATTCTCAGAATTCTGACTTTTTTCTCGCAATTCTGACTTTTTTCTCGCAATTCTGACTTTTTTCTCGCAATTCTGACTTTTTTCTCGCAATTCTGACTTTAATCTCACAATTCTGACTTTATTCTCAGAATTCTGACTTTTTTCTCAGAATTCTGACTTTATTCTCAGAATTCTGACTTTTTTCTCACAATTCTGACTTTTTTCTCGCAATTCTGACTTTAATCTCACAATTCTGACTTTTTTCTCACAATTCTGACTTTTTTCTCGGAATTCTGGGTCTTTGAAGTAATCAGCTTAATGACAGAGACATGCAGAGGCATGCAGTTGGTGAACCAACCTGCGGACGGACAATGGCTGATTTAAGTGAGTTTCTACGTGGGCGAGGGGTGCCAGAAGACACCATTTCAATAATGGAAGAGCAGAAGGTGAGTAACAAAGACAGTTTGTCGGCTGGCACTTTTTTCTCAGCAAGTTACCGTTTGTTGTTAGCATGTTTGTTAGCTTATAATGTTAGGCAAATAGGCCACGTCTCACATTACTTCAAAGTCGGCGAATTGACGGGTTTTTGAGTATTATTGTATTTCTTTTCAGTTTGAGCTGAGTATGTTTACTACGGCAATTAAGCAGCACATTATGGGCGCTAGCCGTCTGCTAATATCAGTTTAAGACTGTTCAAGACTGAAATCACAATTTATACTCTATGCTAGCCTAACTCTCAGCACGGTTCTAGTCAGCTGCACCGGGCTGATAATTTCACCGGTTCGCTATTGGAAGTGATCGCTATGACCACAATTACTTAGCAAGCGGGGACTAGCGCTTAGCAAGTGGTTGTATCCCGTCCTTCATCAACCGATCGACGTATACCACCGGGGTGTGAAATTCTTCTAACTAGAATTCTGTGTCAGTACTATAGAATATGGAAATAGGAGGCTACACTCACTCTGCACTACAACTAAAAACAAGCTTAATGTTGGCTATGTTTTTAGCACCCTGAACTTTGACCCCGGGGTCATGTGACGTCTATTCGCGCGACCAATGGAAATGTAGAATGACTGTTACCGGGCGTATTGTACACATGAAGACAAATATAAATAAATACATACATAATAATAAATAACAGAATAATACCGGCCAGCTAACACTAAACCATTTGCTCAATGGAACTCTGTGTACACATGGTTATTTACTGTAGTAAGTAATTGTGGTCATAGTGATCACTTCCAATAGCGAACCGGTGAAATTCTCAGCCCGGTGCAGCTGACTAGAACCGTGCTGAGAGTTAGGCTAGCATAGAGTATAAATTGTGATTTCAGTCTTGAACAGTCTTAAACTGATATTAGCAGACGGCTAGCGCCCATAATGTGCTGCTTAATTGCCGTAGTAAACATACTCAGCTCAAACTGAAAAGAAATACAATAATACTCAAAAACCCGTCAATTCGCCGACTTTGAAGTAATGTGAGACGTGGCCTATTTGCCTAACATTATAAGCTAACAAACATGCTAACAACAAACGGTAACTTGCTGAGAAAAAAGTGCCAGCCGACAAACTGTCTTTGTTACTCACCTTCTGCTCTTCCATTATTGAAATGGTGTCTTCTGGCACCCCTCGCCCACGTAGAAACTCACTTAAATCAGCCATTGTCCGTCCGCAGGTTGGTTCACCAACTGCACGCCTCTGCATGTCTCTGTCATTAAGCTGATTACTTCAAAGACCCAGAATTGTGAGAAAAAAAGTCAGAATTTTGAGATTAATGTCAGAATTGTGAGAAAAAAGTCAGAATTCTGAGATTAAAGTCAGAATTCTGAGAAAAAAGTCAGAATTCTGAGAAAAAAGTCAGAATTGTGAGATTAAAGTCAGAATTCTGACTTTAAAGTCAGAATTGTGAGAAAAAAGTCAGAATTCTGAGATTAAAGTCAGAATTCTGAGAAAAAAGTCAGAATTGTGAGATTAAAGTCAGAATTGTGAGAAAAAAGTCAGAATTGTGAGATTAAAGTCAGAATTGTGAGAAAAAAGTGAGAATTCTGAGAAAAAAGTCAGAATTGTGAGATTAAAGTCACAATTCTGGCTGTTTTTTGTTTTTTTTCCAATGCCCCATTTTTTTTTTAATAGTGGCCCTAATCCTCTTCCGTAGGAGGGCGTTAACGTTAACTTAGTAAAAACTTTTAACCTAAATGCGGCGGTGGTTGGGACTTGGACAGACTGGGGCAGCTGGGGGGGGGGGAGAAGAGGAGCGAGAAGAGGAACGAGGCAGGTGATGATGAGGACAGAGAAAAGAAAAAAAGAAAATTTAATGCCAAATGGCTGACGGGCCGTGAATGGCTAGTGTTTGACAATGAAAATGTTGTAATGTGTTGTCAAAATTGCCGCACTTACGGGAAAGAAAAGAACAAAACTAACAATTTCGTGGTCGGAACCAATAATTTTAAAGTCGAGACAATAAAGGACTATGAGAGAACACAAAGTCATCAGGAGAGCCTACGAATTAAAGCTGCCAAGACAGGTCCTATCGAAGAGAGCCTTGCTGGGAGAAGCCTCGCTTTATGGAACACGTCGGAGATGGAAAAGATGCAGCTACTTTTTCGAAATGCCCACGCCATCGGAAAAAAGGGCAGGCCTTTCACCGACTTAGAATGGATGTGTGAGTAAGTGAATTAACGTTACTATTTACTATTCAGAGTGCTTCCATAGACACAGATGAAACTACGTTTGGGGGGTTCAAAAAGAAAAGAAAAAAAAAATATCACTGAAATGTGCTGTGTTGTAGGTGCTGCTAACAGTGGCTTCATTTACACAAAAAATAATTTAAGGGTGGACAGGAAGAAAGGCTTGAAGATAGGAGAGACATACACAAATGACTACCAGGCAAAAGAGTTCATACACTACATAGCAGAGGATGAGAGAAGAAAGATGAGGGCAAGATTATCAGATGGCAAGTTCATCTCGGTCATGTCAGATGGATCCCTGGACAGTACAGTGATGGAAGAAGAAATGGTCTACGTCAGGAGTTCCAGTGAGGGGAAGGTCAAAGTTGATTTTGTCGGGGTAAACGCTGTCTCAAAGCCAGATGCTACAAATATAGCTGAAGCAGTGTGTAGTATAATGGAACGTGAAGTCGGTACTGATCGGAAGAAAAAGCTAGTGGCAATCACCACAGATGGAGCATCTGTAATGACAGGAGTAAACAGCGGTGTAGTTACAAAACTGCGTGCAGACAGACCAAATGTGCTGGGGATCCACTGCATGGCCCATAAGCTAGAGCTTGCCTTTTCAGACGCATTAAGGAAAAATGTGATGGCCAGGAAAGTTGAGGACCTGTTGAGTGGACTCTACACTTTATATCATAAGAGTGGGGTGAACAGGGCCAGTCTAAAGCAACACTTCCAAGAGCTGCACATGAAGGCTTTGATGCCAACCAGAGTAGGTGGAACACGGTGGCTACCACATCTCTTCAAAGCACTTGACCATTTTCTCAGGGGATATGCTGGCATTATACACCACTTAGAGGAGAAGGTATGTTAATGTATAGCCTACTAAAACCAGCAGTGTAGATGGATTATTTAATGTTTGCTTTCTTTTTCTCTTCATTAGTGTTAAATGCTGTCTCATATAATGCAGTTATTTTGTTTGTAGTCCCAGGAGGCCACAAACATCAATGCTGTTCTGAGGGCAAAAGCCAAGGGGTTCCTCAACATAGGGAAGAATGGTGGAGTGCTCAGGTTTTGCTGCCTTCTCTATGACACCATCTATCAACTGAGCAACCTCTCCAAGTCACTGCAGAGGTCAGTGTCAACCCTGGCTGAAGCACAGAGTTGCCTTTCCTCCACTCAGGCTGTCATAGAAAAGTACAAGTCCAGGTATGTATCATATATCGTACAATTTATGATTTGATTTTAGGTTGTGTTGGTGTGTTTTTACCTCAGTATAAATAAAAAAATAAATTAAAAGATGCCCATCCATCTATCTCTGCACAACTGTAGACCTGGGCCTAAGCTGAGAGCAGTGCTGGACAGAGACACCTATGAGGGAGTCCTCCTGAAGCCTACTGATGCTGACCAGCATGACAAGGCAAAGAATGAGCTAATCGATTCTCTGTGCCGGTGCATCACTGCTAGATTTAGTGATGTGAACAGTGGTGTCCTGCAGGCTATCCGGCTGACCAGTTTCCAGTGCTGGCCAGAGGCAGACACAAGTTCAGGTTAGGAATTCAAATGTAATGAACAAATCTTTACACATTTTATGTTTTAAGACAACTGCTTAACTTTATATTAATGTTTTCCCTTTTGTTCTCAGATTTTGGTGATGAAGAGGTAGACATCCCTATATGTTTTCACTATTGTTTCTCTCTTTTTAATGGCAGCGCCTCCAGAAGGGGGGGCAGCATGGCCACAGTTCACCTATCTCCCCATGTTTGTTCTGTTTGTCTTCTTGGATGGGTGTTCTGTTAACTGTAATTTCCCCATTGTGGGATCAATAAAGTATCATCATCATCATCAAGAGGTAGACAAACTCATCAGTCACTTCCGACCTCTTTTACTGTCTGCTGGAGTGGATGTGGAGTTGATCCCTGATCAATGGACAGTTCTCAAGACTGAACTGTACACAGCAGGATTTAGCCAAGGTACTTGGAGAATGTTTGAGAAAATTTTTTTTATACTAATGTACCATAGTAACATTTTTAAAGAAGTTCCCAAGCTCTAGAAATGATAGATAGATAGATAGATAGATAGATAGATAGATAGATAGATACTTTATGCACATGTCTGCTATTGTGTTTTATTTTGTTTATCAGGAATGAGAGTAAATGTCATTTGTTAAAGGCGCAATCCAAATTTGATGCCATCTTTTAATAACTAAAGTTGCATCAGAAAATTTGTAATTGTTTGCAAGTGCATAATGCATATTGTCTGTCTCACCCTGCTACAGGAATCTTTGAGAAGACCTGGCCTACTGTGAACAGAATGCTGCACCATCGGTGTCCTGATGTCCTTGATCTTTTTGATGCTCTCCGCACTATCCCTGCAACAACAGCTGACTGCGAAAGAAGGTTCAGTGTCATGAAGCAGGTGAAAAGTGACTGGCGCTCACGCCTTAAAGATGATACCCTCTCTGACCTCTTGAAAATACAGTTGTGCTCACCTGACATAACTGACTATGACCCGTCCAAAGCCATTGATATATGGCATGCTGACGGGATGCGCTCACGCAGGCCTAACTTTGTGCGCAAACGTGCAGCAAAAAATGAGAGTAGCTCAGATTCTGATGCCGCTTCTGAAGAAGAAGAGCTCTGAAGACATGGTTCAAATAATATATATACCGTATTTTTCGGACTATACGTCGCTCCGGAGTATAGGTCGCACCAGCCAAAAAATGCATAATAAAGAAGAAAAAAACATATATAGGTCGCACTGGACTATAAGTCGCACTTTTTTTTTGGGGGGGGGGGGGGGGGGGGGGTGATAGAATCTGAGACTCAGAGCAGAAATTCCATCTTGAACGGCAATTTAAAATAATAATGGATTAAAGAACAGGACGAACAGGGTTACGCCTACGTTATGCTAACGTAGCACATTCAGCTACATGACGCACAACGAACACGTGTTCGGTATGTTAACGTAACATTAAGTTATTCAGATAACCATAGCATAAAGAACATACTAACAAGTTAACCAAACCATCAATCCATTGAATTCTTCATCCTCGGTGTCACTTCTAAACAATTCCGTACACTCCGTAGACGAAGCGCCGCTTCCTCTTCTGTGTCGCGTTAGTCAGACTCGTCGTCAGCTGCAGTTCCAATTATTCCAGCCTTTCTGAATCCCAACAGGATGGTTTGTCACTGAAGCCCATGTTTTCTTGATCCATCCAATGACTTCCAGGAAAGTTGGGTGGCGCATTCTCCCAGTTGCCGTTAAGCTGTGCTCTCCATCCACCATCCACTGCGCCCACAGGTTACGCAAGACTGCCTTAAAGCTGCAGTTCACGGAGATGTCAAGTGGCTGGAGTATTTTGGTTCATGTGTTATAAATGTCACATATACGTCGCTCCGGAGTATAGGTCGCTCCCCCAGCCAAACTATGAAAAAAAGTGCGACTTATACTCCGGAAAATACGGTACATAGAAAGATAGATTGATCCCAAACCTGTTTGCACTTTCTGTGTATATTTTATGGTATGTGTTGTGTTTTTCATGCTAACAATGTTAATAAAATTATCAAATGCATTCAGTGGCACTCATTTCTCTTATTTTTACCGCATAAAATTTGGCTAGAGGAAATTCTGATTGGCTGGTAACTTTAGAGAGTTACCAGCCACATTGGCTGGTGATCAAAAAAGTTAATTTAGAACCCTGGTTGTTGCACAGCTAAATGAAGCCCTGCAGATGTGACGCACCTTTCATGTGTATAATAACACTTTTTAACTATGGAGGACCAAAACTGACATAATCAGAAATAAAAGCAGAAATATATATATAGTGTATATATCTTGTTTTTCCTTTTCCTTATACACGCGTTTTCATCAAGAAATATATAAATTTTCTTTTTCCTTTTCCTTACACATGCGTTTTTCATCAAGAAATGTAAATATAGTGTTTTTCCTTTTCTTTACACGCACGTTTTCATCAAGAAATGTATAAATTTTCTTTTTCCTTTTCCTTACACATGCATTTTCATCAGGAAATGTATATATTTTTTTTGCCTTTTCCTTATACAAGCCTTTGTTCTTTTTACATTTCCTCGTCCGCTTTTCCTTTACCACATGTATTTCTGCCTGCTCTTTTTCCTTTTCCGTATGCATTTCTGCCTCATTATGCAAATGAGGAGGGTTGTCTTCTTGCTCCAGCTCCTCTACTATTGGTCAATAAACAGGAAGAAAAAGGATCCATGTGCAGATCGATTGTGCATGCCTGCGCCTTTGGCCATATGTCTATGGCCATGGAGTTTACACAGTCTAATATGGTTTTAGGATATACTATGACATGCAGACAAGTTTTCACGAACAACACGTTCACAACTGGACAAAGGCTACAAATTCTTCATTGAACATTGAACACAGGTACGTGTCTTTGTCTTTTCTAGCTGTTAATTAATAGACTAGGATAGCATTAGTCAATTTGTTTGCTAGCTAACATTACGTGACCTTTCTGTTTTGCAAATAAAACATCTTTAGGCTCTAATCTTGATTAGATCCTTATAGTATAGACTAGGGTTGCCGCCCGTCACGAAAAATACGCAATCGTTTGTTATTTGGAAGTTAAATGTGGTTTCCCGGTGCTGCCTGAGCGTCCTGCAGTTTCGGTTGCCTACAGACACCTGCGCATTTTTTTACTGTCCACCCGCTACTGCACCACGTCCTAAGAAATTAAACTCTTGCAAAGATACAGACGTGAGTAGGAAGACGCTCATCCCAGGCTGAACAGCTTCAGCGAGGATGAAAGGTGCACAGTGAGCCGTCTGATGTCAGGAGATAAACACTGCAGACAAATAAGAACCTAGAAGACCCAGGCAGCAGTCACATTCATTCATCCCCCAGTCATCTAAATGGCTATTTGAAGAACAAGTTATGCTAATAGATTAACAGTAAATAAATAAATATTGTCAAAACATATATATAAGCCCCCAGCTATTCAAAGATGGTAATGCATTTCTAACATAAGAGTGAATAGTATGTATGTAATAGTATGTACTGCTTTTCATATATGCCCTCTATATTATCTTTATAATAAAATTTTACTATTAAAATTTGCAGCAGCTTGAACTATTAAAGGAGTTATTTTTGCATTACAAACATGTACAGGGAGGTGATTAGTGTGACTGTCATAGTTTGCAAGGTCACATGACATAATGAAATCTATGTTAAAATTGACATATCTCACTTTGCAGGTCCTCTTCCAGATCCTCACATCATGGCCAGCAGGGAGAAACTGAAGGACACACGTCCACAACCAGGGATATGCAAGCTGCTGCATGGACTTGAAGGGGATGAGGAGCTTATCCTCTCAATGAGACAGAGGCTTGATCATTTCTATCATGACATCTACATGGATGTCTTCTTCAGTTGAAAACCCTGAGGAATTTATTTAGTTTAATGTTGAAATACAATTGATATGCCTTTCATAAATACATTTTCTCTGCCAATGCAAAATGGACCTAAATTGTGTATGTACTAATATATATATTTTTTACCATCACTGCTCCATGTACAGTGTTTAATATAATTAATAAATGTTTGCAAGAAACTGCCACAAACCTTGTTTCTTTGTTCCACAATGGAAGCTTTAATTTGAGCATTTTTTCTCCTCCATGTGCTCCATTGCCAAATGTGTAAAATGTACAAAAATATGCAATTTAAATGTAAAAGATGTACATATGCATATCACTCAAGACAAGCTATTTACAAAACATTTTACAGAATTCTTCACATCAATTCATTCATTAATAGCTATTAAAAAAAAAGCACAGGTTAGATGTACAGAGAGATTTGATTTCCAACACAGCTGCTTGCAGTAATGAATGTTCATCCAAGAAGTGTGAGTTGTAGGGAGGCTCTGACCTGGTTTGTCTCCTCTTACACTGTCACACACTGTCCTCCTCCACAAAGGATTTTAAAACTTGGCCCTCATCTCTCCTGATCGCTCTCCCTCAACAGACACGTATTTCTGTGTCCACTGGAAAATCGTGGAAACTCAAATAACACTAGTTTTTTGTTCGTTATTGGAACAGCATGGCACACTGTAGTAACATCTTGATGACTGTGCTTGTTAGGTGGGCTGCTGCTGAGAAAGATGGACACAAGAAGAAGGCAAAAAGAAAATTATGAATCACATCAGAACATGGAAATGGTTTGGCATATAGCTTTCAGGTCAATATTTAAAACACTATTCTAAACAACAGTGTTGGAAGATGTCACTGATTTTTACATTAATATAGAAAGTAAACCTTTTAACATTACAGCACTGACAGGCAGCAGTATATATTTTAGCTACCTGTGGCTAAAGTTGATGTTAGCTTACTTTCCAACCAGAGATTGTTTCTTTTATACGCAGATACAGAATGATAAAATGACAATGCTGGATAACATTACCACGGCTAACTAACAAGTACTGTTATTGTTAACCTTACCTTTCGCTATATCATAAAGATGATGAGCATCCGTGAATTTTCCAGGTCTTGTCTCAGACAATTGCAGAAGAATTAAGTCACCTTGCTAGCTTAACTGAAAGCAATACTGTCAGTGATGACTATTTATTGTTTAGTGTAGATATTTTTGAATGAGAGGCTACTGCATTTAGCTGCAGACACGGATAATGAAGCTGACCCATTAGTTCTCCAGATTTTGGAGGAGGTGGCGTGTCGCTTGCACAAGTCTGTGTACCACACAAGAACTGCTGGGAGACCTGGATATTTGCTGCCCGCTGATGCCTTGGAGTCATTTTTGCTTGCGAGTGTGTCAGTTACGGATATTGCCGAACTTTTCGGGGCTGCTAAACTGAAGTCAAAGGCGCAGGCATGCACAATCGATCTGCACATGGATCCTGCTCCTTCCTGTTTATTGACCAATAGTAGAGGAGCTGGAGCAAGAAGACAACCCTCCTCATTTGCATAATGAGGCAGAAATGCATACGGAAAAGGAAAAAGAGCAGGCAGAAATACATGTGGTAAAGGAAAAGCGGACGAGGAAATGTAAAAAGAACAAAGGCTTGTATAAGGAAAAGGCAAAAAAAATATATACATTTCCTGATGAAAATGCATGTGTAAGGAAAAGGAAAAAGAAAATTTATACATTTCTTGATGAAAACGCATGTATAAGGAAAAGGAAAAACAAGATATATACACTATATATATATTTCTGCTTTTATTTCTGATTATGTCAGTTTTGGTCCTCCATAGTTGTTCGAGCTCACCTGTTTGCTTTTCGACACGTTAAACGTCGCTGACCGCTAATCGCACATTTTGGTCACCAATTTGAAGGTGGATGCATAATTTTATGTTTTAAATTAAATCTTACTCAGTGTCATCACGTTTTATTGATCATAAAGTAGTTTATTAATACCCAGAATGCTCCGACATCAAAGCCGTCAAAAATATTCCCATACTTAGGAAAAATTAGATGGCTCTATTATTGGAAGTCCGAAATTCACACAAACCAGCTGTTACTGACGCACAGAAGGTTTGGTACAAGACGTGAAACGGCGTTTCAGTCGTCTAAAATACTCTGAGTATCGCGCCAAAGTTTCAAAGCGCCACCTGTGAAATCAAACCAGTCAGCTGATTCAGTCTGAATGAAGCAGTGAAGTGGTTCGAACGCCATCAGTGACGTCAACTGAAGCAAGCTCTGGCCTATGGCAGGCCGTTTTAACATAAAATCTGATTCACCACACTTACATTCCAGATATCTTAAAGTGATTTATGACTAGACGTATTAGTAAATTAAGATATCTCTAATTATATTTTGACTAGACAAAATACCTATTTGAGATATCTCTAATTACATTCTAACTAGTCGAAATGACGTCAGATTTACCATTGAGTTGTATGGCGGCTTCAATTCAAGATATCTTCAATGAAATACTGACTATCTGAAACTCACATTTCAGATATCCACAATTAAATTATGACTAGTCATGAAGTGAATTTGAGATATATTGTTTTTTTATTCTGACTAGTCATGATTCTAATTAAAGATATCTTAAATGACACCCTAATTTAAGATATCTTAAATGTATTTTTAGATAGGCGATATATAATTTTGACTAGTGCAAATTAAATTCTAGATATCTTGAAAGCAAATAACGACTAGGCAAAACTAAATTAGAGATATCTAGAACTGTAATTTTGACTATTCAAAATGCCTTTTAAGATATCTCCAAATGAATTACAGATATCTTGAATTAGACGGCTTTTCTATTTAAGATATCTTAAATTAACATTCTGACTAGTCAGAATGACGTTTGAGATATCTTGAATTACCGAGTATTTTGGCGGAATGTTTATAAGGCAGTTTGTTAAAACAGCCTGCCATAAAATCAGAGATTCTGTACAGATTTCTGAAGCAGTCTTGAAGTACACGATTCTCGCGCTCTCCGCATATCCCATACTGAAGATCTCTTTCTATATTGCATTTTATTACAATTTTGTCCACAACGGCCAGCGCCATTACAGCCACCTGAAATTCTACACAGGCAATTGTTTGGACAGCTCAGTACAGCACAAGGGGGCTTACATGCAATCGTTAAATTCAGATATCTCAAACGTAATTTTGACTAGTCATAATACGTTTGAGATATCTTAAATTGTAATTACGGATATGTGACCTGTCAAATGACGAATCCGGTAACGTCATTTGAGATATCTTGAAAGGAATTTTGACTCGTCAAAATGTAATTGAAGATATCTTGAATTATTATTCTTACTAGTCAGAATGTAATTGTAGATATCTTAAATTACCCTTCTGGATAGTCAAAATGCAGTTTTAGATATCTGAAATGTAATTATGGATAGTCAGACAAACGGATTTTATGTTAGAACGACCTGCCATACTGGCCCACTGCTTCACAAGACTTGACCTAACGAGTTTGAAGCGTGTTTCGAAGCCTGAGTGTCAGAGGTAGCATCACTAATGACAAGAACAGGTTTTATCGCAAAGGTCAGTCCTTTTTATAAGTTCACACGAGAGCTTTGAACGATTCTTTCGAGTCCTGAACAAAAACAATCAGTCTGCTGACACTGACTTTTCTCCACTCTCACCTCCTTAAATCTGATGATAATGTCTGTCTATCAGATACTTGGTGTTGTCGCCAATTTTGATGTGTATAATACACTGCTCAAAAAAAAAGGGAATACTCAAATAACACATCCTAGATCTGAATGACTGAAATATTCTCTTTGAATACTTTGTTCTGTACAAAGTTGAATGTGCTGACAACAAAATCACACAAAAATCATCAATGGATATCAAATTTATTAACCAATGGAGGCCTGGATTTGGAGTCACACAAAATTAAAGTGAAAAAAACACACTACAGGCTAATCCAGCTTTGATGTAATGTCCTTAAAACAAGTCAAAATGAGGCTCATTATTGTGTGTGGCTTCCATGTGCCTGTATGACCTCCCTACAATGCCTGGGCATGCTCCTGATGAGGTGGCGGATGGTCTCCTGAGGGATCTCTTCCCAGACCTGGACTAAAGCATCTGCCAACTCCTGGACAGTCTGTGGTGCAATGTGACATTGGTGGATGGAGCGAGACATGATGTCCCAGATGTGCTCAATTGGATTCAGGTCTGGGGAACGGGCGGGCCAGTCCATAGCTTCAATGCCTTCATCTTACAGGAACTGCTGACATACTCCAGCCACATGAGGTCTAGCATTGTCCTGCATTAGGAGGAACCCAGGGCCAACTGCACCAGCATATGGTCTCACAAGAGGTCTGAGGATCTCATCTCGGTACCTAATGGCAGTCATGCTCCCTCTGGCGAGCACATGGAGGGCTGTGCGGCCCTCCAAAGAAATGCCACCCCAAACCATTACTGACCCACTGCCAAACCGGTCATGCTGAAGGATGTTGCAGGCAGCAGACCACGGTGTCTCCAGACTGTCACATCTGTCACATGTGCTCAGTGTGAACCTGCTTTCATCTGTGAAGAGCACAGGGCGCTAGTGGCGAATTTGCCAATCCTGGTGTTCTCTGGCAAATGCCAAGCGTCCTGCACGGTGTTGGGCTGTGAGCACAACCCCCATCTGTGGACGTCGGGCCCTCATACCATCCTCAGCATCCTCAGGAGCCGGTTTCTAACCGTTGTGCAGACACATGCACATTTGTGGCCTGCTGGAGGTCATTTTGCAGGGCTCTGGCAGTGCTCCTCCTGTTCCTCCTTGCACAAAGGCGGAGGTAGTGGTCCTGCTGCTGGGTTGTTGCCCTCCTACGGCCTCCTCCACGTCTCCTGGTGTACTGGCTTGTCTCCTGGTAGCGCCTCCAGCCTCTGGACACTATGCTGACAGACACAGCAAACCTTGCCACAGCTCGCATTGATGTGCTATCCTGGATGAGCTGCCCTACCTGAGCCACTTGCGTGGGTTGTAGAGTCCGTCTCATGCTACCAAGAGTGTGAAAGCACCACCAACATTCAAAAGTGACCAAAACATCAGCCAGAAAGCATAGGTACTGAGAAGTGGTCTGTGGTCCCCACCTGCAGAACCACTCCTTTATTGAGTGTGTCTTGCTAATTGCCAATAATTTCTACCTGTTGTCTATTCCATTTGCACAACAGCATGTGAAATTGATTGCCAATCAGTGTTGCTTCCTAACTGGACAGTTTGATTTCAGAGAAGTTTGATTTACTTGGAGTTATATTGTGTTTTTTAAGTGTTCCCTTTATTTTTTTGAGCAGTGGTAGGGTGTAGATACTTATGTAGTTGTGTCACTTGTGCACCATGGGGCACGGGTTTGAGATTAGTTATTTATTTACCCTATTTAAGGAAGCCATTAATGGAGCAGGTGTAGGGAATTAGAGCCAGAAGGAAGCCACATAGTTTTTCAACCGTGTGTGGTTGTTGGTTCTGATGGTCACGTCATGTTTTAATCCCCCCAAACCAGCAAAAGGAGCAACATATATGTGGAGTTTAATATTGGAGATAATTCATTGTAATTCAGATAAATTATCTCCAACAAAACATCCTACATACACAGAAGCTCTGCAGGTTCTCTGTGGCATCTGGCACCTGGCTGCTTGGTCTTGTTTTTGAGTGTGGACTCTGTTGGTCAGGCTCTTTCTGCTACATCTGGCAGATACCCGAAGAGATAAGGAACTGTGAAGTTTAGAGGCCAGGTCAGTGCCTCTGTTTATAAATTCTATGATTGTCCTGCTTGAGGTGAGTGGTGCAGTTGCTGTTAGGGGGTGGACTTGCACAGTAACAATATAGGTGGGTGGCATATGTCAGCAAAAAAGTTTCTCAACAAAACATTGCACTGTGATGAGGGTGCTCACAGCTCCTTTCAGCAACAACTACATCCAGGAGAGGGCAGCAACATTTAGGAAGAACAGAGCTGATGATGACTATGATGAAGGATCTACCAGTTGTGTTTTGAAGAGTATATCTTCATTTCTTAGTGAGACAGAGACATTCTGAATTTCTTCTCATGTAAGAATCCCTTCAAAGAAACTACATACAGATGATGCCTTGAGGTGACTTCTTGTAATTTAGAGCTATATAAAATTGAATTGAATATATACTTCTTATACACTCCACACCTTTGTGTCTTTTTAAACTTTTATTGCAGTAAATAGGTTAAATTATTATCATAATTTTTGTTTTTGCAACTTTTTGTGGTTAAGGTCTGTTTTCAGGAGAAAATTGAAGTTTTATTTGGGATATTTAGAGAAAAATGAAACAATCACATTAAAAACGCTGTAAAAAATGACAGCCCTCAAAAATGGTGCTATTTCAGCTGTTACAGGAGCATGAAGGACATTTAAAAAATATATAAAAACGTGGTACAATCACTGCTCACTGCTTTATATTTTCAGCAAGTTACTGTGGTCTTTAAAAACTCTTTCCTTTCTCAGTGTTATCAACATATCAGTGTTAGTAAAGCATAAATTATGATCCATGCTTCTGGTCTTCATGTCAAAATAGGTACCTCTGATTGATTACCATGGTAACATCAAGGTATGTTTTAGTTGTTCATGAGTATGCTATTGTCCACCTCGATCACAATGACTTCACTTTATCATCAAATGATACTATTGTGCACAAGGTGTGCCTGCACCATGTCTGCAGTTCTCTGTATTCATGTTTGCAACCAAGCATAATTCCCCTTTAGTGTCTTGAGTTAGTCTAGGGGGTAAGGTATCCAATTTTTCAGTCCTTATTTTTGTGAGTCTAACTGGCATTAGACTACATAATGAAAAAATTTAAGACTGGTCTAACCCTACAGACCAGTCTAACATGTCTTTGTTAAACCAGCCCCTGGTTGCACTTCTGATCCTGCCACAGTTTCCTCTCAAGCCTCTTTCCCACAACAGGGTTCCAGAGCCGGTGCCTTTATTTGAACCATTAGGTGCATTTTCCACCACGGAAGCACTCGGTGCTCGGTCGAAGAACAGGTTCAACTCCGGCCCCGCAAACTAGCTGGTCTCGAACCAAGAATGCGTGATGAAAGCGGCAGAAGGGCATGACTCTGCCATCTCAACATCAAGTTTTCTACCATATTACATGTGTATTACATGAGAAAAACAAAGCGATTTTCCCAGCTGTGAATTAGGTTGGGCTCTAAGGCTGAACTTGCTGCTTTGTATCAGTTCATATCACAGATAAAAGGACACAAAGTGCGTACTTGTCGTCTTGCTCTAATCGCTGTCTGTGTTTCGCTGTCTGTCTGTGGAAACGCTGGCCCGTTCTTAAGCGTTTCACCGGTTCATTGAAACCAACACCAGCACTGGCACGAGCACTGGCTCCTCAGTGGTGGGAAAGTAGCATCAGAGAGCTCTCAACTGGGCCTAAAAAAAAGTGTTGGCACGGAGTCTCAGCTTAAGAGTAATTTACCCAGTTATCTAGTAGCCAACACTTGGTAATTTTCAGTGTTATTTGCAGTCTTGTTGAGGCCTTCACATACGCTTGCTGGGAAGTTCAAAACTGTCTGCAGTCAATTTTAGCTGAATGCAGGTTTATCGGACTTTCAGACAGAGTTGGGCTAAGGCTGGGTGTTAACGAGACCGCTAATAAGTTCACTTTGTGAACATTGTGCTTTGTTGTTTCTGAGTAGATTTAGCCATGTTTCATACTTTATTGCTACTGCTAACATAAGAGCAGCTAAATTGTTACATAAAGGTAGTGTTGTAGTACTCAAGACCGGTCTTGGTCTCGTTCTTGTCATGGACTCGGCCGCATTTATACTCGGTCTTGTCATGGACTCGGACATTGCGGACTCAGGATTTTATTTCAAGATCAGTCAAGACCACAGCTGTGGAAATATCACTTAATTTCCAGGATATTGTCCAATTTTGTTAATATCCTTGCTTTCATGCAAAACTTACTGGTTCAAAGCCAAAAAAAATTGCGCTCCTCTGCCTTCTCCCTGGTGTTGTGCCAAAAAGTGATCGTCTGTCAAAAAGTGATTTCTGGTATTTGCCAGAAAATGATTGCCTGGATTTAAACTGGTGTTTCTATAATCTCTGGAAAATATGTCAAACATAGCTCTTGTGAATTATACCAAGTCATTTTGAGTGAGAAACAAAATTTCTGTCACAAGGTAGGAGCTGCAATCAATTTTTGGCAGTGACTTTTATATATTCTTTATTTATAAACTGCAATTGATCTTAAAAATGTATTTTAAAGAGAAATCTGGCAGAGAGGGCAGCAGAAATCACAATGCGTTATACATAAAAGCACATAGAAACATCGGAAATCACTTTATGGCAGACGATCACTTTTTGGCACAACACCGGCGACCATATACACATGCCGCGTTGCGGTGCGGGTTCGCGTCCCGGCCCGTCGCCAACTTGCCCGCATGTCTTCCCCCATATCTTTCCCCCATTTCCTGTCTCTCTCTCCACTATCCATAAAAAGCCACTGTGGCAAAAAAAAAGAAAAACACTTACTAATTTTTGCCTGATTTGGCTGTGATGGTGACAAATGGGAGCATTAATTTATTTAATGGATAGTTCTGTTTTTATTATGAACAAAGAAGTTTCCAGTGTTTCACTTTACTTTACATTTCTGTACAGAGAATGAACTATAATGTAAACTAAAAAGACCAAAATTCCTCTGGTTGTCTCACACATACACACACACACACACAGCTCTCTAACATCAAAAATAAACTTTTGTATAGGTTGTGTTTGCTTTATAGCGGCGGTTTTCAAAGTGTGAGGCGCGCCTCCCCTAGGGGGCGCCAGAGCACTTTAGGGGAGGCGCGGTGCGAGGAAAAAAATTAACCGGGAAAAGAAGCTATCTGCTTGCTGTCTACTGATGTGAGAGAAAGAATGGACAAATAAGATGTGAAAACACTGTTGGTATCTCAAACATTAAACTCAGAATCTCAGATGTAACGTTTGTTTGAGAAAACGGTTGAAAAATGAGTTTGGGGTTGTTCTTATCATTAGAAAAATGAAAAAAGGGCGTATTTGCCATACAAAAGCCCTGATAAAATAATTAAAATGGGATTAAATGTTTTAAAATGTTCATGCGTTAAATTTCATTCAGATAAAGTGTCATTTTAAAAGATAAGATGGTTCTAAAATAAAAGCAATTAGAAGGTGTTTTGTAGTGGCATTTGTTTGTGTGTGGGTTGATTATTGGGGGGGGGGGGGGGGGGGGGGGGGGGGGCGCAGCAGGCATTGTGCTCCTTGGAGGGGGGCTCACCCTTTCATACTTTGAAAACCCCTGCTTTATAGGATGCCTTTATCTTGTATTGCATCCTTGTACGAAAATTTTAAATGTCTGAAAAATTCAGCTATTGATGTGATCAAAATCATCTTAGATTTGTGTCTGAATTTCACAGTAATGGTTCAGTGTTTGCAGAATGACATCAGATATTTTTTAATCTTGCAGGTCTCTCAGATGAGGACATGAGTAGAAACATGGAGAAGGCAGGAAAGTCCAAATTTATGTCACAAGATTTTAGAGACTTTTTACTCTGATTTCTTTTATTTGCTTATTTACTGCAGTCAGTGAAGGTTTCTGAAGAAATCAATAAAAAGAAAAGAAACTGAGATGCTGCTTGGCAGACTTCACCTCCAAGACAGACTTCATCAGAAGTTTCCACCTGCAGATTTCCTTCAGATACATCCACCTGTGAAACAGCACCATGTCACATCTGAGAAAGAGCTAGCTCACACATTTCTCCACAGGCTGATGATGTTAGATAACAGAGCTAGATATATTCCTGTAACACCAGGCAGTCCTGAGGGGACCCATCCAAATCCTGTTCCAGTGATTGACATTACACTGATTGGGATGGTTTTTGAACATCAGTATAGACACAGATCAGACTTGTGTGCATCCAGTGGATGTTCAGATGGCAGTATTTCACTGCTCAGACAGCTTCCTTAAACAGATGATGATTACAAAGCTCTCCTCAGTGTCAGTATGCCTTACCTTTGCTTGTTCCTGACCCAGTCACAATGGAGCTCGAGTGTCCTCTGTGGACTTTCAGACAAATAACAAAAACCTGGAAGGCAACTCAAATCAAGGATGACTCCAACATTGTCACCATGAAGAGTGTTCTAGTCTGCAAGGCTGAGACACCCTTGGTGTCATTTTTCCACCTGGGTTCACTGTCGGTGTCTAAATCTCAGCTGAACACTTTGATCAACGACCGTCACAGTACCTTCTTCCACAAAAACTGCCCAGGAAGCACCAAGTCTCACCATCTGATGGATGGTGTTGCAGAGATTGCCTGGTACTGCCCTGCTGGAAAAGCCAATGAAGCCTTCATTGCATTGCCTTTTGTAATCTTCATGGTGATGCTCTGTTGATTAAAAAAAACAGCGTGAAATACTGATTGAAAAATCGTGCATCAATATTTTTCTTATTGAATCTCTGCAAAAACATGAAGAAAGTCGCTCAATTATATCAGCTCTTTATAAGTCTCAGAGGGCTCTCATTTGCCTCTGTGTTGATGACAGCTGTTAAGACAAAAAAAGGAAAATACAAAATGGGTCTCCAAGACAGAAGCCAGCCAATCTGAAGAACTGAAAAAGTTTATTAGAGCAGTTTTATCTTCTCCAGATGGTTCCAGCTTGAAACCATGGCTGAGCTCTCTGGAATCAGAGTGGATAAAAATGATCCAGCCTGTCAAAAAGGGAAATCTGCTGCTATGAAAATAATGGATCTGCTTACAAAGGATAACATGGATGAATCAAAGATAAATTTCTCCCATGTCAAGGTCATCTGTGGGAGCAGTGGAGCAAAATACACAAAGAACTGTTTCATCTCAGAGGAGACACTGAAAAGGAGAAAAGTAAAAAAGAACAGGAAATGATCAACATACATCAGGAACAGTGTGTTGCTTCCTCCAGTAAACTGATGAAGTTGTTCATTGAAAGCTTCTCATCATTATTATCAACAGAAAAATGTATTTCCTGAAATGGATTCAGATCTTCATGGATACCTTCTCCACAGACACTCTTTCCTCGGTTCTGTGTAACTATGATAAAAAGTGGTCTGAGGTCTTGGCTTTGAAGAACAAACATGATAAATCAGGTCTGTTATTAAGGAAACAAACTGAGCTTGGAGAAATATCCAAACAACTGCAGTCTGCCACTTTTGGTTTGGAGCACATCTTCAGAGAAATGGGACAGATCTATGAAGCTCACAGAGCAATAGAAGGAGAGAGCAGACACAGTGACTGGTCTAATACCCTGAGCTGGCTGCACAGCAGATGATATCACCCAGTGGAGCTGATGGATGGTGATGTAGGCCACTTGCCTTTAACATGGATCTCCAGTCTTTTAGAGGAAGTCATCAAAAAACTAGGGGACCAGACAGCTTGTGTGCTGTCAGTTTTGGGCACACAAAGCAGTGGAAATTCAACAATGCTGAACACCATGTTTGGATTGCAGTTTGCAGTGAGTGCTGGCAGGTGCACCAAAGGTGCCTTCATGCATCTGCTCAAAGTATCAGAGGAGATGAAGAAAGACTTTAAGATTGACTATGTACTCGTGGTGGACACTGAAGGACTGCGTGCTCTTGAGCTGGAAGGTAACACCACTCGTCAACATGACAATGAACTGGCAACATTTGTTGTTGGTTTGGGAAACTTGACATTGATTAACATCTTTGGAGAGAATCCATCTGAAATGCAAGACATTCTGCAGATTGTTGTTCAGGCTTTCATGAGGATGAAGGAAGTTAAACTTTCTCCCAGTTGTGTGTTTGTTTTCCAGAATGTTACAGATGTTGCAGCTGTATAGAAAAACATGGATGGAAAGAGATGCCTGCAAGAAAAACTGGACCAGATGGCCAAACTAGCAGCTGATGAGAGCATTGAGCTTGATGAGAGCGGCGAATCTCGTCCACCCCAGGGGCCCTGCCACCTGCCACCAAGGAGCCTCGACAAGATGGCTGCTGGGGCGACACGCAGTTTGGCTGGCTCTGTGTGGATGCCTCGGAAATCCTTTAATAACATCGAAAGGAATCGACTTTTGCCTTTGGCTGGTCTCTTCTTTTTTCTTTTGTGTTTTTCTTTATCTGTATGTCATGCTGGACTGAAGGGAAGGGATAACCAAATCCTGTACCCAGCACAGGCGAGTCAGCATGTCCTCTTCACAATATTATTGGATAATGGTCATGCTAGACTCACCTCACCCTCAGGTAAACATGGACAGTTGAATGATACTAAACTAGTTCATGTTTTAATAATACTTCTTTTGGCTGGTGACATTGAAGTAAATCCGGGGCCACAGCCAGCTGGCCCGCGGCCGCTGCTGTTTGGATTGCCAACGCTGCTCTTTGGGTTGCCATCGAAACTGCCTTGGTCTGTTCCTGTGCTTCCTCCGTTTCCTCTGCTGCTCCCTGGGCCTGTTCCTGGTCTTCCGCCGCTGCTCCCTGGGCCTGTTACTGGTTTTCAGCCGCTGCTCCCCGGGCCTGTTCCTGGTCTTCCCTTGTTGCTCCCCTGGCCCGTTCCTGATCTTCCGCCGCTGCTCCTCGGGCCTGTTACTGGTCTTTTGCCGCTGCACCCCGGGCCTGTTCCTGGTTTTCTGCCGCGGCTTTCCGGGCCTGTTTCGGGGCTGGCGCTGCTGCTTCCTGGGCCTGATTCTGGGTTTCCGCCGGTTTGCGCCGGGCCGGCTCCTGGATCATTATCGCTGCTTCCCGGTCTGGCTCCTGGGCTGACTCCGCTGCTCCCTGGTCCGGCTTCTGGGCTGACACCGTTGCTCCCCGGGCTTGCTCCTGAGCTTTCGCCGTTGCGACCAGTGCCAGCTCCTGGGTTGCCTTTGCTGCTCCCCGGGCTTGTTGACTGTTGTGATGATGTCCAGCAGTCACATCCAAAAAGGTACAGGAATCCAGTTCTTAAACGGCATAGATCCACTAAAATATTCCGCACATTAAAGCAGGCTAAGGTTGTCTGAGACCCGTTATCAAAAATAAAGGGATTATTTGGCGGGCACTTGAATATCCGCAGTATGAGGCCAAAACGTGAACAGCTGGAACACCTGCTTTGTAATTCTAACATTGACTTTTTAGGACTTTCGGAGACGTGGCTGTCCCACTCCTCCCCAGAGGCTGTAGTAAATATGCCCGGTTATAATGTATTTAGGAAGGACAGAGAAAGTGGGAAGGGTGGGCGAGTATTAATATATGTTAGAAATACTCTTAAGTGTACAATGATTGAAAGGCCAAGTGAAATAGTTTTGGAATGTGTTGGTGTAGAGATATCACTTTCTGAAACAATGTCTTTTATAATAGTATGTATGTATAGAAAGCCCACAGCAAAAACTGATTTCTATGACCAACTCAGGATTCTTCTTGATCATTGCGATAAATTTAAAGAAATTATTTTATTGGGTGATTTAAATATTAATTGGAATGTAAAGAAAGAACGAATGAATCTTAAACGAATTACTGATTATTTTAATTTAACACAAATAATAGAAAACCCGACTAGATTAACAAATCATTCTGAAACTCTCATAGATCTTGTATTTACAAATCATGCTGAGAGGATTCTTAAAACATATAATCTCATTACAGGTCTTTCTGATCATAATATTGTACTTTTCTCCCGCAAATTAAGTAAAAAACGATTCAATACTGCTAATTTTAATAATCATCATAAATTTATTCCAAAACATTCACATTCAAATCTTGAAGATATTATAAACAAAGTAAATTGGCCCGAATTGTTTTTGGAAGATAATATTGAACTCAACTCTCAAATATTTATTTCAAAAATCACAGAACTTATGGAACCTTTTCTTAAAAGAGGGAAAGAAAATATAAGGAAAAAACAACTGCCATGGCTAAATAACTACTGTAAAAAACTTTTGCTTAAAACCTCTTTGAAAACTGGTTTGACTGTTGATAGGCAAAGATTTACTTCCATGAGGAATAAAACTACTAATGCACTACGTAAAGCCAAAGCAAATTTCTTTTTGGATGTAATCAAAGGTGCTAATGGAAATGTCAAAATCATATGGCAAAATATAAATAAATTGATGGGTAAGGAACATAAAATGATCAATGATAGATTGGAAATAAAAGTTAATAATAAGCTGTTGATTAATCCAAAAGAAATAGCAACTGAGTTCAATAATTTTTTCATTAAGTCTATTGATGAAATAAGACAAATATTTAGTCAGTCAGAGATAGCTTGCAATTCTAATGACTCTGGACAGCCTCTTTTTAGATTAGATCAAATTACAGATATTGAAGTCGCTAGTATAATTCAATCAATGAAGGCTTCAAAAACTAAAGATGCATACGGGCTTGACACACACTTTTTAAAAACACACAAAGATGCACTGGTCTGTCCAATAACACATTTGATAAATCTATCCATTAGAATGGCAACAGTTCCAGCAAGTTGGAAGGCTGCCATAGTCTCACCAATTTTTAAATCAGGAGACAAATCAAATATTTCTAACTATCGTCCCATTAGCATCCTCCCTGTTGTCTCTAAGGTTGCAGAAAAATGGATTGCGAAGCTGCTGAATAAACATCTCAGCCACCATTCTCTTATGCACCCCATGCAGTTCGGGTTTCGCCAGTATCATTCCACAGAGACAGCAAATTGTGTCTTTATAGAAACAGTGAAATCCCTGCTCGATAAAACCACCTGTGTTGGTGCAGTCTTTCTGGATTTAAAGAAGGCATTTGATACAGTAGACCATCAGGTCCTTCTGTCCAAACTGACTTATTTTAACTTTCCCGAAGATGCACTAGCTTGGTTTCAATCTTACTTATCCAACAGGAGACAGGCTGTGACTGTCAGGGGCACAATGTCGTCATACCTTGACTGTCCAGCAGGGGTTCCCCAGGGCTCTATTTTGGGACCAGTTTTGTTTTCTTTGTATATAAATGATTTGCCAAATGTGTGTCAAAGTGTCCACTTCCAAATGTATGCTGATGATGCTGTTATTTTTACACCTGCAAAAAGTCCACAGGAAGCATCTTCAATCCTCACATTAGCCCTGGAGAATATATAACACTGGCTCCTTCAGTCCTCCTTACTGCTGAATAAGAAAAAAACAGTTACAATGATGTTTACAAAAAAACCTATAAAACTGGAGCGGTCTAGTGTGTTCCTGGGGGGCGAAGAGCTTGATCTTGTGCAGGATTTCAGGTACCTTGGGGTCACACTGGATCCCACACTGTCTTTTAAAAAACATATAAAACTTACAGCAAGCATAATTAAATTTAATTTAAATAACTTCAAACAAATTAGACCATCAATGACAATTAATTCAGCTAAGATTTTTCTACATTCAATGTTATTTTCACATATAGATTATTGCATTACATCTTGGTCACTCACTGGAGATACGTTCTTAAAACCAATAGAAATATGATTTAAAAAGGCTATAAAAATCCTTGATCAAAAGCCCTTGTCATATCATCAGTGTAAGATTTTGGAAAAATACAACATGCTCAATTTTGAAAATTTTATTAAATTTAAAAATAGTTGCTTAATCTATAAAGTTCTTCATGGACTAGCTCCACTTCCACTTTCTACATACATTAAATTAAGATCTAACTGAGGTTTTTGCACCAGAGCCTCTTCCAGAGGAGACCTTGAGATCCCACGTAGAAAAACAAACTTTGGACAAACGGTTCTGTCAGTCAGAGGGGGTCATTTCTGGAATAATGTACCGACTAACATCAGAGAATGCTCCACTTACAGTACTTCTAAAAAGCACCTTAAGCAGTTTATTAAAAGTTCCCAGACATGTTCGCACTTTCACTGATTTTCATTTTCACTTGTATATTGTTTGAATGTTTGTCAATGTGTTGTCTTTTTACTGTTATTGTATACTCATGATGTCTTCTGTTGTTTGTCCTTCTGCCTAGGGACTACAGATGCAAATTAGCAAATATGCTATAATCTGGCTCATTTACAATCTGTACAAAGTATTGATTGTTTTATTAATGTGCATTGTCCCAAATAAATAAAATTGAAAAATTGAAGAGGAAGTTTACAGTGCAGAGTGCTTCAGTGATGTCATTGAATTTGATGTACAAAAAGATGTGAAATACTGTGCCCAGCTGTGGTAGGGCAGTCCACCCATGGCTCCTCCAAATCCAGGTTACAGTGAGAGCATCCAAGAACTGAAAGACACCATCCTCTCTAAAGCTTCAGAGTCTCCTGGGATCACTCTGTCACAGTTCAAAGCCAAAGTTCAGGACCTGTGGAAGGCCCTCCTGAATGAAAACTTTGTTTTCAGTTTTAAAAACACACTTGAAATTGCAGTGTACAGAAAACTGGAGGCTCAGTATGGAAACTGGACCTGGACCCTGAGGAGCAACATGTTGGCCATTGAAAACCAACTTCATAACAAAATTGAAAATGGAAATCTTGACAAGGTGGAGGTGATTTGTCTTAAAAAAGAATCAAACAAAACACATGAAACAATCAGAAGTGAAATGACAACATACTTTGAGGATGACAAAGAGAACAAAATGTTGGCTCAGTGGAGAGGCCGATTTGAAACAAAAGTCAAAGAGTTTCGTGATGAACAGGTGAGCACAGTGAAAAGAAAACTGGATGAAGTTATTGAGCAGAAGAAGGCTCGTAAGAAGCTGGATGATAAGAAGACAGAGTTTGAGGACAAGCTGCTACAGAAGAGCAAAGAGCTCGCTCAGCAGCTGAAGGATAAGGCCAAAGATGAAGAGGAGCTTAAAAAACACTTCAGCTCTGTTTGGAGAGGCTGGGTTACTGAATTAACAGCAGATACTAAACCTGCTGAAGACATTAACCTGGAAAAAGATCAATTTACTGTCCTTGAAGAACTTGGTTTTGAAGAGACTCTCATAAATGAATGTAAACAAAGTGGCAGATAAAGGTGGATGCCACTGGTTAACTGATTGATTGATTGATTGGTATTCAGGTTATGTAAAAACCATCAAAATTTCTGGGATTTCTGTCATCAAACATTCCATTGCAACAACAACAAGAGATTAGATCGCTCATTAGCAAAGCTGAAAAGGATTCACTTGATGCAATCAGATACAAGCCTGTGGCTACAAGAGGCTACTCATCAACTTACTTGCAAGAAGTGGCCAAAACTGTAAAAGAAGTAGTGGATAAATTTCAGAAAGAGAGTAAATACACTTTACTGTACTTTACTGTATGTGTTTTGCAGAGCAGAGAGTTGGCTGCTAGACTCTCAGAAGAAATTCAAAATGAACAATGATGCACTCACTTATTTAGAAAGCAAGAAAACTCAGTATTACACAGCTTCTGCAAAGGAAGCTCATCTGCTGTTGTACTTGCAGATTTGATCATGAAAAGCTGAAAGCTTCCACTGTTGAGGCTGTCTGTAGCAAGACTGCCATTGGTGTGGCTGGAGAAATAAGGTCTAATTTCCCAGCATTCAGTGGGAACAGGCTAAACTTGGAGAAACGTGCTGAAGTCATTCGCTGAGAAAGGAGACTGGTGATTTCATCACCTACATCAGAAATCCAAGAAGACAAACAGAAGCTTTTATAAAAGGAAAAGTAGAGAAATACATCTTCATAGATCACAAAGATGAAACTGTGAATATACTCAAAAAGAACATTGATGATATTAACACACTTGTGAGTCAAGCTTTATTTACTGCAACACAGAAAGTCCAAATTCAGAGAGGAAATACAGACATGTGGCTGAAAGAATTTTCTGGTTTCCTCAAGATTAGCTAACACTTTATATAATTTCTTCTCAAAATTTCAGTGACATAAATGATTTTGAGTTTCTGAAGGAAGAGATAAAGGAAAGGCTTGCATCCATCTTTGAACAGATGAGCAGCCTCTCATTGGATAAGCTGAAGGAATCCAAGCTGAAGCCTGATGAAATCCTCATTGATCAGCTGTGTAGATGCTGCTGGGTAAAGTGTCCATTCTGTGCAGCTGTTTGTACAACACCAGTCCTGATGACCACAGTGTCCCTTTACATCAACCTCAAGGATTCAAAGAATGGCAAAATAAAGGCACAGTGGAATTCAATATCAATTTCTGCACAATAAAAGTTGCAAGTGATGACAGTTTTAAGCCTCATCATGACTCAGAGGAAATTGTTCCCTATAAACAGTACAGAAGAGCACTATAAATTCCAGGGCAAAGGAGAGATTCCCAATGAGTGGAAAACGATCTCAAAATATGAAGCCATTAAAAGTCTGGATGACGTTTGAGTGAGTCAAAGAAACAAAACCCCTCTGTTTTTACCTCACATCATAACTTATTAATCAAATGCTAACAGAACAGATTTCAATGATTTAAGTAAAATAGCAGATTTAGTAAAAAATGACAGCATTACTACAGGGACAGAGAAACAGTGTGAGATTAGACTGTCTTTCTGTGTAATATTGACTTGACATTTAACATGACTGTAAAATGTTATTTTACAGTAAAAACTTACTGTGTGTAAATTGCACTGGACAAAATAACTTTATTTTAGGTTTTTCTTTGTTTGTTATAAAGTTAAATTCCATATATAATGTTTTATCTTTTGGCAGCTCGGTGGCGTGGTGGTTAGCACTGCTGCCTCACAGTTAGAATACCATCTGTGGGGGGGACTGAGTCAAAAACCAAGAGGAGTCACAGGAAATATTAGAAAAATAGGGTTTTTTATTTTAACCCAAAAAAAAATCAAAATTACAAAATGCTGAGCTCATAAAAGAGGTCAAAGAAACAAAACTGAACTCAGGCAAAAATGTGCACAAACAAACTAGCTGCACAAACAAAACATAACTGACCCACCTAAGAAATGACATGCTGGCTGATCACACCACTAACACACAATAGGGGTAACTAAACAGAATACACCAATTACACCAAACACCACAATACAGCTAAGTTTGTTAATAAACTAAACACAAAAAAACCCCCAAAAAAGCAAAATGTTAAAGCTCCCAAATACAAATTATTCACTTAAATGGAAAGCTTTATTTTGGTAAAGAAACTCTAAGTCCCTCCCCTCTACAGTAACTGGTGGTGCAGTCCAATTTGTCCATCATGTTCAGGTGTGGTCAGCCCTGGCCAACATCTTTTGTCAGGCAACTCCCAAGGATCACAGCAGGTAAGTACCGTAAAGAAACAAACTAATTATGAGCATAAACAAAAATGAACTAAATGTGCACGCTTATAAATAGATCAAATGCATTTAAACCAACCAATTTATTGCAAACTAAAATAATGGTATTTGTATGAATGGTGCATAAGGGAATTACCAACTTTGCTGGAGTGTGGCCATCGCAATCTGGAAGGCCTGGGTTCGATTCCACCTTAGCCCAGGCCCTTCCCTCTCGCTCTGTGTGGAGTTTGCATGTTCTCCCCATTTCTGCGTGGGTTTTCTCCGTGTACTCTGGTTTCCTCCCACAGTCCAAAGACATGCACTTACTGGGGTTAGGTTAACTGGCCACTCTAAATTGCCCATAGGTGTGAGTGTGGATTTTGTCTGTCTCTCTGTGTTGACCCTGCGACAGGCTGGTGACCTGTACAAGGTGTACCCTGCCTGGTACACCTCAGGGTCCACCCTCGCCCCATGTCAGCTGGGATAGGCTCCAGCCCCCCTGGGACCCTGAACAGGTAAGCGGAAGTGAATGAATGAATGGATGGATGTTTTATCTTTTTATGGTTGTGTCAAGGAGTATATTCCCAGTCATACAAATTTGTCTCATGTTGATTTTTGTATTTGGAGATCATATGTATGCATGTGTTTGTCATTTTATATTATTATATTTGTCGTGGTCCTGGGTCTCGAACTTACAGTTTTTTGGACTTTGAATTTCTGTGCATTACTTAAAGTCTTATTGTGTTCTTAGGTTGTTGTTATATTAGGTTTTCAAGTGTCTTGAGCCTTTAGTTTTTGGGTTCAGTTTATTTTCAGTTGAGTTCTTGATAGGGTTTCTTTAATATAGTTGCCTATATTATTTTTCCTAGCTTTCTCTCCCATGTTTTCCTATGTCAAGTTTGAGTGGCTTGTCTGTGGTTCAGGCAGTGAGTTCCTGTTTGTTCTGGCTCCTTACGAGCCATTGTTGTTTGTTCAGTGTGACACTGTTTACTTTGTTGTATTTTACATTGTTTATTCAGTTTAATTCTGGAAATCGGTAAACCGGAAGTCACGGATTCAGCACTTCCTGTTTAGCGATGTGCTTCGTTCACGGTTTTGTTTAGGTGGAGCACAGCCTGTAAGTTCATAAAAGTGTTTATTTCTCATGTAGAAGCATATCTACAAAGGGACAGCTAACTTTGTTTGTGATATTTTTGGAGCGATGGAAATGTTGTTTATTTGCATCCGATCTGTTAGCATATTTAGCATTAAGCTAGCGGCATTAGCATCATCTGTTGTTTCAACATCCTGATGTGCTGTATTCAGTGGCGGGCTGGGGTTGAAATTCAGCCCGGGAGCTTGGTTTGGAGAGGCCTTTTATTGATTGTACAACGGAGCAGCAAAAGCTGGTGTCTTGCACTTCACCTCTCCTAATGGTATGCTGGCTGGGCTGCTGTTAATTTTGACAGCAAATTTTGATTTAGTTTTAGTCATAGTCTTTTGACGAAAATGTAATTTAGTTTTAGTCATAATTTAGTCATCTGAATAGTTTTAGTCGACAAATTATCATAAGAATACAGTCGACTAAATCTACAGTCAGTTTAGTTGACTAATTAGGAGATTAGGAAAGGCTAATCCACCGCGGTGTGGTGATTTTCTCTAAACACAAACGCTAAATTGGGAAAAACACTGTACCCTGCATGACATTAAAATGCTTACCTTTGCATGGAGATCTGGGTGACTGGTTTCCAGATGTTTAAGATTTGTCGTGTTTTTACACGAAATAGTCACCCCACATGGTTTACACATCGTTTTGTTTGTCACAACGTCAAAGAACAAATGTGTCCATACATCGGCTCTTCTTTCTCCCTGCTGACATTGTTTACATAACTTAGTTCTATTGGAAGTAACGACAGATCACAGGCTAGTTTGGTCTTCCCGGGTTTAGAGCAAATTTGCACAACTGTGCATTTGATTGGGTGTTTTCCTAACTTGTCCCACCCTGTCACAAAATTAAATCAGTTCTGATTGGATGTACTCCCAGACAAGCATTTTCGTCTGGTTTTGATTTGTTGACAAAAGTGTCAATTAATTTCGTCATCCTTTTTATCCTTTCAGGAAGTTTTTAGATATTGTCTCGTTTTCGTCATGAAAAAAAGGGCCATTGACGAAAACTAATATTTATTTAAAAAAAACACACTCAGCTGTCATTTTACTGATGAGAAGCGGAAATAGCTGCAGTTGATAAGGTATGTTACAATCATCTTTAATAGTGAACAGTCATTGGTTATGCCATTGCTGTTTATTTAGGAGCATTTGGCCCTGGAAATGACGTCAGACTTAAAGGCCGGATTAACATTGCTGGGCTGTTGTGTTTGTAGCCCCTCCTGATGAACGAGAGTCAGCTCCTGTCATTCACTTCAAAGAGCCAGCTCTTAGAGCCGGAACGTTCACGACCGACCATCACTGTCTGCACCTGTGGCTGCGCGAGCACTGCTGTGCTTAATTGGGCAAAAAAAAAAATTCTGATCACCAGCTGGTTTGGCCTGGAAACGACCGGCCGTTCGGGAAAACTCCCGAACCTCCCAATGGCCACCACGCCCCTGGCTGGATTTCTTCCTTTGCAGTTTTACTCCGACCAATGGAGTGTTGAATAAAGCTCAGTAATGACAACTATTCATGCTTCATCATTGGGAAGAGTTATCTATCTGTCTAGCAACCAGAGCGAGGACAGAATAGTAAAAAGGCTGCTCCAGAAGGAACGCAGTACAAGGCTGCACTGTTTGCTACGCAGAAGATGGATAGTCCAAGGGGATATAGCAGAGAGGCTTCTCCACAAGCAACGGTGCGCACCACAGTGGCCACAACGAAACAGACATCTGAAGAGGACAAGCTGGAGGTCCGGTCAGTCTGCTCGGGGTCAGTCAGATCATCTAGCACAAGAATTGCAATGGCAGCAGTCGAAGCATGTGCAAAGCCTGAAGCTGCACATGCCAGAGCAGAGTATGCAGGCAAAGAGATGAACTTAAAAATTAAGCAAGCAGAATTAACAGCCACATTAGAAGCACTGAGAGAACAGAAGGAAGCACAAGCAGCTCTTGCTGAAGCCAGTGTTTTTGAGTCAGCAGCCACAGCGGAAGAGACTCTCAGTTCCCAATTCCCAATTATCCCAGAACAACAAAGTGTAGACCCACAAAAGGTCAAACTAACTCCATAGATGCTCAGTCAACTTCCTGCCTCAGCACAAGGAAACAACTGCAGTTTAATTACTTACCTCAACCAATCACCAGATCACCAGGATACAGAACAATATGACTCCAAATATGCTACTTTCCCACCGCCGAGGAGCCAGTGCTCGTGCTGGTTTCAATGAACCGGTGAAACGCATAAGAACGGGCCCATGTTTCTGTGAACTCGTATGAGTGTGGGCGGGTCCCCGTCTGGACACGGAAGCCAAAGCGCACAAACGTGGGAGAACACGCTCCCCTTTGTTGTGCTGCAAATAAGTTTTACGGTCCAAACCAAACTACTGCAGCATCTGTGTGCAGCACAGAAGTAAACACAGAGAGCAATTAGAGCAAGACGACAAGTATGCACTTTGCGTCCTTTTATCTGTGATATGAACTGATACAAAGCAGCAAGTTCAGCCTTAGAGCCCAACCTAATTCATAGCCGGGAAAATCGCTTTGCTTCTCTCATGTAATACACATGTAATATGGTAGAAAACTTGATGTCGAGATGGCATAGTCACGCCCTTCTGCCACTTTTGTCACGCGTTCTTGGTTCGAGACTAGCTAGTTTGTGGGGAGTTGAACAAGTTTTTCGGCCAAGCACCGAGTGCTTCCGTGATGGAAAACCCGCCTAACAGTTCAAATAAAGGCACCGGCTCCGGAACCCTGTTGTGGGAAAGAGGCTATATCAAGTTCAACCAAGGTGTCCTCACATAACAAACACAGTTCCAGGCCCAGCGCAACCAGGAGAACATGAGTTTCATGCTTATCATCAGGACATCCAAACTGAGTTTAGTACTCATCTGCCTCCCTTCATGCCCACACAGGCATACAACTATGAGAATGTGAGTACAAGACAGGCTCAACCAAAAGGCTCCCTTGCTCCATACGGTCCCTCACGCCAGCCGAATCTGTATAACACTTTACACGGAGACAGTGACATTGTTAACCTGGCTAGATATTTAGCAAAAAGGGATTTAGTCACAGATGGCCTAACAAGGTTTACAGACAAGACAGAGGACTACTGGGCATGGAAAGCTTCTTTCAACAACACAACAGAGGGGTTAGGTGTGAAGCCTTGTGAAGAGTTAGATCTGCTCACCAGATGGCTAGGGGACGAGTCCTCTAAACATGTATGTATCCGTAAATGTATCCGCTCAGTGCACCTCAATAATCCAGTGGAAGGTTTATGCAGGGTTTGGGCTCGATTAGAGGAAAGCTACAGTACCCCAGAGGTGATAGAAAAGTCTCTTCTGGAAAGATTAGACCCCTTTCCCAGAGTTACAAATAGGGAACCACAAAAGCTTAGAGAGCTTGGCGACTTATTGTCAGAGATTGATGTAGCAGCTAAGGATGGCATTTTGCCTGGCTTAGTATACTTAAACACCTCGCGTAGCATTGCCCCAGTTGTAGAAAAGCTTCCCATCAATCTGCAAGACAGGTGGATGTCAGAAGGGTCAAAATACAAGCAAAGGTACAATGTGACCTTCCCTCCATTTTCATTTTACTGCCGTTTTATTCAAGACGAAGCAAAAATGAGAAACGACCCCAGTTTTAAGTACCAAGTATCGGCTCCCACCTCATCCTCTCGCAACAGCTACAGCAGTAGATTCGAAAATCCCAAAAACCCTGTCACAGTTCACAAAACTGACGTAAATAAACCACACAAACCATCCACCACCGATGAATTCACAAAGAATGCCCCATTCACAAAAAGCTGCACCCGCTTAAGAGATGCAGAGCTTTTAGAGAGAGAACATGAGAGGAGCACAAAGCATACCTCAGAGAACACATTTGCTTCCGGTGCTGTTATTCATCCACGCATCAAGCGAGAAGCTATAAAGCTGAGAGCACATGCTCAGAGTGCAATAGTGACAAACACATTGCAGCACTTCATGCAGGTCCAGCACCCTGGACAGCACAAAACACACATATTGAAGGCACTACATCAGGCCAAGGTGGGGAGCAAAAGAAGGAGCATGGTGGCGGGGTGAATATAGCCACTCCTGTTACTACCTCAGCGTGCACACAAATATGTGGAGACACCGCTGGGGGTGCTCCTGTGCAAAAATATGTCTCACCTATGTGTATCCAAAGGGGCACCCAGACAGGAAGATCAAAGCCTATGCTATCATAGACGACCAGAGCAACAGGTCATTAGCTAGGTCAGCATTTTTCGACGCCTTGAACATTTCGACTGGGTTAGTAATGCCTTACACACTGAAGACATGTACCGGGGTTTCCATGTCCATAGCCAATAACTTTGTCATCCAGTCAGTAGATAGTCAGTTGAACTAACCTCTCCCCTCATTGCTCGAGTGTGACACATTGCCAGATAACAAATCAGAAATCCCAACCCCAGAAGTTGCATTAGCTCATCCCCATCTTAAACATCTAGCAGGTAGAATTCAACCTCTTGACACAGAGACAGACATTTTTATTGGTTATTGTAGGTGAAGGATGTCTGGGGGGAGCCCACAAGCCAACTGCCGTGGGTACATACAACACCTGTGTGCTGGAGAATGGACGTCCCAGCCTCCTACCACCTTGTCAAAATAGTTTTCAGGTTGGGGAGCAGTTTCAGACCCTTAGTAAATCCTGGGATAGTAGCAGCTCACGTCAAACAGGGGAATCTATCTTTCAGTGAACAGACAAGGACGAAAAGCTAGCTCCTTCTCTCGAGAACCATTTTTGCAAATTATGGAACGAGGCTTCCACCAAGACAGCACAAACAGCTGGACAGCTCCACTTCCTTTCTGTTCACTAAGACCCCGCCTTCCTAATAATAGGAGCTTAGCCTCCAGTTGCTTAGTCACTCCTCCACACCCTAGAGAAACATCCAGAAATGAAAGGACACTTTATGGGCTTTATACAGGGGTTGTTTGATAAAGACCATGCAGAGCCAGCTCCAACCCTGGGAAAGAAGGAGTGCTGGTATCTGCCCTTTTTCAGCGTTTACCACCCACAGAAACTGGGGAAAATCAGGGTGGTATTTGACTCTAGCGCCAAGTACCAGGGAGTGTCTTTGAACGATGTACTGCTAACAGGCCCAAACATGAACAACAGTCTTGTGGGGGTACTGGTCCGCTAAAGAGAAGAGGCAGTGGCAGTTACAGCAGATATACAACAAATGTTCCACTGCTTTCTTGTGCAAGAGAGCCACAGGAACTTCCTACGGTTCCTCTGGTACCAGAACAACAACCCAAAGGACGAAATCATGGAATATAGGATGAAGGTGCACGTGTTTGGCAATAGCCCTTCGTAGTGTTGTAGTACTCGAGATCAGTCTTGGTCTCGAGACCACTTTTTGATGGTCTTGGTCTTGTCATGGACTGAGACATTGCGGACTCGGGATTTTATTTCAAGACCAGTCAAGACCACAGCTCTGAAAATATCACTAAATTGCCAGAATACTGTCCAATTTATTTGTTAACATCTTTGCTTTTATTGGATGCAAAATGTACTGATCCAAATCCAACAAAGATTGCGCTCCTCTGCCTCTCAAAGGAGCTCACCTCACAGACTCCGCCCCGGCTAGGTCGCTGCTATTATTGCTGCTTACGCCTGTATCATTTCACCCTAGTTTGCAATCTACCACAGAGCACAGACAGTTTCATTCACAATGTGTACGTTTGATCTCACTATGGTCATGCGTGTGCTACATAAATTGAAATAACAACCGGCATGAACACGAGGAGAAGTAAGAGGGAAAATGAAGATCAAAGGAAAATTTCAGGCTTCCGATTCAACAAAAAAATCCCAGCATGAAAGGTAAATACCAACTTTCATGTATTTTGATACACAAACTAAAAATTTTATGCAAGTTTTAGGGCTGCAACAATTCTTGGAGTAACACAATTCGATTATTAAAAATCCTCGACACAAATTTGTTGCTTTGATGTTTCGTTTCAACTCTGCAGCTCAGGTGTCTCCATGTAAGCAGAGCATTTCCTCTACATTAGTTCTCCATCGCTGTAACGGATTTCCGTCATTTGGGGGAAAAAAAAAAAACCCAAAAAGACCCTTTAACACGAGTGGATCGCTGAGATGTTTTTCCACGCCCCCACTTCTCTGTTCTGTGAGTGCGCATGTTTGAATGTGCGTGAGTGTTGTGCAGAGGATGTCAGCTGTTATTTTTTTCCTTACGTCAGCTGTAGCCACCAGAACAGACCTATAACCACAGTGCACTGGGGAAAGGGGGGGGCTGCCATTAGCACTAGCAATCATTCTGTGCCCCCCCCCCCCCCCCCCCCCCCCCCCTTCAGTACAGAGGGGATCCGTCAAAATGTTTGTCAACCACCTGATCAGCAACATGAAGAAAAGAGAACTTTGTAGCTGCTCCATCGACCCTGTTTGTTTCACACAGAGAAACATCTGCAGTGCGGAAGTTAAAATATGCTGATGAAATGTTAAAATGAAAAATTGTTTCTTATCCAATGACTTGATTAATTGACGGAGTAATCAACTGAATACTTGATTACTAAAATAATTGATAGTTGCAGCCCTACTTGTATTCAGAAAACCATAGTCAAACATTAGTTTTCAGCACCAGTAGAGCTATGAGAGGCCTTCAAGAATAAAATAACTACAGTTCCCAGCAAGATGATGTCACTTCCTATTGTTGCATTAAAAACGTGATAGTTTATGCTCACAACATGGTGGCTGATATTCAAATGTAGAAGATGCTTTTAGCAGTTGAGGAATCTGGATTATGTTTTTGTTGTGTATGTTTTTTTTTTTTTATGTGATTTCTGCAAACACAGTGGAAGGAAACGGCACTCTGGGACACATTAAATGCTTGACATATAAATATAACTTCTGGATTATATGCAAAAATGATCATTCTCTCAATCTAAAAAAACTGATTACTGCTTTCCAGTTACATCTTAGGCCCCATTACTCAATTAACAAGTGGGAGCGGCATTTAGCGGTTAGCATTAGCTTACTAATTAGCATTAGCGTTAGCGCTGGCGTGAGAAATATTTCTTGCTAGAACCCTGAAGTTACCATGGCCACCACCAATGGTAACAGCAGAGAAGTAAGTAAGTTGTTTCTCAGCCATTAGTACATTGAGCTAGTGGTGGGCAGATTGATCCTAATATCGATAATATGGTTGCCAACGTTAGTATTGGTATTGATCAATATCAGTGTAATGAGATCGATACTTTGGCTTCAGTTTCTCTCCTGTATGCAGTGCTGCGGTTTCCTTTCAGTCGATTCACTCGGTACAACACATATAGTATGGGATATCACACCCTCGCGTGTCCTGCTGAAGACACCTCTATTCACGCCTCTAAGGCAAATGACCTGTGATGACGCGTGGCTCCGCCCGCACATATATAACACTGTCACCACAGTCATTCCTCAGTTCTTACGCTCTTCACCTCGCTAAGAACACCTCTGCCGAGGCGAGCTAGCTAGCTGCTGCTAGTTAGCTCTTTTGTCTGCCCCTGTTGGTGTTAGCCCCACCGCTCAGTTGGTGTGTGGACTGCCCGCAGAGCGCTAATTTTGAGTCTTCTAGTGCAGCATTTTCGCTTTGCGTTTTAGCATGAATACTAAACCAAAGCAAGCAGAGCAGAAATCTTCTGTTTGCCCCTGTCCTCAGGGGTGCGGTTTCTCTCTGCACGACAAGGACCAGCACGACGCATGCCCCGTCTGCCTGGAAATTGTCCACGCTAGGAGAGCGTTGACTGAGCCCGATGTCTGTGCACTTTGTCGCCAGCTCCGGCGCTCGACCCTGGAGAGACGGGTGACGTTTGTGGAAAAAGTGCTGGGAAGGACAGCTGTCGCACGGCATAACCCCCTCCTCTCCGAGTCTGGGATCCCGGCTTCCGCTGGATCCAAAGGCGAGGAGTATCCGACTGATGTCCCCGCATTTAGCCGGGCAGACCATATGGAGGACACTGATGGGTTAGCCGAAAGTGAGCCGGAACCATGTGAGAGCGCTGGCCAGCTTCAGTCTGAGCTAGTCGCTTGCCAGGATGACGAGGTCCTGCTGGACATCGGCCTGGATTTGCATGGTTTGTCGGAGGATGACCAGGAGAGCCTGTCATCGGCTCAGTGTGCCGCCACTGCTGCGCCGGCCGACCGAGACGACATGTCTCTTTTTTTGCTATTTCACCGTGCAGCGAATAAGCTGCAGGTGGACTGGGCCTCTCCTCCGCCAACTCAGAAACCGTCACAGTTCACGGGGTATTTCCTCCCACCCGAGTCTACGACGGTCAGAAACCGACTTCCCATGTTCCCAGATTTTGTCTCCGAGCTGACCGGTTCATGGAGCAAACCACTGTCTACCCGCATCACTGTGCCCGGCTATGGACAGTATCTGGAACTTCACTGCGCAGAGGAGGCTGGCTTAGGTAACCCACCTCCGATGGAGCCGTCCCTGGCAGCTTATCTGGCCCTGCCCCATAACCATGGTGTGGCTGGCCCATCAACTCTCCTGTCCAAGCACGGCAGATTTTCCGCGTCTCAGTTGGATAAGATTTATCGGGTTCAGGCAGGCGCTGCCCGCGCCATGAGCTCCGCTACTATCCTCCAGACGTACCAGCTAACTCTTTCAGGCCCGCCGTTTCTCTGCCCACTGGAAAGAGAGCGGCGCCCACAGCTGCTGTGGGGGCGCCACCAGCGAGAACACAGCCGCCGGGTCGAGTTCCACGCCAGTCGGCTTGGACAAAGGCCCACCTTCGGGACCCAGGAAGGATTCCGTGCCCAGGAGGAAGAATCCTCAGCCCTCCTAGCTCTGGAATTGAGTGGAGAGGGGCTCCAGCGGCAGAGAGATGCCGCTTCCCCCATCTGTTGCTGTACAAATGGTGCTGCGTAAGTTTTGTTCAGGTTGGCTTAAATGCTCTGGTGACCACATCAAGTTCTCCTCCTGTATTTCAGTGTTAGGCCCCAATGAAGGTGCGTCTTACAAACCAAATAAGTGTACATGTTCCTGTACTACGATCAATAAAGAATGCATATTTGCAAACAAGTGCAAATCCTCAGCCTGCAGGCCAAATGAGCCGAGTCAGGCAGGTCATACCTTTCCCCGCAGACACACTGGGGGGTGACATCGCCTCACCTACAGTGCTGCAGGTAAGCCGACTGGCGGCCCACCTCACCCAGTGGCACGCTTGCGCCCCCTCTCCGTGGGTGGTGAAAACTGTTGCCACAGATTACCAGTTACAGTTCTGGACCAGGCCGCCTCGCTTCCGCGGTATAATAAGCTCTACTGTAAGAAGCGAAGCAGCGACAATACTAAGGGAGGAAATAGACTCGCTGCTGCAGAAGAAAGCAATACGAGTGGTCCCCACTTCGGAGACGGACAGAGGTTGGTACAGCCGCTATTTTGTCGTTCCAAAGAAAGGGGGAGGGCTCCGTCCTATTCCCGGCCGAGCACGTCTGTCAGAGCACAGAGTAGCCACGTTTCACCACTGCCTCACTCAGTTTCAGTTGGGACACAGACTGCGTTTCCAAACAATCTTACGGTTGTTGGGCATGATGGCATCTATGATTGCCGTAGTGCCACTCGGGCTGTTGCTGATGAGAGCTTTCCAGCGACGGACTCTCTCTCACCGTCTGTGTGCGTCGTGCCACCTGTGGAGGAGACTGCCGATAACCGCATCTTGCATGTTAATCCGCCCTTGGAAGGAGCCCGGTCTGCTGCATCAAGGCTCTTTTTGCAAGGTGGTGTCCACAGATGCCTCCCTGAGGGGGTGGGGGGCTCTGTGCGACAGCGCATCGGTGAGAGGAGTCTGGACTGCACTGCAGCGCGAGCTGCACATCAATCACTTAGAGCTGCTAGCCGCTTTTCTAGCGCTCAAGCATTTTTGTCCAGTTCTAATGGGCCAGCATGTTTTGGTCCGGACAGACAATTCAACGGTGGTTTCTTACATAAACAGGCAGGGAGGGACACGTTTCCTTCCCCTGTTAAAGCTGTCTCACTCTCTGCTGTTATGGTGCAGTGTTTGTTTTCTGTTGCTGAGAGCCACTCACATTCTGGGCTGTCTGAACCTAGGACCGGACCTTCTCTCCAGCGGAGGTCCCCTGGTGAGAGAATGGAGGTTGCACCCCTTGGATGTGGCCCAGATTTGGGACATATTTGGCAGGGCAGAGGTGGACCTGTTCGCTTCAAGAGCGAATGCTCACTGCCCCCTGTTCTTCTCCATAACCGACCACGATGCACCTCTGGGGACGGATGCATTGGCTCACCCATGTCCAGACATGCTCCTGTGTGCTTTTTGCCTGGTGGAAATGATACAACCTGTTTTAGAGAGAGTGCGTCGTCAGCACCTCTCTCTGATTCTGGTGGCCCCCTGGTGGCCAGCGAAGCCATGGTATGCAGAAATAATCAGCCTGTTGGCAGCAAGGCCCTGGCAGCTTCCTCTCCGCAGGGACCTCCACTCTCAGGCAGGAGGGGAAGTGATTCACCCACGCCCAGAACTGTGGCGGCTGCATGCTTACCTGTTGCGAGGTCAAATTTGATAGCTAAGGGTTTGCCCCCAAGTGTAGTGGCACCAATACAGAGTGCCAGGGCTTTGTCCACTAGAGGCTTGTATGCATACAAATGGTGAGCATTTGAGCAATGGTGCCATGACCGGCACATTATTCCATTCCAGTGCTCTATTGTGGATGTTTTGACATTCCTGCAGGAGCTGTTAGATAAGGGTCTTTCCTTTTCTACAATTAAGGTGTATTTAGCAGCTATATCTGCTTGTCATATTGGCTTTGATGGGGTGACACCAGGTGCACATCCTCTTGCCATGCGCTTTTTGAGGGAGGTTCGCCGACTGGGACCTGTGGTTAAGTCCAGTGTCCCCTTGTGGGACTTGACTTTGGTGCTGGATGCCCTTTGTGGCCCACCTTTTGAACCCACTGAGTCTGTAGATATGAAGTTTCTCTCATACAAGACTGCGCTTCTTCTTGCTTTGGCTTCTGCAAAGCGAGTGAGTGACCTTCATGCATTATCTGTGCATCCTTCTTGCACACAGTTCTCTTCTGATGGTCTCAGGGTCGTACTACTCCCAAATGCCACATATCTACCTCTATGGAATTTGAACTTCAGAGTTTTTGCCCCCCTCCTTTCACATCTATGGTCTGCCGGCTAAATGCGGGGACATCAGTCGGATACTCCTCGCCTTTGGTATTGTGCCATCCCTAATTCAGAGTGATGTGCAGTGTTAATTCTCCGCAACACATAGCATCTTGCATTTTGGCCAAAAAAGTTCAATTTTGGTCTCATCTGACCAAAGCACCTTGTTCCACATGTTTGCTGTGTCCCCAATATGGCTTCTGGCAAACTGCAAACTGGACTTTTCATGGTTTTCTTTTAACAATGGCTTTCTTCTTGCCCCCACCTGAGCTATGGATCTCTGCATTTCATCCAGAGTCACCATGGGCCTCTTGGCTACATCTCTGATCAGTGCTCACCTTGTTCGGCCTGTAAGTTTAGGTGGACGGCCTTGTCTTGGTAGGTTTACAGTTGTGCCATACTCTTTCCATTTCTGGATAATGGATTGAACAGTGCTCCGTGAGATGTTCAAAGCTTGGGAACTCTTTTTATAGCCTAAGCCTGCTTTAAACGTCTCCACAACCTTATTCCTGACCTGTCTGGTGTGTTCTTTGGACTTCATGATGCCGTTTACTCTCCAATATTCTCTTAACCAACCTCTGAGGCCGTCACGGAGCAGCTGTATTTGTACTGAGATTAGATTACACATAGGTGGACTCTTTTTAGTCATTAGCAGTCATCAGGCAACTTCTGAATGCAATTGGTTGCACTCAGAGAAAAGAGGGCTGAATACTTTTGCACACCGCACTTTTCAGCTTTTTATAGGTAAAAAATGTTTTGAATCATGTATAATTTTTCATTCCACTTCACAACTGTATACCACTTTGTGTTGATCCTTCACATTAAATTCCAGTGAAATATATTTGTTTGTGGTTGTAATGTGACAAAATATGGAAAAGTTCAAGGGGTATGAATACTTTTGCAAGCCACTGTATGTCACGGTCTGGGCCATTTGCCCAGCATTTTGTGTTTTGAGTTTCATATTTCCTGAGTTTTTGTCCCCAGTATGTGTTGATTCTTGTTCCCTTTGTCCCTGTCTCTCCCTGTATCTATGGTCTTGTGTCTGTATGGCAGTTCCCCATGTTGAGTCTGCATGTACCTTGGTTAATCACTTCCTGTTTTATTTTGACAGTCTGGTTTTCCCTGTGCTTTGTGTTTAGTTTGCTTCCCCTGTGTTAGTTTCATTTGCCTCACCAGATGTTTCCTGCTGTTTCCTCTTGCCCTGATTACCCCTTGTGGATTTAAACCCTCAGTTTCCATTCGTTCTCTGTCGCGTCGTTGATGTTTCTGCGTCAAGTGTTCCCGTGCTGTGTCCCTCCCGTGTTCCTCAGTGTTTCCCTTGTTGTCCTGGTTTTCTGTGCTGGTCTTGTTCCTGGTTCCATTTTGCACTACGTCAAATAAAGTCTGTTTTTTCTACCTACCTCGTCTGCCCACTACACAGCGGATCCGTGACACTGTATGTCTGTAAACTGTTCCTGTTTGAATGTCCTTTCTAGAATACCATCTGGAAGGCCTGGGTTCGATTCCACCTCTCCCTCTCTGTGTGGAGTTTGCATGTTCTCCCTGTGCTTGCGTGGGTTTCCTCCGGGTACTCCGGTTTCCTCCCACATTCCAAAAACATGCACTTACTGGGGTTAGGTTAATTGGCTACTCTAAATTGCCCATAGGTGTGAATGAGAGTGTGAATGTGAGCGTGAAAGGTTGTTTGTCCCTCTGTGTTAGCCCTGTGACAGGCTGGCGACCTGTTCAGGGTGTACCCTGCCTCTCGGCCTATGACAGCTGGGATAGGCTCCAGCCCCCCCGCGACCCTGAACAGGATAAGCGGAAGCGAATGGATGGACTAATTACTTGGTTATTAGGGATGGGAATCGAGAACCGGATCTGGTAGAGAACCAGTTCCCAGTAATTCAATTCCTCGGAATTGTTAGTCTGCTTGCTTAACGATTCTGCTTATCAATTCCATTGACGTGAGGATGCATTTCCGTGATTACATTACACACACACCTTATTTGGTTCAGAATATATCCAACAACGTGAAGACAGAAGCGTCAAGATAAAAAGCATTACAAAATTATGTTCACCGTGTTTCAGCAACAGCAGCAGCTGTTTTACGTGCAGTCTGTGCACATGCAGCAAGCGCAAAAAGGCGGAGCCGTTACCGAGAAGGTGAGCTCGGATGTAGCGAAAGGAAACGTTTTTCTCGCATTCAAAGCAGCAGGGCTTTTTCCTTTCCTTTACTTTGAAACAGCTGGAGGTCCTTCATCAACCACCTGATCAGTAAGTGCCAATGTGAAGAAAAGAGAACTTTGTAGCTGCAACAGGTATCCCCTATGGGTGTAGACTCAAAACCGATCTACTGTCAGACTGGACAGTTGTTTATGAGAAGGCTAACAAGTACACTGGCATTCTTCAGCGATACCTGTCACTTGTGAGACAGGGTGAGCGTGAAAAGAATGTACTGACTTTATGTTTGCCTAATGATGCTAATCAGGATGAACCTGTGTATTAATCAGATGGCTAGCTTCTTCAGTTTTACTAAAGGATCTGATTGTGGAGGATGTTATGACGCACATGCCTAAAAAGAACAGAAAAAAGAAGAACTTATTTAACAGCACTGACCCGTGCATCAGATGTATCTCAGAATGATAGGCACAAGATGATTACTGATAGAAGGGCAATCAGGGGTTCACATGTGTGATCTTGTGAGAAGTGTCACAGCCACACAAAATGCTTCTGGCATTGTAAGACCTGCAGGGTGAACACTGTTTTTAAAAACCTTTGCAGATTTAAATATGCGTCTGTCCATATTCCTTAACACTTGGGTGCATATGGCTGTTGCTCATTATAAAGTTTGTCAAGAGTTGGGTGGCAAAACGTGGTGATTCAAGAAGAAAATGCTCTTCTTGAAAACGGCTCCAAATTTCAACTTATTAACTCAAAATTTTGAGAAAACAACTCCAAATTCCAAGTTACGGATGGTGATTTTTATGGAAACAAGTTTCCATAGATTTCATATTAATCCACAAGGGTTTTAAATAAATTAACAAAAACTAAGGTCATTTTATCTATAATTTAATTTTGTTTTAGTTAATTTTGTAAACCCACAATATAGTTTTAGTTATTTTTCCTTTTTTTTAATTTGGTTAATGAAAATGTTTTCTACATTTCATTTTTCGAGGCAGCCATAACCATTGGGGTTGGCCTATTCAGTACCGTGAGCCAGTTCAGTTTTTGACTTGATGAGTGAGGAATAACAACCATCACCTCAGTATAAGACTCACGTGTGTCAGCAATTCATGGAGGGAGATTACTAGAACAATCTAAATGGACTCTGGAGCTTGAAAAAGGCGACTGGACTTCTTTTTGTTTCTTGAAGACGTTTCACCTCTCATCCGAAAGGCTTCTTCAGTTCTCAACCAAATGGTGGAGAGACCCAGGTATTTAAACCCCTGTGGGCGTAGTCCCCTGGAGGTGGTTATGACCCTCTATTGATCATGTGCTTGAACACATGTGCCCAGGTGTGAAGGGGGCGTGGGTCATATTTAATCAGTGGTTTCAGTTGAAACCAACTTAGGACTCCGCTCCATTGTTTCCTGTGGCCTATTGAGGTCACTGGAACAAAGGTGTGAATGGGGGTTGAGACGTCTTCAAGAAACAAAAAGAAGTCCAGTCGCCTTTTTTCAAGCTCCAGAGACTACTATGACCTGGATAACTGAGAATCTACACAGACAATCTAAATGGACATAAGGTAATGTACAAAAAAATGAAAAAAAACCTGGGGTGGTCCCTCCTCACCCCAAAAACTGACTGCAACACAGAGTAGAGACCGAGGAGGGAGAAAATCTCTACATTTTATTTGTATCGACTGGCACCACATATCCACGGGTTTCTGGAAGAGCACACGTAGGCTGCTATGACAGACTGCTACTTCCGCTGTTCGGTTTTATACTTCCGGTTACCCAAAGTTAGAGCCAGAGTTAATGACAAAATTCAGTTACTTTGTGCTGTAACAGGCGGCTTTATTAGTTGGAACATGAGCTCGGATTCAACTTGTGCTGTTGTCGGTTGTCACTACATCAGTCTGTACATTTTTTCCACATTATTTTATTCTGTAAATTTGTTCTTTTTCCCCCAAATTATACTACCCAGTTGCACATCCTATTACCGTATTTTTTCCTTATGTTTTAAGTTTTCCTTTAATGTACAGCCTCTTATTTTTTTATGTTATTTTATTTATAGTGTGACACTACAGTATACAGCCTACACAAAGCTTAAACAATGCCTGCCTTCATGTAACACATAGCAGTTAGCAAGATGACAGCTGCGTGTCTCCTTGATCACAGCTTTCAGCCAGTCCAGTGTTTCTGTTTCAGTGATCTGAACACTCTTATATCCAGATCAGTGATTTACCTTCCACAGAATAGCTGCAGCATCACTACATGATTTCCCTAATCAGCGATACAGGAACAGCTGACTGTCTCCACCGCTCCACTTTCCCTTAGCATGACCCATGCTAAGCGCTTAGCTTGGCTGATGCGCTGGCTCAGCTCTACAGCTGCTTTAAGGAAAACAACGTTGCCTTGTTTGTTCAGTGTTACTTTATTGATTTTATTGCTTTGAAGGTAATCTGGTGCTCTTATATATATTGGGGTGGCTGTAGCTCAGTAGGTAGAGCAGGTCACCTACTGATCGGAAGGTCAGTGGTTCAATTCCTGGCTACTGCAGGCTGCATGCCAATGTATCCTTGGGCAAGATACTTAACCCCAAGTTGCTCTCCGACCGTTCTGTCGGAGTATGAATGTGAGGGAATGTTAAATAATTAAAGCACTTAGCTTAATTAATTAATCATGGAAGTGCTTGTATGAACGGGTGTGCATGGGTAAATGTAAAACGTGTTGTGTAAGCGCTTTGAGTGCTCATATCTGAGTAGAAAAGCGCTATATAAGAACTAGTCCATTTATAATTACGTGATTCCCCGCCATAACAACCTTCGGAAAAAACAAGGTAACTGATAATGTCGATGTAGCTGACTTCAGGCCATAATTTCATGTCATTTACACAAGTGATGGGTGAGGCACTGTTACCTCGCTGCTTTTTAAAACATACTTGCAATGTATCCACCTCCGATGTGGTACCATTTAGGCCAGGTAAAAGAAACTGCAGTGTCAAAATGTTTAAATGAACAGCAAATGTGTAAGCCCGCAACCGTAAACAACAGCGCAAATGGAAGTAAACTACCGGTTTCCGCTATGAATTATGGGTAGTGGCGCGAAGTCAGGAATACTGTGGATAAAAAGGCAGAATATGACCTCAGGGTTGGTAGTGCACCAGCAGAAGAACAAATGTTGTGCCAAACATTTATGATCATCTGCCAAAAAGTGACTTCAGGTATTTGCCAAAACACAATTGGTGGTATTTGAACTGACTTGTTGGCCAGTAATCTGTCAAACATATGACAAATATTTCTCTCATGAATGATATGAAGTCATTTTGAGGCAGAAAAAAAGAAATTCCAGTGGAATCTGCAATCACTTTTTTTGCAAAATTACTTTTATAGATCCTTAATTTCTCCAGGTTAAAAGCACCATTGACATTAAAAATTTCTTTTTCAAGAGAGATGTGGCCAAGAGGGCAGCAGAAATTGCAACAAATGTAAATTTATATTTGTTTAAAGATACTTTAAGTGAGCAAAATGGACTGGACTGATTTATAATGTAGGTACAATAATGCAATGTCATAAAGATACTTGCAAAGCAGGTAAATTCTTTATTTTATATACAACCCCTTCATAAATCCAGTTGACTACAATCTGTTTACCGATATACGCCAAGATATTCCACACATAAACAATATATAGAGACATCAGAAATCAGTTTTTTGGCAATCACTTTTTGAGACAACACGAGCAACGACATGAAACGCCTACATATGATTCCCTGCAGAAGTCTAAATCAGGCCTGATGGACCAACAACACCACTACAAAGAAGAGTAGCCCACAGACTGGTTGTATCACATACTTTGCACGCTGCCTTCACTGAGAACAAAGGTTTCTGTAGAGCGATGTGCCACACCTGGAATGCCAGCAGACTGTGATCCTACACCTGCTGAACCAAAAATTCCAGTTCACTTACAACATACATTGCCCGTATATAGCTTACTGATCAACAGAACTGTATCCACAATGGAATTTTGTTCACATCATCACTAAATATGGAATGAAGAATCTGAAATAACCCATAGGTTTTTTCAAATTCATAGCTTATTTCAACTTAGGCTACGTTCACACTGCAGCCTGAAGTGACCCAAATCCGATTGTTTTCGCCCTGCGATCTTTTCATGCCAGTCTGCACAACACAGATCGGATTTTTTCAAATGCGACCCAGGCCACTTGGATATGTGGTCCTAAATCCGATATGTATCCGATCTTTTCAAATGCGACCTGAGTGTGTACAGCCAGGTTGCATTCATCCGACCTGCACGTCATTGATACTCGACAAACGTCACTATTCTGCGTCCCATTACGCGGGAAGGAAAACGTGACTTCCACAAACATTGAGCGTGCTCGCTACATGTGACGTTATCGCGTCCTCTACTGCGCATGCAGGACACTTTCAGGTTCGTCTGCTGTTCACACACAGATCACATCCAAGTTGCATATATTTGGAAATGTGAACGACCACGCAAAAAAAGGCTACCAGCTACCCGGGGGCCTGGGTAGCTGGTAGCCTCCTGAGGCTGGGGTCCTGGGGCGACCTTCTGGTGATGTCTGTGTGCCTGTCCTGGTTGATGGTGGTGGGGGCTTGGATGGTGCTGCCTTCGGTCCTGGGGTGTGGGCGGGGTGCTTGGGGGGGTGGTGCCGGCCCTCGGTCGGTTGGCTGGTCTTCCCTGTATGGCTTGGGGGCTGGGGTCTGGGGCCCCGGCGCTGGGGCCGCGCCGGCTCCCGGTGGGCCCCCCCTGGCGCGGGGGGGGCCTCTGCTGTCCCGGCCGCGCCGCCGGGTGGGGTGGGTTGGCCTGACGTCGGGATGTCCGGTCTACGCTTTTGGGGCCCTGGGGTGCCTGCATTGCAGGGGGGTTGGGTGGGGGATGGGGCCGCGGTGGGGTGGTTGGGGGGGACTGGGCACTGCATTTCCATGCCCAGGCCAGTATGTCCTGTCGCCTGTTTGTGTCTATTGTTGAGTGAATGGGCATCTAGGAGGAGCGGGCCGCCCTCTGCAGTGGGGGCGAGGGCGCCAACCTCGGGTGCTGCAGTGCTCCGGGATGCTGTCACCGCGGCCCCGGGCTCACCTCCCCCTGCCCTGTGCTGGGGTGTGGGAGGTCGGGGTGCCTATTGAGCCAGCGGACAGCTGGCTCTCTTCTTCCAGGATTCTTCCTGGTCATATGCCCCCCCCCCCTCCCCATACACAAACACACACACACACACACACACACACACACACACAGAATACACATCACTCACAGATGTAGGATGGAGAGGCCACGTGGAGAGCTGCACCACCACTTGCCTCTCCGTTTTAATTGTACTTTAGTCATTATAACTCACAACACATACACACTTACAACCTGATACACATAGGACCTTTGGGGCAGGCATGTTACTCAGAGGTTGATGAGATGGGCCGCTGAGGTGGCCCCACTCGGATCCTCGTCACTGTCTGTCTCCAAATTTTATTTGCACTTTAGACATGGAGGGTTTTGGGGGGGCAGTGTGGGCAAGCGCTGACGACCAATAGTTGGCGCTTGTGGCATAACTGTCCCCTCAATTTTAACTGCACCATATACACCTCATTCACTCACAAACATTAACACATAGACCTACAAGTTGGGGAGGAGGAGGGGTGGATGGGTCATCTTACACCCCGATTTCTTGCGTCTCGCCCGGGGTAGGGGTCGGGTGGTTCCTTGGGGACCGGGCTGGTGGCGTCCTGGGGTCGCTGTTGGCCCTGGGGTGGTTTCCACTTGCCCCGCCTTCAGAGGGTGGGTAGCTATGGATGAATGTGTGTCTTTGTGTATTTGTCACCGTCTCCGTGAGTATGGGTGGGTGAGTGAATGTGTATGTATGGCATATCTGTGTGTGGGTAAGTATGTATGGGCATGTATGAGTATCTGTGTATAAATGTGTACACGGGTGTCTGGGTGTGTTTGTATGTATGGCTGGACCTGGGTCTGGGCCTTGTGCCTTGCCTCCTGGCCGCTCCTTGCTGGTTGCCTCCTCCCCCCTACCCCCCTGGGATGGGGGTGCCTCGGGGTTCCTGGGTGGGGCTGGGTGTTCTGGCGTGGGTGCTGGCCTGCCCCCCTTGGGGGTGCGGTGCGGGGCTGCGTTGGCTTCTTCGGCGTGGGGGGGGGCTCTGTGGAGGGTCGGGCGGTCCTTGGGTGCCGTGGGCCCGGGAGCCCTGCCGCCGGCCAGAGCAGGGGGCTGGCCGCTGGGGGGGGGCTGGCTTCTCATCGCCTTGGGTTCCCTGGAGCCCTCGCTCCTCGACTGGGGGGGCTCCGTCTGAGACCACCCTCTCCCGTCTGCTGGGGTAGGTGTGCGGTTGTCTTTGGACTGAGTGGCCGGGGGTCTTCCTGGCTCTTGGTGGGCTGCTGGTGGCCTGGGGTTCCGGGGGCTTTCCGTACCTGCCTCTGGCTTCTGATGGGTGGAGCTGCAGCGTTTTGCCCTCATTGGTAAGTACGTTCCATGACACAGACACAAACATGACACAGACACAAACGCCCACTCAATCACAACTCAACAAAATTGTTGGTGTGCGTAACATGCTTTGTTAGTTTTGTTTTTCACACACAAATTTATTTTTGCAAGTATTGATAGTATTTTTTTATATGTTAAAGTGATGAAGTATCTGATTAATAGACTTGTGCTCTTTCCCCTTTTTTTTTTGCTCCCTTTCTCTCTCCCTTTTTCTTCTCTTTATTTTCCTCTTCTTCAGCCTGTCAGCTCTGGCTGTTACATAGTATGTGGAAAAATAACTCAGATAAATAAAATAAAGGGTTAAAACATCAACAAGAAGAGCCTATTGAGAACCTATAGAGCTCATCTTGAAATAGCAAATATATTTGGCACAACAACGCATTCAGATCACAGTTCTGCTTGCAAGATCTACCAGACATGACAGGCTTTAAGAAAAGAAAAAAAAAAAAAAAAAAAAGCACCATTGACATTAAAAATTTCTTTTTCAAGAGAGATGTGGCCAAGAGGGCAGCAGAAATTGCAACAAATGTAAATTTATATTTGTTTAAAGATACTTTAAGTGAGCAAAATGGACTGGACTGATTTATAATGTAGGTACAATAATGCAATGTCATAAAGATACTTGCAAAGCAGGTAAATTCTTTATTTTATATACAACCCCTTCATAAATCCAGTTGACTACAATCTGTTTACCGATATACGCCAAGATATTCCACACATAAACAATATATAGAGACATCAGAAATCAGTTTTTTGGCAATCACTTTTTGAGACAACACGAGCAACGACATGAAACGCCTACATATGATTCCCTGCAGAAGTCTAAATCAGGCCTGATGGACCAACAACACCACTACAAAGAAGAGTAGCCCACAGACTGGTTGTATCACATACTTTGCACGCTGCCTTCACTGAGAACAAAGGTTTCTGTAGAGCGATGTGCCACACCTGGAATGCCAGCAGACTGTGATCCTACACCTGCTGAACCAAAAATTCCAGTTCACTTACAACATACATTGCCCGTATATAGCTTACTGATCAACAGAACTGTATCCACAATGGAATTTTGTTCACATCATCACTAAATATGGAATGAAGAATCTGAAATAACCCATAGGTTTTTTCAAATTCATAGCTTATTTCAACTTAGGCTACGTTCACACTGCAGCCTGAAGTGACCCAAATCCGATTGTTTTCGCCCTGCGATCTTTTCATGCCAGTCTGAACAACACAGATCGGATTTTTTCAAATGCAACCCAGGCCACTTGGATATGTGGTCCTAAATCCGATATGTATCCGATCTTTTCAAATGCGACCTGAGTGTGTACAGCCAGGTTGCATTCATCCGACCTGCACGTCATTGATACTCGACAAACGTCACTATTCTGCGTCCCATTACGCGGGAAGGAAAACGTGACTTCCACAAACATTGAGCGTGCTCGCTACATGTGACGTTATCGCGTCCTCTACTGCGCATGCAGGACACTTTCAGGTTCGTCTGCTGTTCACACACAGATCACATCCAAGTTGCATATATTTGGAAATGTGAACGACCACGCAAAAAAAAAAATTGGATTTCACAAAAAATCGGAATTGGGTCACTTCAGGCTGCAGTGTGAACTTAGCCTTAGTCTTAGCCTAAGTTCTGGAAATAATTAAGACTGGTCTAAACCTGATGACCATGCTAACATGCCTTTGAGAAACCAGCCTCTGATTTCAGCTTACAGAAAACTGTCAGAGCAACTCTGAACAGGAAGAGACTAAAACCTTTACTTCAATGGCGAACCCAGTTGACTCTGTATGACAAATTCTTTCAAAAAATGTTCGTGGTTGATTAACAAAGAGGAAAATTTAAAAAAAGAAAAAAAGGGGGTTTTACTGATATGCAGCACAATCAACAGAATGTAATGATTTGCAAATCTCATGAACTGCATAAACCTGTATTTTATCCATAATAGAAAACATCAAGTGAGACATTTTAGTATTTACTGAAAATCATTTTGATTTGATGGCAGAAACACATCTCAGAAAAGTTGAGGCAGGGGCAGCAAAAGTTTGGCAAAATAAACAGCCACAGGAGCATTTTGCAACTAAATAGGTTAACTGGCAACAGGTCAGTAACACACTGAGTAAAAAAAGAGCATGCTAGAGAGGTGGAGTTTCTCAGAAGTAAAGCTAGGTAGATGTTCACCAATCCACAAAAAAAAAAAAGAGGAGGGGGGGTTCCGCAAATTGTGGACAAATTTCAGAATAATGTTCCCCAAAGTAAAATTATGATGACTTTGAAGACTGCAGGAGCTCATGGAGCCTTCCAGAAATCATTATTTGTGAACACAGTTCACTGTGCCATTGACAAAAGCATGTTAAACGTCTATCTGCAAGGAGAAAACCATATGTGAACATGCCACAGTTTTCTCTGGGCATGTTCTTTTAAAATGGACTGAGGCAAAGTGGAAAACTGTTTTCATGTTCACCATATTTTCAGAAAACTTTATCTCTGACCTTGATCTTGAGGTCAAGATTGCAAAGATTCAAACTCATCAGAGATTTTTAGATACATTTTTGGTATGAATTTAAACATCCTAGCCCACATTGTTCTGATGTTATCGTGTTCACAAAGTTGAAAGTTGGCTGCCTCCCTGACTCTAGCTTGTCTCTCCAGTAAACCATTGGTGCACCTGACTCAAACAGGCTCTCCTCATTTATAAAGCGCTCTACAAACGTGAACATTTGAGATTAAGCTCCTCGTTGGTTTTAATGGCATAAAGCTCATTGCTGCAGCCAAGGGCAGTACAAAAGTGACCACCTTAGGCTGATTTTTAGCTTTATTTAGCTTTTTTTTTCCATGGAGCTCTCAGTTTTCTGACTAGTTAGCTCATATAAACTAATATGAGCCTATTAATAGTAACCAACCAACCCAGTGAGGTCACATTCTGTTCCAGCACAAGATGGCACTAAACATGCTCAAAAACCTTTAACTTTAAACATTTATTTCTTAAATGCAGCTTCATAAACAGTGTTAAATCTATGTTGTTGTTTTTTTAGAGCAGGGCTTCATGGTGCACTCCTGTAGAACATGGTCATGTAGGGTGGGGGTTACTCAGCTGGGTGTCAGGCAGTTGTCAGGCACCTGGGGCCCGGTTCTTGGCTTGTGCTGGGATGGATGGGCTCTGGCGGGGTGGGTTCCCCGTTACTTCTGGTTCTCTGGAGCTCTTGCCCTTTAGCTTTTGAGGGCTTCATCTAGGGCTTCCCTCCTTCTTCTTCCTCTTTTGCTTTGTTTTTTCAGGTGAAGTTTGTTTTTTGGGTTTTCTTGCAGGTGCAGCAATTGATGATGTACTCGTCTTTTCTCTTATTTTCTCCCCTTTTTTCTTTTCTCTATCTTTTTTCCCTACTTATCAGTTCTGGTATCATTGCATTGTACATGTACACATGAATAATAAAAGAAAAAGATGAGCCTATAGATCGCTCGTCTTGGAAAAGCAAATGTGTTTAACACAACAATGCATACAGATCATGATTCTGATTGAAAAAGTTGCCAGACAGGACAGATTATATGATTATATACCTCTCATTACTGAGAGCAGCTGGGAGGAGTTTGACAGGGACAGACCTTTATATAAAGAACAGTGTCTAGTGGGATTAATGCGAAAGCAGCTGCATCTACACAAACCAAACAGAACTCAAAAAAACACCAAGCAAAGGTGAGTGGATTTTTAATGGGTAGCATTTATGTAGAATTTTCAGGTATCTGTACTTTGAGTATTTATTTTTTTAGCAACTTTTTATGTTTACTCCCCACATTTTTACAAACATCTGTACATTCTACACCTTACATTTTCAGAACAGGCTTGTTATTTTAGGTTTGAGAGAAGTTTTTATTTCAAATCACTGTGTGCCTTCAAACAACAAACCAATTTGAGCCTAAGTGGAAGGAACAATAACACATAAAATACCTGCTAGCTAAAGGTCTAGCTGCTGTATTTCCCAGAATGAGAAAGAACTTCACTCAGAGATGGAGAAAGATGTAAGACAGGAGAGGAGAGGAAGAAGAGACGCTACAGTTAAAGGTAAGGATGGCTCAGTGACATTTGATAAACTTTAAATTTAAAGCTTACATGTAATGTGCTCATTTTAAAATCATATATTGGATCTGTAAATGATGTGAAGTTGTTTTTTCATATTGTGAAATGTCCTGCAAAACAGACTGAAGTATACTAACTTTGTGCTATTGAAGTACTCTGCAGTTTAGTGCTGGGTAAACAGGGTAGATTGTCTGTACTTAACCTTGTACTGTTATGAATTTACTGTAAAGCTATGTTTTGGACTGGTGCACAGCGACTGTAGAGTTTGAATGATGCTTAGATTCATTCACTGAATTTCACCATTATACCAACTGTATACTGTCTTGTATAATGACGGTATCAAATATGTAGTGTCAGTGTAGGGGATAGAAATAAGCCAAGATAGTTCATGAAACATCTGCTTACATCTTTTTGAATTCCACTGTGTAAATAAACAAAGAGCAGTAAACCTCAGAGCAGCAGAACATGTCAGCTGATCACAGCCTGTACGCAAAGAAAATCTATTGGTCCTCTCAATAGAAATTATTGTGAGTTGGGATTATTTTCACCACGCTCACTACAACCAATCTTAGGGTTCCCCCTTTTGCCATCTCTGTGGATTGGTTAGATTGCAATCCCTGTGTTCCCCCAAGACTTGATACAGAAAAAGATACATTTGATTGGTTTAGTGCCCTTTAATGCAGCACGGTGAGAATATGTGTACATGTGTGGGTCTGAAAAGTTAGAAATAATATGAGATTGCTACACTAGCGAAACAAATCAGAGCTGGGCCGGGGCAAATGACCAGGCCCTTTATACCCAAATAATAAAGCTCATCATAACATTACAACGAATAAAATGTGTCCAGTTTTTGTAACTTGGCTTTTCCTTGCTCTCATTTTTCCTTTTCTTTTCACTTTGCTGCTCCACTTTTATGCTTATATGAAGTGCCACTCATGTTAGCTTAGTCCGTAAAAATGCTTCACTTAGTTTACAATCTGTTGCCCAAGTGACTGATGATGACGTTGGTGGATGCTTGGTGACGGGTTTTACCGACAATACACTTGGAGAAAATATCAGCGATCCACTTGAAAATTTGCGTATCATAAAGTTAAATGAGTGAAAATAAAGCCAGTCATGTAGCAGAACATTTTATTCAATATTTTACACCTACTACATCACTAAAATCAGATGGTCTTGTAAAGTTTTTAGCAACCATGACTCTGTCCTGACTGTGGCAACCTCTAAAACCCCCGTGTAAAACATGAAGGATGGGTGATAAAAAGTGGGTTGTACCTTTGGCTATACACCATGCACATTGGGATACAATCAGGAGAGGGTTTGGCTTCTCCAGCTCTCCTCGGACATGACAGAGGCCTGGCTACCTGAAATCTTATTCTCCTCTCCCCTCTCCCATCCGGGCCCCCTCTAGGCCTGGGCCGGGGCCGTGCTGCCCTCCCAGCCCCCCCTGAAGCTCCGCTCCTGGATTGCTATTGATAATCCTAAAAAGTCTAAATGTAACAGCATCAGATATCCAATGGCTGTCATTTTCCCTGCTGTTGGAAGACTTCAGTTATCAAATAATCAGGCACACTCAACCAGCTCTTGTAGTAAGAGTTTAATTCTTAAAAGAAAGAGGAGCAGTTGCTCTCAGCTCAGGCATCAGCAAATGTGCATGGCAGTCCCAGCAAGTCACGCTTTATACAAATAGAATGCATACAATAAAACCACCCAGCCCGAGAACCAGGTAAAGACAGAAAACAGGCTCTGTGACTTCCCATAGGACTGGAATGTAATGTTTATAGAATAGTATAGCTTTATTGTTATTATATGTCAAACATATAATGAAACTGCATTCCAGAACACCCATTCAAGAAAACAAACAAATCAAACACATATGGGAGATGAGTCTTTGCGGCCTTGCTGCCATCAGAGGCGCTGCTGTTTAAAAAGATGGAAACAATAGCAAGCATAGAGGGGTGGGTGAGGAGAAAAAAACCCAACACGTACTATGCCCCGTACTATGCAGGGCACAATATGAGTCTGGAAAAACCTCTGCATAGTGTAGTGAGAGCACATTTAATGCATGGGAAAGCAGGGGGGTGAGGAGAGAGGGGCGGGCTTGTGGGAGGTAGGGGAAGGTGGGTAGGGAGAGATAGAGGGAAGGGAGTCAGTGGAGGTGACTGGGTTCAGGGATACTGTGGAGCTGTCCCAGCTCTCGCCTCGGCTAACAGTTCCTGATAAGAGGTGGAATGTTCATTAGCGGCCTTGGTCGCTAGGAATACCAATTTGCACATGGCAGAAGAATGGCAGAGTAGAGCATCTGTTTACATAACATCCAGGAGAAAAATGAGATTAGTGCAGGGGTGGGCAAACTACGGCCCGGGGGCCGTATGCGGCCCGTTAAGCTTTTTAATCCGGCCCCCCGAATTTGAATCAATTATAATGGTAAACCTTGTTAATGTTTTACTCTCCCTGCAATTGTGGCGTTTATCGCTAGATGGGATACTCTGACACACTGACCTTTGTTGAGGTGCGCTCTTACGCTGCATTCAAGTGGTGTCGGAAGACCCGTCTTGCCAAGTTGTTTTTCCCAGTAGGAAAGTGATTTTTACGATCATTCCGACACCGCATGAACGCATCATTATTCAGCGTTTTCCCTCTTTGACAGCTCAACACTTCTGCAATGATGAGCGGAGCTAAAAAAAGAAAAGTGGACAGAGAATGTCGAGTGTTTAATAAGGAGTGGACAACTAAATATTTTTTTACCGAACACAGATCTACTGCTGTATGCCTGATATGCAAAGAGACTGTGGCGGTTTTTAAAGAGTTTAACATCAGCCGTCACTTTACCACAAAACATGCTAACTATGCTAGCAAGCAGTCAGAGAAAGAACTGGAAGCTACTGCTCAGAGGTTGATAGCTAATTTACAAGCTCAACAACGTATTTTTCATCGTCAAAGTGCCATCCAAGAGTCAAGTACCAAGGCCAGTTTTATGCTATCATTCAAATTAGCAAAGGCCAGCAAGCCTCTGTCTGACGGGGAGTTTTTAAAGGAATGTATGGTGGAGGCAGCAGGTGTCTTGTGTCCAGAGGCCAAAGACAAGTTTGAAAAAATCAGTCTATCACGCAAGACAGTGACTCGCCGTGTGGAACTGATAGACGAAGAGCTAACTAGCAACTTAAAAAAAACGGCGGAGTCATTCACGTTTTATTCATTAGCTCTGGATGAAAGCAACGATGTAAATGACACTGCTCAGCTCCTCATTTTTATCCGAGGAATTAACAATACTTTTGAAATAACAGAGGATTTTTTGACAATGGAGCCTCTGAAAGGAAAAACACGGGGGGAGGACTTGTATAGCCGGGTGTCTGCTGTCATTGAAAATACGAAGCTGTCTTGGAGTAAACTTATCAACGTCACCACAGATGGATCTCCAAATTTAACAGGGAAAAATGTTGGCCTGCTGAGAAGAATCCAGGATAAAGTGAAAGAAGAAAATCCTGACCAGGATGTTATTTTCCTTCACTGCATCATCCACCAGGAATCTCTATGTAAATCTGTATTATAGCTGAATCATGTTGTGAATCCTATCGTAAAACTTGTCAACTTTATACGTGCAAGGGGACTTCAGCACCGTCAGTTCATCGCGTTCTTGGAGGAAACTGATGCAGAGCACCATGACCTACTTTATCACTCCCGTGTCCGCTGGTTAAGCTTGGGAAAAGTGCTTCAACGAGTGTGGGACCTCAAAGAGGAGATCGGTGCATTTTTGGAGCTACTGGGGAAGGCCGACGAATTTCCTGAGCTGAGCAACAAGAACTGGCTTTGTGACTTTGCGTTTGCTGTGGATATATTTTCACACATGAATGAGCTGAACGTGAACATACAGGGGAAGGATCGGTTTGTGCATGACCTGTACACAAGCGTGAAAGCCTTCAAAGCCAAACTGGCTTTATTTTCCAAGCAAATCCTAAATGAGTCATTCACTCATTTCCCCACACTAGCTACACTGAAAGAGGAGGCTGGCGCAAAAGTTAAGAAATACAGCGAGACACTGGATGCGCTCCACAAAGAATTCTGCCGTCGCTTTGTTGATTTTGAGAAAATTAACAAGTCACTTCAGTTGGTGGCCTGTCCCCTGTCACAAGACCCCGAAACAGCACCAGAAGAGATGCAGCTGGAACTGATAGACCTTCAGGCTGATGCTGTCTTGAAAGAGAAGTTCAACTCTCTTAAACTGAATGACTTTTATGCGTCACTTAATGAAGCGGTGTTTCCAAACCTCCGGAGGACGGCACAGAAGATTCTGGCGTTGTTCGGCTCGACCTATGTGTGTGAACAGACGTTCAGCGTCATGAACTTCAACAAAGCCAGCCACAGATCCAATTTGACTGACCAACACCTCAGATCCATCCTGAGAATCGCCACAACAAAACTGACTCCAGACTTTGATGCGCTTGTTAAAAAGGGACACCAACAACACTGTTCCCACTGAAATCAAAAGTAAGTTTCTCTGCTCTTAAACATGCATTTACGTGTTACATGTCATTTCTGTTGAGGTGTGCTCATAAGTGGTGTGCAGGTGCACTGCCTTCTCAATATAAACAATGCACACCAGATGTATTTAACATGGCCACATACTGGCATGTTGTCACTGTTTCGATCTGCATGTCCAACCATTTTTGAAATGTTGAGGAGGAGAGTGATGATAATATCCTGAAGGATATCAAAACTTTAAATGCTTCAAAATGGTAACTGTTAGTATTTTTTTTTTTTAAACTGTATTTTGTTAATGGAATTTTCAGTGTTTTAAGAGTCATTTCAATAAAGAAATACTGTGGGACTTGGAAGAGATATTTTGTTGTATTGCTTTTGTTAATTTTCTATTAAAATTAAAGCACGTTTTCTACATATCCCATGTTATTCTTTCTCTTATGAGGTGAATTACTAAAACACTCCATCCATCTGCTCCTGGTCCGGCCCTTCTGTCAAATTTTAGAACCCTCTGTGGCCCACGAGTCAAAAAGTTTGCCCACCCCTGGATTAGTGGCTATCCAGGGCTGGCCAGGGAGCCAAATTTCAAATAATACAATTGTTTTGGTACAGGCTGTCACTGATTAATTTGCTGACAGCCTTATAGTCTAACTGGAAACTCTCAATGGCGAAAACTCCAATCATAAGAATATTCTTGGCTCCTTCCTTGCCGCACAGATACAGACACTTCTCCAAGATTTAATCCATTCCGCTTGTGGGCATGGCCGCAGTTGCCCTATGTCTCTGAAATTCCCATCTCTGGAAAGGCCATGGAGACAGGAACAATTAAAAGGTGGTTTACACGTCACTAGTCTCCAACAGGTTCAATAGTTCACACTCCTCCTTACTCTGAGATTAGGACAGAACACCTCCTGAGAAGTCATACAAAGATTTCCTCTTTACATAGACACATCTCTGTTCATATAACAACTTATACAACAATTCATAAAAGCATGATAATTATAATTAGTACAGGAACTATTTTTCTAAATTATCTCCTATACAAAAAGTAACAGACTAACGTAACACAACATCCTCCTCACAGTATTGTCACCAGAAACTTAAGAAGTCATTCCCAACCTGCATCCCTCATGGGCAATGTTATGTACATAAGTTGTATAACCATAAGAAACTCTCATATCTACAAGAAGAGATATAGCTAGGCTGGGTGATATGGACCAAAAGTAATATCTCAATATTTTTTAGCTGAATGGTGCTATATATATATATTTCTTTCTATATTTTTTCTTCCTAAAAGGTATAAACAAAACAGCACTTCAGATCAAAGCTACATGTCCCAAATGTCACACGGGCACTTTTATTAACATTCAGCTGTGGGTGTACACGAGAAATTGCTCAAAAATCAACTATTGGCATATTTAAATAATAATGGTCCTCAAATAAATTAATGCTTTTTTCCTCTATAAAAAAAGTAGTAACAGCTGTGCTATTAAAATGTAAACCAAAAAGATACAGAGCAAAAATAGCAAAAGGCTGACTTATTCTTTTAAAAGCCAGTCTCCACTGAAGTAGACTTCACTGGAAAGTGCTTCCTCCTGTGTGTACTCCTGTACATCTAGTACTCTGTGCAAGTAACAAAACACATAAACAGACTGAATGAACAAAGTTCCATCCTTCAGTCAGCAGGGTTCTAGCCAGCTCAGTAAATCCATAGACATACGCGCTGACGAATCACAGCAATGGGCCCACCCACTCAATGCGGCGTCTTCAAGCACATGAAAAAGACCCACTTCTGCTATTAAGGTCACGTGACTATTAAGGTGCAAACTAGGGCTGGGTGATATATAGAGTTTTTAAGAAATATCAATATATTTTATACGTGCTATGATGAAACAATATTGTTTATATCAATATAGTCTGTTGCATTACAATCATACTTGTAGATCCACCAGTTCACCTTTCTCTTCTCCCAATTTTTCTCTGCACAACTTCATACTGCCCCACCTCTGTCCCTCACCGTGTCATCCGCAAATCATGCAGGAAGTGACAGCATGGAGAAGTAAAGACACAGGAAGCTACCAGTGTTGCCAAGTCCGCTTATTATAAGCGACTTTGGGCTTGTTTTTTTCTAAAGTCGCTTGCAAATCTCGTGAGTCGCGGGTTGCGGTTTTTTGGGCTTGTTTTTGAATGTGGAGTTGCTTATTTGGGCTTGACTTTCTTTCAGAGTAAAACTCCTTGATTATCTCTTGGCGCCCTATAATAAAGCAAAAGACGAGTGGTAGGTACTTTGTCCCTTCCAAGCAGTAACAGAGGAACGGCGCTGATTAGGCACTCCTGTGCTCCTTCACCTCCCCTCCTCCTGCCCCCCCACCCCACCCCCCCCAAAAAAATATTGTGTCCGCATACACCTCTGAAAGTAGCTGCGGTCCTAATGGGAGATGTAACCAAAGGCATTCCCCAGATTTTGCAAGAGTGGAATATGTGCTCAACATGCTGATTTAGTTCAACATGCTAATACAGAGAAGCACACACAAAAAAACTGTGCACCCTTCTCTTCTATGAGGCTAAGAACCATGGGTTTTACTGCTCCAAAACACAATGAGACAAAACAAAGAAGTGAGCTATACTACTATAGAGCTATACTGTTTAAACTCGGCCTCAGTTTTACACAGTGTTGTGGGTTGCCAGTTTGGCTTCTTTTGGGCTTGTTTTCATAGAGCTGGTTGCTTGTTTCTCTCGTGAGATCTGGCAACACTGGAAGCTACTGAAAAGGAGCTGGTTAGCAAAAATAAAAACAATGCTCAGTTATTTGGAGATTGTTCGGAGATGAGCAGCAGAATAATTCTGTAGAGAATGCTGCAAACAAGTCGCCACAAAAGGTCCTAGCACTCATCTTTTCCACTATGCATACCAATGCTAATGCTTTTTTTTTTAAAATTAATTTAGTTTTTTATTTAATGCTAATGGCTGCGTCGCTAGCTGTTACCATAACAGCTGAAGTCCTTTTGCCGGCGCAACGGCACCTCAGCCAGGTGCAGCTAGCTAGAACCCTGCTGACTGAAGGATGGAAGTTTGTTCATTCAGTCTGTTTACACGTTTTATTTGCACAGAGTACTAGATGTACAGGAGTACACACACGAGGAAGCACTTTGGTGAAGTCTACTTCAGTGGAGACTGGCTTTTTAAAGAATAAGTCAGCCTTTTGCTATTTTTCTTCTGTATCTTTTTTTTTTATTATTCGTTCTTTTTCCTTTAGTTACGGTTCTCACAAATTTACAACACAACATTATAAATTATATATATGCATCTTTTACCCATTGCCTTCTTTCATCTTTCCCTTTTTTTAAAATCTCAAATAAATTAAAAGATTTAATAGAAAATACAACTTACTCACCCCACCTCCACCCACGCACACAAAAATTATATAATTGGTGTAAAACTCTAAAAGGCCTTTCTTCTCTTTGATATATAGCTCTTCTACTTCTCCCACATTAATTTTGCTCTGTATCTTTCTGTTTACGTTTTAGGGACAATTCACAAATATCGACATTTTCCAGAGGGTACAAAGCCCCCCCCCCCCCCCCCCCCCCCCCAATAAAAAAGTGTACAAAGAAAATGTTGATATTTTTTCATATTTAATTTCACCTGGTTCTTTGGTATTGTAATGTACTAGGAAGTATTAAAACTATGGAACCCCACAAGGGACATGGGAGAAAAAAAGATGTACTTTTGCAAGATCTCGCAAAACTCTTTAGGCTGTGCACTTCCGCGTAAACCTTGATATGGCAGTTTCCGACAGGATGTTGAAAGGATCAGCAAGAGATTGCAGCAAAAGTCACGTTTATTTTATAATTCAGCAGTTCCTGCTGGCTGTAACAAAACCGTACAGGCATGAAGAAATTAACCTGACTGACTGTCTTGCTCACACGCCATCACTGCTTCACTTGATTGCCACAAACACACAGCGCTGCCTTGTTCCCTTCTCCTCTCAGCCACTCAGCTCATAAACAACTACAGTGATGGAGGACACATACCTATTCATCTATATCATATATATATATATATATATATATATATATATATATATATATATATATATATATAGCAGGTGTTCCTGCCCGTGAAGCTAGTACTTCTTGGGCTCTAGCAATTAAACCTAGACAGGGTCCTATATTTGAACATAAAAAGTTGGCATATGCAAAATATAAATATGCTATACGATTCATTAGAAAGAACGAGCAAACCATGAGGGCTGATTCCTTGGCTAAAAAGCTGGTAGGTAAGGATACAAAAGCCTTCTGGAAAGAGGTAAAAGCTATTAATAACAGTAAACCCTCTCTCCCTTGTACAGTAGATGGTGTCTCTGGGGTGAATCTGATTGTAGATCATTGGCAAAAGCATTATAGCAAGCTATTTACTTGTGTTCAGAGTGAACCCTACCAGGCTGATAATGTTAATTTTGTAGAAACTATCAGAAGTCATGAGGTTTATCAGGCAATCAAAAACCTGTCTACAAATAAATCTACAGGAATAGATCTTATTTCTGCTGAACATCTCAAATTTGCAAGTTTCAGGTTAGCTCCTCTTCTTGCCTTGTGCTTCACTGGTTTTGTTGTGCATGGCTTTATTCCTGACTCCTTGATGAAGGTGCTTCTATCTCCTGTGATTAAAGACAAAGCAGGAAAAGTTGGCAGTCTGATAATTATAGACCCACTGCCCTTGCAAGTACACTGTCTAAAACTTTTGAACTAATTCTCTTGCCGTTACCATTGGCGGTGGCCATGGTTCAGGGTTCTAGCAAGAAATATTTCTCACCCCAGCGCTAACGCTAATGCTAATTAGTAAGCTAATGCTAACCGCTAAATGCCACTCCAACTTGTTAATTGAGTGATGGGGCCTAAGATGTAACTGGAAAGCAGTAATCAGTAATGTTTGTTCTGTTTGTCTTCTTGGATGGGTGTTCTGTTAACTGTAATTTCCCCATTGTGGGATCAATAAAGTATCATCATCATCATCATCAGTTTTTTGGACGTGTAGTTACATTTCTTGAGGTGCATGTCAGGTTTGGATCAGAGAGGATTTTCAGTTATGAACAAAGGACCTCTAAAGAACTCTAAATCAGGCCTTATTAGATCGATAGAATGATAATTTTTGCATATAATCCAGAAAAGTTACATTTATATATCAAGCATTTAATGAGTCCCAGAGTGCCGTTTCCTTCCACTGTGTTTGCAGAAATCACATAAAAAAACATACACAACAAAAACATAATCCAGACTCCTCAGCTGCTAAAAGCATTTCCTACAATTGAATATCAGCCACCATGTTGTGAGCATAAACTATCAATTATTTTAGTAATCAAGTATTTAATTGATTACTCCGTCAATTAATCAAGTCATTGGATAAGAAATAATTTTTCATTTTAACATTTCATCAGCATATTTTAACTTCCGTACTGCAGATGTTTCTCTGTGTGAAACAAACAGGGTGGATGGAGCAGCTACAAAGTTCTCTATTCTTCATGTTGCTGATCAGGTGGTTGATAAAAACATTTTGACGGATATCCTCTGTACTGAAGGGGGTGGGGGGCCACTGAACGATTGTTAGTGCTAATGGCAGCCCCCCTTTCCCCAGTACACTGTGGTTATACAGTAGGTCTGTTCTGGTGGCTACAGCTGACGTAAAGAAAAAATAACAGCTGACATCCTCTGCACAACACACGTGCGCACATTCAAACATGCGCACTCACAGCACAGAGAAGTGGGGGTGTGGAGAAACATCTCAGCGATCCACTCATGTTAAAGGGTCGTTTTTGTTTTGTTTTCTTTGTTCTTTGCCAAATGACAGAAATCTGTTACAGTGATGGAGAACTAATGTGGAGGAAATGTTCCGCTTACAGGGAGACACCTGAGCTGCAGAGATGAAACGAAACATCAAAGCAACAAATTTGTGTCGAGGATTTTTAATAATCAAATTGCGTTACTCGTAGAATCGTTGCAGCCCTAAAACTTGCATTACATTTTAGTTTGTGTATCAAAATACATGAAGGTTGGTATTTACCTTTCATGCTGGGATTTTTTTGTTGAATCGGAAGCCTGAAATTTTCCTTTGATCTTCATTTTCCCTCTTACTTCTCTTCGTGTTCATGCCGGTTGTTATTTCAATTTATGCAGCACACACATGACCATAGTGAGATCAAATGTGCACATTGTGAATGAAATTGTCTGTGCTCTGTGGTAGATTGCAAACTGCGGTGAAATGATACAGGCATAAGCAGCGATAATAGCAGCAACCTAGCAGGGGCGGAGTCTACGAGGTGCGCTCCTTTGAGTGGCAGAGGAGCACAATCTTTGTTGGATTTGAATCAGTACGTTTTGCATCCAATAAAAGCAAAGATGTTAACAAATAAATTGGACAGTATTCTGGCAATTTAGTGATATTTCCAGAGCTGTGGTCTTGACTGGTCTTGAAATAAAATCCCGAGTCCGCAAGGTCCGAGTCCATGACAAGACCAAGACCAAATGCGGTCGAGTCCATGACAAGACCATCAAAAAGCGGTCTCGAGACCAAGACCGATCTCGAGTACTACAACACTAACACATACATGTATATATATACAGGGGTTGGACAATGAAACTGAAACACCTGATTTTAGACCACAATAATTTATTAGTATGGTGTAGGACCTCCTTTTGCGGCCAATACAGCGTCAATTCGTCTTGGGAATGACATATACAAGTCCTGCACAGTGGTCAGAGGGATTTTAAGCCATTCTTCTTGCAGGATAGTGGCCAGGTCACGACGTGATGCTGGTGGAGGAAAACGTTTCCTGACTCGCTCCTCCAAAACACCCCAAAGTGGCTCAATAATATTTAGATCTGGTGACTGTGCAGGCCATGGGAGATGTTCAACTTCACTTTCATGTTCATCAAACCAATCTTTCACCAGTCTTGCTGTGTGTATTGGTGCATTGTCATCCTGATACATGGCACCGCCTTCAGGATACAATGTTTGAACCATTGGATGCACATGGTCCTCCAGAATGGTTTGGTAGTCCTTGGCAGTGACGCGCCCATCTAGCAGTTTTGGTGGAAACAGGAGAGTCGAGGTGCGCATTTAATTCTGCCGTGGTTTTATGTTTTTTGGATACAATCTGGGTTAGCACCCGAACATCCCTTTCAGACAGCTATCTCTTGTGTCCACAGTTAATCCTGTTGGATGTGGTTCGTCCTTCTTGGTGGTAGGGCTGCACGATATATCGAAAAAATATCGTCATCACGATATTGGCACGTGCGATAGCCATATCTAAAAAATGCGCGATAATTTCTAATTATTTAATGTATAAATCACGTCTTTCTTTATGTCCGCACCAGGGTTATTATAGTTAACGAAAACGAACGAAATAACGAAAACTGAAATTGAAAAAACATTGTCGTTAACTGAAATAAATAAAAACTATAATTAAAAGGAAAAAACGATAACTAATTAAAACTGAATTGTGAGTTTACAAAACTAACTAAAACTAACTGAAATTATCGATAAACTGACTTTCATTTTAAGCCTTGTGGATTGATATGAAATCATTGTTTCCGCTCTCCGAGTTTAAGCTGGGAGCGCCACAGGACAACTGTGTGAGTGCGCATGTGCGTGCGCTCACCGCGCTGGTCCGCAAAGTAATGGCTGCGGTCTGCCGAGAAAGCGGCAGAGTCCCGTATGGAGGTTCTTTGAGTACAAACACCTGCACACGACCACAAGGTAATAACACACACAATCCAGCTACACAAGCATAAATGCGGACATGAGGTCGGCAACTTCTGTAGGTTGTGTACAGAGGCCGCAAAGACCCTGCAGGTTTAATTAGCGAGCATCTAACCAAGCTAGCTCCTAAACAGAAGCAGCTTCAGGTGGTGAGAACATCAGGATGCAGCTGGATTTGAGCTTTGACTCCTTCAAAGAGTTTGTTTTTGTTTAACACCACATGTAGGCGTTATTAATCTGCTGCACTGATGCTGAAGTTTATTGTGGAGTTTATTGTAGAATTTATTGAGTTTGGGAGTTCATGTTTTTCTTTGTTTCTCCCTGTTGATGTTCATGTGTGTCCTTAATGTTACACAAATTTAGCATGTCTTGTGAACAGCTGGTTGTTGAATATATTTCTTTAAACTGTATCTTTTGTCAAGTTTTCATTACACAATAGTCACTTTTGCGCCTTGAATCTTGCACCTGATTAGGTATGAAAATACTAAAACTAATACTGAAACTAACTGAAACTAACTAAAACTAAGCATGAAACCAAAAATAAAAACTAATAAAAACGAGCAAAACCACTCTGAAAACTAATTAAAACTAACTGAATTAGAGAAAAAAAAGTAAAAACTAACTAAAACTAAACTATAATGTAAAATCCAAAACTATTATAACCCTGGTCCGCACTTTGACCAATCCCGCGCGACCTTAAATGTGAAGGTGCCGCGTTGCTATTGGCCAGAGCGAGCACATGCTCTCAGCGGCGCAGGGAGCACGTACACACACAGAAGGAAAACAAGCATGGCGGGAATTGAAGAGACGAGTCGAGACGAAAACAGAGAGCATTTGGGACGACTACGGTTTTTCCACACAGGACAAGTCACAGACACAAGTTCTTTGCAAGTCATGCCGAAAAATCGTGGCTATGTCAAGAGGAAACACGACAAACCTCCTTCAATACAACCACAAGGAACTTTACAACGTATATTTAACATCTAAAAACCCACAGCCTACTCCGGTAAAGTCAAGCAAACGAAAGGCAAGTTCACAAACTAACATAAATGATAGTTTTGCTTCTGCCGCTCCTTATGAGAAGGCAGAGCTCAGTGAAGTGGATTTTTATGCTAGCACTACTGACTTGTGGTCCAGTCGAACCACTGAGCCATACATGAGTTTTACCGTGCACTTTTTGACATGCAAATTTGAGCTCATTACACGCTGCCTATAAGTAGCATACTTCCCCGAGACACACACTGGTGAAAACATTGCTGCTGCCCTGCGGGATGTTTTGAACAACTGGAACTTGCCAAACACAAACAAGTGGCCATCACAACAGATAACGGAGCGAACGTGGTGAAGGCTGCTGAGGTCAACAACTGGTTCAGAGTGCAGTGCTTTGGCCATCGCCTGCATCTGGCAATTGGTAAGTGTTAAAGATAAAAAATTACTCTCAAGACATATAGCCCTAATGTACTATAACATTTAAATGAAAAACAAACAAACATGTGAACATGTTTGTTTATATGTTAAATAAATGCAACATTTGAAATGCATATTTGTTGTTGGTATACATTTTATAGATTTTTTTTTTCTTATTGGTCATGTATATTGCATTTTTAGGTAAAAAGAAAAAATATCGCGACAATATCGTTATCGCAATACTAGACCTCCATATCGCATATCGCACTAATTTCCAATATCGTGCAGCCCTACTTGGTGGTATGCTGACATTACCCTGGATACCGTGGCTCTTGATACATCACAAAGACTTGCTGTCTTGGTCACAGATGCGCCAGAAAGACGTGCACCAACAATTTTTCCTCTTTTGAACTCTGCTATGTCACCCATAATGTTGTGTGCATTGCAATATTTTGAGCAAAACTGTGCTCTTACCCTGCTAATTGAACCTTCACACTCTGCTCTTACTGGTGCAATGTGCAGTTAATGAAGATCGGCCACCAGGCTGGTCCAATTTAGCCATGAAACCTCCCACACTAAAATGACAGGTGTTTCAGTTTCATTGTCCAACCCCTGTATGTAGCCTGCCTGGATAAGGCAGAAATTAGAATCAGCTGACAATGTGGAATATATTTTTGTTGTTAAGGAACTGAGATGTTTGCACACAATGCACACTTAACACAATTGATGACCACCTCCATGCATTCTGGCTCTGTCCACCAATACAAAACTTCTGGAAAGTAAATAATAACCAAACTTTCTCAAACCCCAATCCCCTTGGCATCCACTGTGTTTTGGAGCTGAATGTGCTCTCGTGTAGTATAAATGAAATCTCTGGTCATAAGCAATGTTTTTGAACTGTGCTGTGTTGTTGAAATTTAGCAGAATAACATGAAACACAATTAGTTAATCTCTGTTTTAATTGAGAGAGTTTGTAACAAGCAGACTGACATTAAACGTAGTGGTGAACATTTTAACCTGTTAACTGGCCGAACCAAAATCACCTGAAAAAACTACGTCCTCTGGTTATTATTGGCTCTGGAAACCCCACGTCGTTGCCTGTTAACTGGCCGTGTTCTGTCCGTCGGGATGTAGTGCATTTTATATGAAAGGCTAGACCCTCCTATTTTGATTGACACCTCATTCGGCCAATCATATTAAGAAATGGGTTTTCCAGAGCCAATAATAACCAGGGGGTGTTTTACATGATTGGCTGAACGAGATGTCAATCAAAATAGGAGGGTCTAGCCTGCCATATAAAATGCACTGCATCCGTTCTGCTTACGGGACGTGGCTGTCCTCAATCTCTGAGGGGAGAGAAGCTATTTGAGACTCCAGCATAGCACGAACAGTTCAGAAACAATTTGAAATGAGAAAAAAAAGCAATTTATTAACTGATTACGTCGTGTTTTTAGACTGCTTATTGCTATTCTGACCCAAAGTACAGCCGTGACCAATTCTGAATGACAGCTTTACAGCAGACAGTCGCTCCAACTTTTGCCGGCACTGCATACCGGCGCAGAATCTTTTAGTGGTACGCAGTACTGGACCGTACCGGCTTACTTTCACCCCTGGCTGGAGCTTATCCCAGCTGTCATAGGGCGAGATGCAGGGTACACCCCGTAATTAACAGATATACCTATATATCAAACTGATTTGAATTTTAATGTGAATTGTACTGCACTGCATGTACACAAAATGTACACGCCGCCACACTGTACACAGTGGCAGTGGAGCAATTTGTCATCTGAATAGCTGGTGTCGTGGGCTGGATTCCAATCAGTTTAAACACTCAAAAAACTCCAGGACACGGGTAACTCTTTTCCATTAAGTTTAGTGAGAATCTTGTGAAACTGTAACAATTACAACAAAACATTCAGATCAGCATATGCGTCAAAAACATGACATATAGATAAACAGCATAGCATAACTAGCTTAGCTACTAGCATAGCTTACAAGGTAACACGATTGAACTAGTAATATAAAGATGCTAGCGAAATATAACATATAACCGGTCTGCATACAAGTAATGTATAGCAGAGAGGGAGAGGAGGCTTCAGCTACAGCTGTAGACAGGATGAACACACGACTGACAGTAACATCTGCATAACGAAAGCCTACTTCCTATTACCCAGAATGCATCTCTACCTCATTGTCATGGTAACGAAACAACTTGATCACAACATCAAACAACTGCTGGGGCATAACAGCTGGTCTTGGGCCAAACAGTGATTTCCAGTATTTGCCCCAAAAATTATTGCTGGTATTTACATTGTTATAAATTACTTAATCTGTCAAGAATGTCTCAAACATCACCTGTTAAGAATGATATCAATTCATTTTGACTCATAAAGAACATTCCTGTCACATGGTAGAAGCTGCAGTCAGTTTTTGGCAGTGACTTTCATATTGTAGCGATTCTGTTCAAGTTAGATGCCGTTCTGTGCAGATGTTCTGATTTCCCACTGTTTTGTTGGTACTTAAACTTGTGTGTGCATGTGAGGGAGAGTGAGAGTCAGAGCTGGAGTCCTGTTTTGTTGTTTTTGACGTGTTTGCGGCACACAGCAACCATTTAATTGTTAATAAACTGCATCTTTTGCTGGCAATCTCTTGCCATCTTCTTCAACATCTTAACAGACGCTACAATATATTCTCTATTAATAAGGGTAAGAACAAGTCATTTCTTCATTTTAAATATAAGCCCTTCATAAATCTTGCGCACTAGTATATTTACTGATATAAGCAAAGAAATAACATTTTTTTTAAAAAAAAGAAAAGGAAATCCTTTTTTGACACAACACTGAAAACCTGAAAACTCCACTGTCACCATGTTTTGTGTACATACAGCACTCGTACTGCGCCCCTTCATATGCTGTGGTATCACCTGGACCTCTCTTTGGCACCAAGGGGGACAGCATGCACACCCCCGGACCTCGAGTCGTGCTTTAGCGACTTCTAGTGATTTTTGAGACAGCCAACAGCAAGTTTTGTTGCACAAAAGGTGGCAACAGTGCCGGCCGCCGATCACCAGATTACACACAAATATACAAGCCAGCATAGATGAAAATAGGCCAGGAATATATAGAATAAAATCCATCATCATTTTCTGCAGTTTACCGCGTACGGTTTCCATTTTTGGAACAATGCTTCCACTTCTTGTTGAATTTATCTCCGGCGGCTTTGGTTGCTTTCCACACCTGCTGCGCCGCACTCACAGCTTGTTCCTGTCTAATATCATCAGTAGAGTCATTTTGTGATTCGATGATGGCCTATTTTAGAGAATTCAATGAGGCCTTTGAACTGATCCGCCAGGCCGGAGGCCATATCGTTGCAGACCACGAAATGGTGCAGTGGTGTGGATGCCACGGCGGTCAGATGGCAGCGCTCAAATTACATAGACCGACCGACATTTTCTAACTATTTGACAAGCGTACGCTGGGTGTTACTACCTCCCCACATCGTACGCTTTGTACGCTCTGGAAAATGTCGATATTTGTGAAGCGTCCCTTAATAGCACAGCTGTGAGTCTTTTGTTATGGAGGAAAAAAGCATTAATTTATTTGAAGAGCATTATTATTTAAATATGCTAATAGTTTATTTTTTAGCAATTTCTCATATGCATCTACAGCTGAATGTTAATATATGTGCAAAATATCCACATGATTTTAGCCTCAAATAAACAAATTTACCCTCCTGCTCTCGACAGAGACGGTCGCATCTTTCTGTCTCTCTCCTGCCCTCCTCTTCCTAACCTGCTCTGCTGCTTGCTGTGAGTGCCTTGCTTCCACATTGACTGAATAAGAATCAATATGGATCTGGCAAACTGGGCCCTCAACACCATTGATCGTATTTTCTCCACTATCAGATCGGGGAAAGGGGAGCCCACATGTCCTAGTGGAACAGACCCCATTGGATACATAGTCGACTCATGGAGCGTGTGGAGACCTGTGTGTCTTTCAGCTCTGTCACTTAAGGACATGGAAGAAGTATACATATTCGGCTTTTTGGTGGCGGGATCTCTCCTGTCTGGGCTTGGAGGATATCTGCTTTACTGGGAAATTAAGAGAATCTGGGCAGCAGTTCGGCATTTGGCGAAACTGCACAACCAGACGGATGGGCTATGCAGAGCCGTACAGACTCAGACTCAATACCTGATGGACCTGAGCCGCAGGCTGGATGCTCACAGTCCAGCTGCAAACGTGCTCACAGGTGGAAAGGATTAGATCTGGAGATAAGGGTACGGTTCTGCACAGCGAGGTTGGGCACTGAGCAAATTTGGACCACTGGATATATATGTATAATGACAATAAAGTTCTATTCTATTCTATTCTATATGACATTTGGGACATATAGCTTTGACTCAGAAGTGCCTTTTTGTTTATACCTTTTGGGAAGAAAAAATATTGAGATATATATTGTATATCACGATTCAGCTAAAATATCAAGATATCATTTTTGGTCCTTATCGCCCAGCCCTAGTACAAACCAACTTCATTTGTTAACTATCCTAGTCACATTGTACATACATAAAATGACCATTTAAAAAAGAATACCCTTCTATTCAATGATAAATTATCAAAACAATTTAAGAGTCAGACTACTGAGAATGTTCGGACTGGAATTGAAACATTGCAATCAGTTGTTATTTTTCCTGCAGTTCGTTGACCTTTGACCACTAATGTGTTTTAGTTCTTCACTGAGACCTGTGACTGAGCGTGCTTAGGGCCTACCACTCCCCACGTCGAAGAGGTCTCCTGTTGTTGACCCTCCTCCTGGGCTCAGACTTCACACAGAGGTGATGGGCCAAGGAACTTACAGTTTACCTGTTTGAAGTTGGGCCTTCTTATTGAGGTTGTGTGGAACTAGGAGCCTTTTTTTGAGTCTTTAGAGCTGTCAGTCTTTTCAGGAGAACTTGGTATGATCTTGAACACCTGGATCTGCACCAGAGTTTCTTTACTGGTAACTGATCAGTCCAGTCTCCTGCAGCCCCAGTGATGTTGTTCAGGCTCCTGTTAGAATGAAACTGAGAAATCTTTATTAGTTAAATCTTTAATTTTCTCTTAGTCTATATCCCTCCTTTTGAGACATAAACTCTGTTTGTGTCTCAATAATTTACCTTAATTTACCTTATTTATCTAAAGGGCATACTGATTTTTACATTATTAGCTTTTGGGATTTTTCCTTTAATGCTTGATTTAAAAAATAAAAAACCACAATCCTCCCAATAGTTCTTTTCTGATACACAACTTACAACCCCCTCCCAAACAAATACCCCCACTCCCACAAACAAAACTTACACAAAGCCCACCACAAAACATAAAGCTTTTTGTAAAACATTAGACACTTACTGGTCAAAAAAAGCTCTGAGCCATTGTCCTCCTCATCCTGCTGTAATAAACGTAATAAAGACCCCTGGCCTTATCGAGACCTGTAACAACCTTCCCTGCCCCCAATGCTGGTCTTGTAAATTTCCATATGTAAAGCACACACACAATATAAGTGGCGTAACACCAGCGTACGGTGATATTTTCTGTGTAATGGTGCATGTAAAGCTCACCATTACATACATATTTACATCTAAACGGCATATAATACGAGGACGAGCTGAGAATAAAACGTAACACGTACCATGAATTGCCTTCAGAGTACAGCTATACGTGAGTGAGATTCCGTAAAACCGGTCAAATCAGTGACGAAATCCTCTAGTAAATAATAATCCACTCTCGTGAGTCATTTAGTCACTTTGTTGAATAAATATAGCCTGATGCATTCTGACAGTCCGTTGGTGAGAAAAAGTATTGTAAACACTGTTTATGCACGATGGCACACACACTCTTACTTCCTGCTCAGTTTCACACATGGAGGACGCACTGACTACGCAGGGAGTTTATGGTTTCATGTGAACACCCACTCCATAGTGCCATATACCCATGTGTCAGGAATTTTACTGGCTATCCACGGGTTTCTGGAAGAGCACACGTAGGCTGCCATGACAGACTGCTACTTCCGCTGTTCGGTTTTATACTTCCGGTTACCCAAAATTAGAGCCAGAGTTAATGACAAAATTCGGTTACTTTGTGCTGTAACAGGCGGCTTTATTAGTTGGAACATGAGTTCGGATTCAACTTGTGCTGTTGTCGGTTGTCACTACATCAGTCTGTACATTTTTTCCAAATTATTTTATTCTGTAAATTTGTTCTTTTTCCCCCAGATTATACTACCCAGTTGCACATCCTATTACCGTATTTTTTCCTTATGTTTTAAGTTTTCCTTTAATGTACAGCCTCTTATTTTTTTTACGTTATTTTATTTATAGTGTGACACTACAGTATACAGCCTAAGGCTTAAACAATGCCTGCCTTCATGTAACACGTAGCAGTTAGCAAGATGACAGCTGCGTGTCTCCTCGATCACAGCTTTCGGCCAGTCCAGTGTTTCTGTTTCAGTGATCTGAACACTCTGATATCCAGATCAGTGATATACCTTCGACAGAATAGCTGCAGCATCACTACATGATTTCCCTAATCAGCAATACAGGAACAGCTGACTGTCTCCACCGCTCCACTTTCCCTTAGCATGACCCATGCTAAGCGCTTAGCTTGGCCGATGCGCTGGCTCGGCTCTGCAGCTGCTTTAAGGAAAACAACGTTGCCTTGTTTGTTCAGCATTACTTTATTGATTTTATTGCTTTGAAGGTAATCTGGTGCTCTTATAATTACGTGATTCCTCACCATCAACACCTTCGGAAAAAACAAAGTACCTGATAATGTCGATGTAGCTGACTTTGGGCCATAATTTCATGTCATTTACACAAGTGACGGGTGAGGCATTGTTACCTCGCTGCTTTTTAAAACATCCTTGCAATGTATCCACCTCCGATGTGGTACCATTTAGGCCAGGTAAAAGAAACTGCAGTGTCAAAATGTTTAAATGAACGGCAAGTGTGTAAGCCCGCAACCGTAAACAACAGCGCAAATGGAAGTAAAATACCGGTTTTCGCTATGAATTATGGGTAGTGGCCCGAAGTCAGGAATACTTTGGATACAGCTGTGGTTTTGGATTTTGGGTCAGAGTCGACCAATCAGAACGATTGGAGAAGATTTGGGGCATGTGCAGAAAAGTCACATGACGCTGTCTGTTTATTATTGGCTCTGGAAAACCCATTTCATAACATTTCATACAACCTGCTGTTGCTGGAGCATTGCTGTTAAAGAGGATGTGGAGGCTACAGTAGCGAACGTGTCTGTGATCTTTATACATTTTGTAGCATCTACAGTGACACCCTTCAAATTCTTTGCACGTAAATTCTCTTCACCCCCTTTCTGCCACTTCAGTTTCTCCATGTTGCATCACCTTTAAAACACACACAACGCTGAAACTACTAGCAGGAGTTACAGGGAACCACGCAGAGAAAGGCTGGGGCTGCTTTCATCCTATATCCTGATTGGTTCCATCCACTGTCTATATTGAAAATGGGCCAATGGGCTGCCCCCTCTAAATTGTGGGCCGGTCTCATAGAAAAAAAAAGGGAAGAAAAAAAAAATCCCACAGCATCGGCCGCTGAGGACTGTTGGCCCACCGGGCAAATGCCCAGTACGCCCGATTACCAGTCCAGCCCTGCCCGTCACCCATTTGGTACTGAGGGGCTCCGTCAAAATATTTTTAATGCTTTAATCCTGTAATAGAAACATATTCAGGAGGGCGCATGTGAATACAAACCATTGCAACATTAGGCTCATGCAGCCCACAGTTTTTCAGCAAAAAAACACAGATAACACAACAGCAGCAGCTGTTTTACATGGAGTCTGTCTGCACACACGTGGAGAGCGCAAAGAGGCGAAGCCGTTATAGAGACGGTGAGCTCAGGTGGAGCGAAAGGAAATGTTTTTTTCTAGTGTCCAAAGCAGCAGCGCTTTTCCTGTTAACAACCATCAAAACCTTTACTTGGACACAGCTAGAGATCCTTCATCAACCACCTGATCAACAAGTGTTAACATAAAGAAAAGAGAATTTTGTAGCTGCTCCATCACAGCGAAAAATCAACTGTAAATCTACACAAATTAAAATATGCAAATGAACCGTTGATAAGACAAAAGTAATTCTTATCCGATTAATCAATGGAATAATTGATAGAATACTCAATTGATTATTACTAAATAATCGATAGTTGGAGCCCTACTTCTACTAAAGTACAATGTGTCTGTTCTTTTGCCACCTCTGTCTGTGTTCTCCTTTTACTCAGTTTTGTAGGTTAGCCCAGCTTTGAGTTTTGTTTTTCCCTGTGAACTGTCCGTACTTTAGCAGTATTCAGTGTTAATTCCTTGCATCCGAGTCCCAGTCAATTTATTGTGAGTTGGGATTCTTTTCACCATGCTGAGTCACTACAACCAATTTTAGGGTCCCCCCTTTTGCCAACTGTGTGCATTGGTTAGATTGCAATACCTGTATTCACTCACCAAGGCTTGACACAAAAACACATTTGACTGGTTTAGTGCTTTTTAATGTAGCACGGTGAGAATATGTGTACATGTGTGGGTCTTCTCCCCACGTGGAGCCATTACAACTGACCTTAGGGTTCCCCCACATGCCAAATCCCATTTTAACCCCTGATCATACTCATTTTTTAAATTTCACATCTGTCTTTCAAGATTTTCAAGATTATTGTATGTTCTGCCCTATTTGAAGACACTGTGATGCTTGGTCCATTTCTAGTTATTAAAATTGCGTATCACTCCCTTTGCTACTGAAAATATGGAAGTAAAATAAGCAGCTGGTTGCCTTAATCCTGTATTAAAAATAATTATTTTCTTTGCAGAAGATGACAAAAATGATGCAAGTGAAATCACTGTAAGTTTAATTTATTTTAAATGTTTATATTGCATAGCAACATTTGCTTTCTATCAGATACAGTACTAGTACTGTATCTGAAAGACACTTTGCTTTGTATTAACTGTTCATACAACATGATCTGCTTTTTATCTGTACATTCCTAAAAACACTGGGCATTAGGTACTACTCTTCAATTCATGTTTCCTCTTCCTGTTTATGCCACGACCATCACAGCCTAAACTGCAATCTCACTAAAGCAAACCAATCTTTTACCATAGCACTCTTACCATAAAAGCATTAATTAGCCAATCCTACTGTATCACGAAAAGTGAACTTTTATAGACCCAACAAAAACATAACCAGTGTGGTTTGAGAAATCCAAATAAATCATGTTTAAATACGTGAAAAGATGACAACAAGCACATATTTAATGGTAACTTATTTCAGCAGAAGCCCAAAACATATTTATAACCACTTTTTTGGAGCTTAGGAGGGCTTAATGCTAAACTCATTCAATTTATGTGATCACATTCAACTGGAAATACATTACAATGCAGTTTTTTTAATATATATATAGAAAAGAGACACAGAGCTTCTTAGTAGATAACTTGAAACAGAACAAGATATTGTTTGACTATAAAGACAAATTTAATACATTTAAAGATAAAATAACTGTTTTACTGATGTCTTAAATCAAGAGGAAGCCAAATGAGTCTCAAATGTTGTATAGTGAAGTGTACAAAAAGATAGGCTTAATATGAATCTTCAGAGTTCATTTACGGAGATGAAGATCAACAGCTGTTGTCTTTGATCTCTTGATGCTAATTGAGACTCTTGTTTGTATTCTCTGAATTTTTGAAGTATGCTTGGGCATGGCTATCTGACTTTAATATTTTCAAAAGTAAACAAAACATTTCACGCACATTGAGCAAATTTAGCCAGCAGTTAGCTGGCTTTCTGAGTAGAAGGAGAAGTTCAGCGTGGCCAATGTCCAGACTGTCAGTTTGATGGTTAGGCCAGTGTGTTTAACATGCAATTAATCACAACCTGAAGGGCTGCCCTTAGTTGCTCCAAATATGCAATGGAATTCCCTGTTGTTGCAAATTGTCCAGAGAATAAAGAAAAAAGCTGTGTCATCTGTATTTGGACCACTACAGTGAGTACCATTTGACCATCACAGCATCTCAGTACCTCAGCTCAGACAGTCAAATCCACAGACTGTAAGTAAAAGAGTGACTGTGACCTGATCCCAGACCTTTTATTGTTTTTTAACTGGATGTCATGAGCAAGGGAAGACCCTGAGTCAGAAACCAAGGACGCTCCACGCTCATACTGTAGTAAGTTTTATATCACAAGGTAGCCACAACCTAAAGCATACCTTGTTCATTTATTTTACTCTACATTGGACCACAACTTACAAAATGAACCATAAACTCATACCGAGGGCATAAACTAGGTGAGCAGCAGTCATTTTACCTCTGGGTTTACATTTGGATAAGGGAAGTGGAAAACAGTTTTATTGAAGAATTTGCTTTCTCACAGCATAGTCCTTCTCATTTTGATTCTGCATCAATGGTTCTCAGCTGACAAGTGAAAGTATTTGTTTTACAGAGTGATGAAGGCACTGATGTTAATCAATCAGAGAACAGTGATGACAGCACAACATTAGGAGGAGGATCTGAAATCAAGTCTCCAGAGCCATCCCTGAGCAAACACAAAGGTAAAGTGTTAATGACACTTCATTTTCACAGTAACTTACATACTGACAGTTTCAGTTAATAATAATAATATCATGCATTAGTCTTAAAAAGCACTTTTCTAGACACCCAAAGACGTTTTACAATTTCATGCACTATTCATTCACACCTCAATCATACCTGGTGGTGGTAAGCTACTAATGTAGCCACAGCTGCCCTGGGGCAGTCTGACAGAGGTTTCGTACCATATGATAAAATGCAGGAACTCACTAAAGCAGTGGTTCCCAAAATGTGGGCAGTGGCCCTACTCACAAGTATACACTGTTACATATTCAATTCAATTCAATTCAATTTTATTTATATAGCGCCAAATCACAACAAACAGTTGCCTCAAGGCGCTTTGTATTGTGGGTAAAGACCCTACAATAATACAGAGAAAACCCAACAGTCAAAACGACCCCCTATGAGCAAGCACTTGGCGACAGTGGAAAGGAAAAACTCCCTTTTAACAGGAAGAAACCTCCAGCAGAACCAGGCTCAGGTAGGGGCAGTCATCTGCTGCGACCGGTTGGGCTGAGGGGAGAGAAAAGACATGCTGTGGAAGAGAGCCAGAGATTAATATCAATTAATGATTAAATGCAGAGTGGAGTATAAACAAAGTAAATAAGGTGAATGAGAAGAAACAGTGCATTATGTGAACCCCCCCAGCAGCCTAGGCCTATAGCAGCATAACTAAGGGATGGTTCAGGGTCACCTGATCCAGCCCTAACTATAAGCTTTATCATAAAGGAAAGTTTTAAGCCTAATCTTAAAAATAGAGAGGGTGCCTGTCTCCCGAATCCAAGCTGGAAGCTGGTTCCACAGAAGAGGGGCCTGAAAGCTGAAGGCTCTGCCTCCCATTCTGCTCTGAAGTATCCGAGGAACCACAAGTAAGCCAGCAGTCTGAGAGCGAAGTGCTCTATTGGAGTGATATGGTACTATGAGGTCTTTAAGATAAGATGGGGCCTGATTATTCAAGACCTTGTATGTGAGGAGAAGAATTTTAAATTCTATTCTAGATTTAACAGGGAGCCAATGAAGAGAAGCCAATATGGGAGAAATATGCTCTCTCTTTCTAGTCCCTGTCAGTACTCTAGCTGCAGCATTTTGGATCAGCTGAAGGCTTTTCAGGGAGCTTTTAGGACAGCCTGATAATAATGAAGTACAATAGTCCACCCTAGAAGTAATAAATGCATAAATGAGCTTTTCAGCATCACTCTGAGAAAGGATGTTTCTAATTTTAGAAATATTGCGCAAATGCAAAATCTCTGGCTCTCTTCCACAGCATGTCTTTTCTCTCCCCTCAGCCCAACCGGTCATGGCAGATGACTGCCCCTCCCTGAGCCTGGTTCTGCTGGAGGTTTCTTCCTGTTAAAAGGGAGTTTTTCCTTCCCACTGTCACCAAGTGCTTGCTCATAGGGGGTCGTTTTGACTGTTGGGTTTTCTCTGTATTATTGTAGGGTCTTTATCCACAATACAAAGCGCCTTGAGGCGACTGTTTGTTTTGATTTGGCGCTATATAAATAAAATTGAATTGAATTAAACTGAATAGTGAACAGTCATTGGTTATGCCGTTGCTGTTTATTTAGGAGCATTTGGACCCGGAAATTAGACTTAAAGACTGGATTGTGTGTGAGTGCGTTTCAGTAATAATGTCCCTAATGGCCCCTCATAAAATAACATCTGTACAAGCTCCTCAAGCATTTGTCTCAGCACCATTTATACATAGGGCACATAGCAAAAACAGGAAGGCGCGTAGTCGATAGAGGAAGTAACAGAAACACCTTGATGTTTGCAAGATTCCGCTTCAGTGCAGCCCCTAAAGCAGTGTTTTTCAACCACTGGGAGATCGTCAGGTGTGCCGTGGGAAACTATTCAATTTCACCTAATATGCCATGATTGTCATCATCATAAGCATAATCATATAATACTCTTCCATATCACTAGACTAGATAGCAGCAGGTAGAGAATTGCATTGTACATAGAGAAAAGAGATTTAAGCCGCTTTTCCATACGGAATGACTCTCCGCGGGTCGACTCGGCTCGCCGCGATTTGACGGCATCTCCATTAGAATCAGGTACACTTTTCCGGTCCTTTTTCCGTACTCACTCACCCGAGGTTCTAAGCGATCTGAGGCGATACAAAAATGTGACGCGGAGGACAGCATGCCACTGATTGGCCATGGAGTGTCGTCACTAGCTGAGAGCGACTCCTTCACCAGAATCAACTGTGCCAATTTTAAAACCCCACAGCAAGAAACTGGAGGCGCAAAGCACCGGTTGAATGCCCAGACCGACAGTTTGCAGCAGTAGTTTTGCAAAATGAAAGCCATCTGAAATGCTCACACAGCATACATATTGTAACCCTATACTGCCGGGCGATCGCTGCTGAAGCACCATTACCCGCCCCTACTGGCTGAACAGCTGGTTAGCACAGAGCCTGAGGCGGCTGATCAAAGGAACTTTGAATTACCGTAATAACTAAAAACAGAGAGAGACTGAGAGCTGTTGAGGAAGAGCTTCGTGTCTGTCTTCAATTCCTACCAGGATATCAGCTCTGTGTTCATCCAAGCAGGCACAGGTTTCACATTGAGAGAGTAAAACACAATGAGATTGACATTTTGTACATGCAACTCTTCATATTTCTCAGTGTGGAACAGTGAAATCTTTCCCAAATATTATTGCTTCTATCAGAATAAGGACTATATTTCTGTATTCCTGGTAATAGAATGCTTTTTGACAGAATTAGAGTTTGCAAAACGCTTTGAAGTTTTCTACTACCTTTAAGACCACATCGTTGTGGCATTTGTTATGTTCAAGCTGTGTTTTTGAAGTGGACATGTTAAGTACACTTTTTATTTGAAAGAAGATATATGTTAAAGTTCTTTTTTGTGTTTATTTGATTCCTATTCAAGACACTTTGATGAGAATGACTATGTCGTTAATATAGGCTACAGAGTATCATTTTTTACCATTTTTGGCTGGTGGTGTGCCTCGTAATTTTTTTCGATGAAAAAATGTACCTTGGCTCAAAAAAGGTTGAAAAACACTGCCCTAAAGGTCTCATCTCAAATGGAAAAATAGTCAATTTTGCTCTTTACTGTAGCTAAAAATAAAACACATGATATTAGTATAACTTTTCATTTCTATCAACCTTGTTGGTAACTAACCAATTATGCAAATTAGGTGATGACATCATATAGCGACTTCTAGCGACTTTTAGGACGGCCAATAGCTACTTTCCTTGCTGAGGAGTTGGCAACAGTGCTGCAGCGTTACTGTGCCGCTATGAGGCTTCAAATTCAGAAAGCACTACAAACGGCCCGAGGGTACAGTATATTTGATGAGAAAAATTTTGGCCAGAGGGGACAGAGCTTTTCAGGCAGCGTCGCCAAAGCTCTGGAACTGTTTACCACTCCAGCTCCGTTTAGCTGACTCTGTGGCATCTTTTAAAAAACAGAAAACCTTTCTGTTTAACCAGACTTTCTGTTGACTTTTTTTTCTTTAAATATGGTAATGTTAATATATTTTTAACATGGTGTTTTATATGTTTTGTTTTGTTTTTTTTGATATTGTGTTTTAATTATTGTACAGTGCTTTGTGACTTGTCTGTGTAAAGCGCTATATAAATAAACTTTACTTACTTACAACAATCGCTCTGCCACCTGAAGCCTGCTGCTCCTATGTGAAAAGGTGATGCACTGGCTTATGGCATGTTGCAGATTTCATTAGGGCTACAACTATCGATTATTTTAGTAATCAAGTATTCTATTGATTATTCCATCGATTACCCAAGTAACTAGATAAGAAATACTTTTTTCAGTTCATACAGTTGAAGCACAGACACATCTAAAAGTTGCAGGACACCGAACCTTGAGGGCTGAATTTGAGGATTCCTGGTCTAGAAGTTAGCTAAACTAGCCAAAATGTTTTGTTATCTCATGTCAGCACAACTAATAGGCTGAAACAGCAGCAGGACTTACTTTGGGTTTTTTTTTGGTTTTTTTAAAAGTGTAACATCAGTGTGAGTAAAAGTCACACAAGGGCAACACCTGATCATCAACATGTATGAGTATATTAGATATGTGTAATAATATATTATCAGGAGAATAGAGTAATGACTCAGTTGATGCAATGAAAGCTGGAGAGGCTGAAGAAGCTCAGATGAGGTCTTAAATTAGTATTAGCCTGTTATTACTTTTTAAATATAAAATGAAAAGATTTTATCATGAGAAGAACTGGCTCAGGGAAGAGATAGAAGAATGAGATGGCACTTCAGTGTGTGAGGTCAGGTTTAAAAACTGTCTAATTTTGTTTAAATAATTATTGCACACTTTCTGTAAATCCTATAAACTTCATTTCACTTCTCAAATATCACTGTGTTCATCTCCTATATAATATATATAACTGAAATTGCTGATCCGAACAACCAGTGATTTATAAAAGAAAATCATGAAAATTTTCAGGGGTGTCCAAACTTATGTATACCACTGTAAGAGTATGGGTTAGGTTATGTTTAGGTTGCCAGGTGTGATACAACACCCCTCTAGAGTTGGTTAAATTCTGCTCCACAGTGACCAATAAGTGGATTTTTTTTCTCGTTTAGTATAAAATGAGCCACCTTTAGGCTCAGGAGCTCTACCTCAACTCTGAAACCATTTTGTATGCAATGCAGGGGCAGCACAAAGGAGACAGGAAAAGGAGAGGGTGGTACAGGGCTCGAGGTGAGGTCTTAAAATAAATGAGCGAAAACTTTTATTGTAAGAGTTGGGTGATGCTGTTAACAGAGTTGACAGTGTATGAGATATATAATGTATACATATTAGGCCTGGGCAATAAATCAATAACAATATATATCGCAATAGACACGTGATCAGTATATCATTTTATTATGCTTTGCTCAGAGTATGTACGGATCTGTCAGGTTTCCGATATGTGCCCCACCCCCCAGCAATAGTAAACTCATTGAAACGACCTTGTGTAGAAGGCTTCCCTTAATGGTCTTATACCATTTAGGAGGGAACCCATCGGTGCCAGGTGACTTATTTGACCGAACCTGTTAACTGGCAGTGTGCCCATGGGACATTTGTCGTGCTTCTGATTTTACAGTGTCATACCGTCACAATAACGCTACAGTCCGCCATGGTTTTAAATGGCAGGCTAGACCCTCCCAATTGGATTGACACCTCATTCAGCCAACCATGTTAAGAGATGGGTTTTCCGGTGCCAATAATAACCATCATGTAGCTTCTCTGGACACGCCCCAAATGTTCTCCAATCGTTCTGATTGGTCAACTCTGACCCAAAATCTAAAACCACAGATGTATAGCCAATAAAATTCCTGACACGTGGGTATATGGAACTTTGGGGTTTATTTTCACATGAATCCACAAGCTTCAAGCGTGATCAGTGCGCCCTCCGTGCGTGAACCTGAGCAGAAAGTCAGAGGATGTGCGCCTTTTTGTGTAAACAGTATTTACAATACTTTTTCTCGCCATCGGATTGTCAGAATGCATCACAAACAGACTATATTTATTCAACAAAGTGACTAAATGACTCACGAGTGGATTATTATTTATTAGAGGACTTCGTCGCTGATTCGACTGGTTTTACAGCTGCAGAATCGCATAACCGAACAGCTGTTACTCACAGCAGGCGATTATCCTTAGTGTAACTTTTTATTCTCAGCTCGTCTTCATATTATATGCCCTTTAGATGTAAATATGTATGTAATGGTGAGCTTGACATGCACCATTGCACAGAAAATATCACCACACGCTGGTGTTACGTCACTTATATTGTGTGTGTGTGTGTGTGCGATTGTGTGTGCAGCTGTAAATATGGAAATTCACAAGAGCAGGGTTTGGGGGCGGGGAAGGTGTGTAATAGGCCTCTATGGGGCTTTCGCGGGGGTCTTTATTACGTTCATTACGGCAGCATGAGGAGGACAATGGCTCAGAGCTTTGTATATTGATAGTCGGTGAGATTGCGTCATCGACGTTTTTGGAGAGTGAGAAATGGCAGAACAGGCTGCCGGCAAGAAAAGTATAGCAGAGAGTAGGTTGTGGAATTACCAGTAAGTGACTGAAGTTTAACAAAAAGCTTTATGCTTTGTGGTGGGCTTTGTGTAAGTTGTTATGTGTTTGTGGAGGGTGGACGTAATTGTGTGGGAGGAGGTTGTAAGTTGTGTATCAGAAAACGACTATTGGGAGGATTGTGGGTTTTTTAAATTTTATGTGTATATGTAGTGTTTGCATTTACTGTAACTTTTTATAAATATACAATTTATTTATTTAGGGTGTGTGAAGGAATCACTGAAAATAGACTGGGTTTTTTGTGAATGAAGGCCTAAAATTTTCCTATTTTACAAATTAGGGGAACCTCTGATTTATATGTTTCTAATTATAATTAATTCATACTATCAGTAAATTTGTGTATAGCAGAGGATTCCTCAGGGTATTATCTTTCATTAGAGCCCTCATTGACGACTGCATGTTGAAGCATTGAGGAGTTACAGCCATTTGAAGTTTGTATATCAGGCGTTGTCCCATCAGTGCCACTTGAAGTCTCCAAATGGCACCAGTTGGACAATGCCTGGACATCAACACACAAAAATAGTGTTTTTCTGCTATTTTGATAAAATTTGAAATACAAGTAGACAAGACTTCATTCTACAATTTCATTTTATTTTCCAGTCCATACCTTTAATACTCAGTGTGTAGTTACATAAAAATAAATATGAAAAATCTAGCCAACACAAAAATTGTCTAATTTTTCTGTGTTCCAAACTTAATAGCTACATACTAATTACAGTTAAAGCAATTTTTGACTGCAAAAATAAAAAATATAGCTTGTCATCTTCACAAAGAGACCAAGCTTTTGCATGTACTCCAAAGAGTTGAAGAATAGCAGCTGATTTAATTTGGGTATACTTTTTCAGGCATTTTTGGTGATTTTGGTGCCATCAGTTAACAGGTTAAGGTTAGATATAGCTTTGTCTTTTTCTTCCTCAGTTATTAATGCGGTTAGCCTATTATTTGCTTCCCTACCAGTTGAAGGCAGATCCAATAAATTAAAAAAATCCATTATCTCATTTTTATCAGCATGCGTAGTTTGACTATATAAAGATTTGTAGTATGTTTCAAATATCTTTTGAATTTTCTCCAAATCAGTTTCCAGTTTATTGTTAGTGGGGTGTAATATTTTATATATGGTATTTTCAGCTTGTTGTTTTCTAATCCGCCATGCTAGGAGTTTACTTGCTTTAGGTCCTGCCTCGTAATATCTTTGTCTCATGTACTGTATATTTTTTTTCTACTTCCTCCCCTAATATCTTGTCTATTTCCTGCTTAGTCTGTCTAATTTGGTGCGTTACATCTTACTCTTCTAGTATTAAAAGTAGGGATGTGCCAATCCGATATTCAGTATCGGTATCGGTCCGATCCTGGCCTAAACTACTGGATCGGATATCGGAAAGAAATAAAAAATGCAATCCGATCCGACCTACATTAGCTGCATTACAGTTCTCCGTCATCTTCTTCTTCTTGTGGGTTTGCGGTTGACCAAACCAGCTTAGAGCTGCATTACCGCCACCTACCGGAATGGAGTGGGGGATCAGGAAATAACCCCCTCAGTTCTCCGTCGCTGCGACGGGTTCCCTTTGACAGGTGGATGATGCTGACATGTTTTTCCACGCCTCCACCGCTCTCTGCGTGTTTGTGTGTTGTGCTCACTGTGCTGAGAATTTCAGCTGTTATTTTTTTTCTCTGCTTCAGCTCCCGGGCATACTGCTAGAGAGCCGCGTCCGGTACCGGAACAGGGTTGCCGCGGGGTAGTAAAAGGTAGTAAACTAAATGAGGTCGAATTAAGACTAGTAAAAGGTAGTAAACAGAATTTGACTTGGTAGTAAATTTTTCATCACCCCTTTAATATATTTTGACTTTTCCACTGATGCAGACTTTTTGTTTTAAGTTTGTTTAACTATAAGATCTGTATAGAAATATAACTACTCAGCAGGACCTGAGCTGACGTTGTTGACGAGCGGTTCCACTGTCCGATCTGCTGTGCGCATGCGCGGAGTCATTTTGCGCCTCGTCATGGGAAAATGTAGCTTTCACAACTTTTGCTCGATGACCCGGCAAAGACTGGCTTAACCCTCCGGAGTTCACGGACACGCTGGCGCGTCAAAATGACATCGCCGATTTTAGATGACGTAGCATCGGGACGCTGCTGCCATGAATCTAAAGTGCAGACTTCAAACTATGTACCAGTTTTTAAATTACGTTGATAGGCCAAGTAATACCAGAGTTATCCCCAATAATTTACGTCATGCTTTTTCCTGTATATTGTCCTCACCTTCGATGCGCATTTTGTGCAGAAATAAACGGAAAATGTGAGTTTCGCTAACAGGAAGTGCTTGCTAATAAAAACAAAACAAAACAAAGTAATTCCCGACAACCCCTTTCCTATTGGTGGAAAAATCAACCAATCAGAAAAATATACGTTAACACGATGCATTAGGGTGCATTTGACTGCTGCGGAGCAGGTGAAAAAGTGGTAAAAGAGACAACATTACTGGCAAGTTTTGGCTGTGATGGGCCCCTCAGTCTTGTGGAGGAGAGAAACTGTTTTTTGAGGTGGCATAAATAATTTGTCTACCATCTTAATGTGAGTCCTGATTGCTCTGCAAATAGTTGTACACAAAAACACCTGAGGCCTTTCCTGAATTTTAATGTAAATAGTTGTATTTAACTTTATTATTTACTATATTTTTACACAAGTTTTGCAAATTTACAACTTATATTTGCATTTTAATTGTAAAAATAATTCGTTAAGCATGTTTCTGATTTTTACAGTAAAAAAAATTAACTTTTTTCTACTCTTTTATGTTTTTATGTCATTGTAAATCCAATGTCTTAATACAGTATGTCAAAATGAAAGAATAACTATACAGTCACACACGAGGTCGTGCTGAAAAAAAAATTATACCAAACAAGGCAAGGTAAACAGTTTCTAAGGTCAACTATGAAGCTAAAAACAAAAGTAGTCAAAAATGGCCAAATATACCCCGGACCCCAGCGGTTAAGCCAGTCATGGGGAATGATCGAGAGGCATTTTGTAAAGTGTGCAGAAAAAATATAAACTTGACCTGAAACGGTGTGATGGCGATCAAATCACACCGAGCATCCACCATTCACCAGCAGCGGATTTCCACGTAGGGAGCAGATTCCTATTTTGTTTTTTGGTGCTACACAAAGCACTGCAACTGCAACCTCAAGGTCAGCTACGAGCACAAGTATTGCCGTCAAACCTCAGCAGCAAACCAGTATTCCAATATTTTATTGGAAAATAAATAATCGGCTTGTGAGACTTGAATTTCATTGCATTTTGTTTATATTCTTAAAAAAACAAATTTAGATAGATTCAACTCATTGTCACTGTGCGCACAAGGCACACAACCAAATGATTGTTCCAGATCACTCATCCAGAGACGAGCATCTGCGGTCATGCAGCCAGAGACCGGCACTACTGTTAGGCAATGTGGTTTAAGTGTCTTGCCCAAAGACACAACGCAGCACTGGGACAGGGACTCAAACCGGCAACCCACTGGCTGCAAGACGGGCGCCTCCCTACTGCGCCTCTTTTTGAAATGTGTTTGGAATATTAATGTGTATCAGGTCTTAGTCAAGACAAAGTCACAGTAACACCTTCAAGTAAGTGGGATACAGTTTTGTCTTTGGTGAGAGATGGGCTATCATCGTACATGGCTTAGTGCTGTGAATCCACCGCTACCCCAAAAAAGGCTGCTGCTCGATTTCGTCCTGGTAGTAAAAATATTTTAGAGGTAGTAAAAATAGGTAGTAAAAGGTAGTAAATTTAACTCTAGGATTCCTGTATAAACCCTGCGGAAGGACCCCTTCCCCGTCAAAATATTTTTTATACTTTAATCCCTGATTAGTGACTAAATGTAGACCTGCAGTAGAAACGTATTTAGGAGAATGCTTGTGAATATAAAGAATTACAAGATTATGCTCACGCAGCCCCCAGTTTTTGAACATAAACACTGATAACACAACAGCAGCAGTCAGCCATTTTACGTGCAGTCTCTCTGCACAAGTGCAAAGAGGCGGAGCAGGTGAGCTCAGATGGAGCGGAAGAAAGCTTTTCTGCCTGTAAGCACCATTAAACCTTTACTGGGAAACAGCTGGAAGTCCTTCATCAACCACCTGATCAGTAAGTGAAGAAAAGAGAACTTTGTAGTTGCTCCAACCACCCTGTTTGTTTTACACAGGGAAAAACTGCAGTACGGAAGTTAAATATGCAGATGAACTGTTAATGTGAAAAAATTATTTCTTATCCAGTTGCTCAAGTAATCGATGGAATAATTGATAGAATACTCAATTGCTAAAATTATCAATAGTTGCAGCCCTACTGAAATTTGCAACATACCATAAGCCAATGCATCACCTTCTCACAAAGGAGCAACAGGATTCAGGTGATAGAGCAATTGTTGTAAGTAAGTAAAGTTTATTTATTTAGTGCTTTAAACAGACAAGAAGTCACAAAGTGCTGTGCAATAATTACGTAAAACACAATATCAAAAAACCCCAGATAAAGCACCATGTTAAAAACATATTAACATTACCATAAAACAAAAATAATAAAAATAAAGTTAACAGAAAGCCTGGTTAAACAGAAAAGTTTTCAACTTTTTTTTAAGATGCCACAGAGTCAGCTAAATGGAGCTCGAGTGGTAAACAGTTCCAGAGCTTTGGGACCACTGCCTGAAAAGCTCTTCCCCTCCCTGGTTCTTAGTCTTGTACGTGGGACAACTAAAAGATTTTGATTTTGTTGTGTGAGAGACTGTTGACTTCTGTAAAATGTATCCAGGCATTTGAAATCAATAGTTTTTTTTGTTTGTTTTTTAAAAAAAAAGATCAAATTTGTATCGGTATCTGCAGATATCCAAATGTAAAATATCGGTATCGGACCTAAAAAAGTGGTATCGTGCCAAACACACACTGTACAAAAAGGTCATACAAAGGTTTCCTCTTCACATCAATGAGCAGTATCTACACAAGCATAATTATTATAAAGGATGCTTATCATACTAACTCGGGGCTTATTTTTCAAGCAGACAAAGACTAATTCATATAAATATTTTAAAGTCACTGTTTTTTAACTGAATGTCATGGAAAACCCTGAGTTTGAAACCAAGGACATTGCATGCTCACACTGTAGTGACTTTTATATCATAAGGTAGCCAGTACCTAAAGCATACCTTCTTAATTTATTTTATTCTACATTGGACCACAACTTACAAATGAACCATAAACTCATTCCAAAAAACATTTACTGAGGGCAGAAACTAAGTGAGTAGCAGAGTCATTGTTACCCCCTGATTTACAATTGGATAAGGGAAGTAGAAAATAGTTTTATTGAAAAATTTGCTTTCTTATACCTTAGTCCTTTTCATATTTGCCTACTTTGACTGCAGCATTGCTGTTCTGCAGGAGAGGGAGCTGTAACTGAAACTTTAAGTAATTAACCCATTTTTTATGCATTTGGCTCAAATGGTTCAATGCTTCACAAAAGCTTAATTTGCCCATCACTACTGAGCGAGACTAGAAACAGAAATAAAAAATTAAGAATTAATCCACACACACACGAGCCACTACAGCCGGGGAGAACAGGTAAACTGAAACACACTACCAAGACGGGGGAAGAAAAACTGAACACAATACACAAACGATGGACTGGCAAAAAGCAAAAAAACCCCCAAAAAACAGGAAGTGATTTATTGTAGGGTCTTTACCTTACAATATAAAGTGCCTTTAGGTGACTGTTGTGATTTGGCGCTGTTAAAAATAAAATTGAATTGAATTGAATTGAATAAACAGGAAATCAGAAACGCAGACTTGATACATCACAGGGAGGCAGGCATGCAGAAGAACACAGGTGTTACAGGCAGAGCCTTTCCCCTTTAAGAGTGTAGCCTGATGGTTAATGTATTTCGAGACTCTAGCCGTTTCTCAAAACTTAAGTACGCAAGTTCAAACTTGCGTACTTGAGAAGTTTGAACTTGCGGACTTGACAAGTGCGAACTTCCCAAGTACTGGGGATTATTTTTCAATTGGGACACCAGCGGACTTGATGACATCACAGCTCAGCTCCAGTGTTTCTATCACCTTCTGGCTTAAATTTACTGATTGCTTGATTTTAAAAACATCATCTCTGAATAAAAACATTATACATGTATACACAGCTCTGCTGCTTACTGAACAAAAACAGGTCAGATGTTAAAATTATGTTATTTTTATTCCACCACTTACAAGAGACAGATGTTTAGATTACATTCAAATAAATATTAACATTTTAAAACATGTAATTTGATCATTTCTCGAGCAGGCCTGTCATCAGTCTTCACGATCTCTGTGAACATCATCAGCATGCCGCTGCGATGTTCCCGTTCTTGGTGAAAAGGCTCTCATGTTCCTTCCTGAGTAAAATATTTTTAATATCAGTTTTATCGATCTGCCCAGGAACAAATGAAACACTGAAATAAACCAAACATGAGCCATTAGAGATCATCAGAGTGAATTATATCTGTGTTTACCTTAAACTCAGCGGCAAAAGCGAGCAGGAGTTTTGAAAACGATGTGCCGGCAGTCGGGCGTTCTCCCCGCGTATTGCGAGCCTCGTCCGGCCCGGCGAGTGGACAGCAGCGGAATGGACCTCGCAGAAAACGTCGGAGCACCTTTGCAATAAAGTAATATCTTGATAAACTGAGGAGATATTTGATGTTTATACATCTACATTACTGAAAACACCGTAAAAGTTTGCTTTGTGTCACAGGAGCAGTAATATTTTAAAGTTTACTCACAGTTTTAGCCAGTCTTTTTGTTTGAGTTTTGTTTGAAATGCATTCTGGGATACTTGGCTGCACCAAGTCCACACAAGTCACCACCAATGCAGACTGATAGAAGGGGTGGAGCAAAAACACATTCAGGTATTTTATGCAAACTTTGATTTGGAACAGTACTTGGGCTGAGAATGATGATGTTTCACAAGTAGAAGAAGAAGAAGAAGAAGAAACAGCCTTTATTGTCCCACAGAGGGGAAATTTGGGTGTAACAGCTGCCGCAGTTATTATAAATATAAATAAGATATAATAATTCACACTATTAAGAAAAGAATATATATAAAATCAACAAACAATATTAACCTTAATACTACTACTAATAATAACACTATATACAATGTACATGATGTGCCTGTGTGTTGAACCTTAACAGGCCGGACTATTTACAGTATATTATATATTATCCTACATTGTGTAGGCTATTGTGGTTTTTGTTGGGAGCAGTGATGGTTATAAAGTCTTACAGCTGCTGGGAGGAAGGATCTGCGGTAACGCTCCTTTGTGCATTTAGGATGCAGCAGTCTGTCACTGAAGGAGCTCTCCAGCTCAGCAACAGTTTCATGCATGGGATGGGAGACCTTGTCCATCAGTGATGTTATTTTGGTCAGAGTCCTTCTGTCTCCCACCACCTGCACTGAGTCGAGAGGACATCCTAGGACAGAGCTGGCTTTCCTGATGAGCTTGTCTATCCTCTTCCTCTCAGCTGTAGACAAGCTGCTGCTCCAACATACTGCTGCATAGAAGATGGCTGATGCCACCACAGAGTCATAGAAGGTCTTCAGGAGTGTCCCCTGCACTCCAAAAGACCTCAGCCTTCTCAGCAGGTAGAGTCTGCTCTGACCCTTCCTGTAGAGCGCATCAGTGTTATGAGTCCAGTCCAGTTTATTGTTTAGGTGAACACCCAGGTACTTATAAGAGTCCACTATCTCAATGTCCACTCCCTGGATGTTCACCGGTGTCCGTGTGGTGGGTCTGCGCCTGCGGAAATCCACCACCAGCTCCTTGGTTTTAGCGGCGTTGATGAGGAGGTGGTTCCGCTGGCACCAGTCCACAAAGTCCTGAGTCCACTGTCTGTACTCTGAGTCATCCTCACCTGTGATGAGGCCAACTATGGCAGAGTCGTCAGAGAACTTCTGCAGATGGCAGCGTGGGGAGTTGATGGAGAAGTCTGCAGTGTAGAGGGTGAAGAGGAACGGTGCCAGCACAGTTCCCTGTGGGGCCCCCGTACTGCAGACCAGCCTGTCAGAGACACAGCCCTGTGTCCTCACGTACTGTGGGCGGTCAGTGAGGTAGTCCAGTATCCACTCGGAGATGTGGTGGTCCACTCCTGACAGTTCCAGCTTGTCTCTCTTGAAGTACACAAGTCCGCACAAGTACGTATATTGAGAAACAGCCACAGTTTTAGTGTTGTGGGTTAGTGAAAGCCCACCCCATCTCTCCTCTTTGCTGAGCTGACCCAGACGAGTAAGCTAGTTACCAGCTATGAGCCAAGCTAAGCATATGCCAGAGGTATTCCTACTACATTTGGAGTTGCAGATCTGGTCTACTCAAGTTGAGCACTAAAAGAGCTTTATACGAGCATTACGTAGGTCAACCAACCTAATTTTTTAAGTCTGTTACACACTGGACGTGTTTTTCCAAATAAATCATTCTCATAAAAAGCACTGTGAAAAAAATGAGGTAACATCAAGCGATGATGTAATGAGGTCCTGATGTTTCTAAACAAGAAAAGGAAGAAACAGAGATTCTGGGTGAATCCAACTCATAAGAAAGCTGCAGCAGGGACAGTTTCATGGTTTGATCCTGGAGCTGAAGCCAATGATATTTGAGGATGTCAGTGAGCAGTTTGAGCTCTTGTTGGCAGAGTTGGGATCACATCTGAGTCAGAGAAATTTCAGACAGCCATCTGACCCAGAGCAGCGGGTAGCTGTCTGTCTGAGGTAACTATGTATTATTTTACTGTTCCTATATCACTGTTTATTCAGTGTATGGGTGCACGTTTTGCACTATAATCTCACATGTTGCTAAATGCAGCGCTTTGATTGGTCAGATGTTAGTTTGCTGACCAAAGTCAGAACTTGATTCGAAAAAATAAATGGCCATATTTGTCCTGTGAAATGACACGGTCAGTGTGAATGGCTGCATTAAGAACAGGTAAGTCCAAAAAATATTTTTAACTCACGAAACATTCACACAAAATTTATGGTCTGGTGTGTAAAGGCCTTTCAACAGGCACAGGAACCAGTGAAGGTTGTGGGTTTAATTTTACCAGCAACGTATCATGTCAACAAGACAAGTGTTGTGACACGTGTCAAGAGTGAGTCACAAACTGATCTAACGGAGAGAATCCGCCCATTTAAAAAAAAAAAAAAGTAATTCAGACTCATAATAAATAAAACAGAAACCTGTGGGCTGGGAATTTGAGACCCCTGATCTAAAGCATTAAGGGGGTCAATTGTTCATGAAACCTTGGGTTATACAGTAACATGAACAAGTCAAAATGGGAATAGTAAGAGGAAGCATATTTCAACTGCTCCCTTTTTCACAAGCGGTTGCTGGTGGTAGATAGTTTCAAATATTTGATGTGACAGATTTTTACAGCAGAGGCCCTTCCTGGTGCAACTTTTTTTTTGTGCCTCCTCCTGGGATCTCAATTGTGTTTAGTGAATGTATTAGCCATTACACTATGGAGTCAAAGCAAAGAAGTTTGAAAGATTTGCAGCAAGAACAAGAGAAATGTATTGGATCCATCACACATTGATTTGGCTGTTTGGTTGTAATTTAACCTGCAGGAACCTCAGATGAGGACATGACTGTAAATAAGGAGAACATCAGTGGAAACATGGAGATGGTAAGAAAGTCACCATTTATTTTAAAAGCTATTAAGGACAATTTATTTTACCACACTGGATAACAGTAGAATTTATTTAAATACAGTACTTGCTTGTTTGCTTATTTACTACAGACAACAAAGGTTTCTGAAGAAATCAAAAAGAAAAAGCCATGTCACAGAGAAACAGAGACACTGCTTGGCAGACTTCACCTTGAAGACAGACTTGATCAGAAGTTTCCACCAGCAGGTTTTCTTCAAATACATCCACCTGTGAAACAGCACCATGTCACATCTGAGAAAGATCTAGCTCACACTTTTCTCCAAAGGCTGATGATGTTAGATTACAGGGCCAGATATATTCCTGTAACACCAGACAGTCCTGAGGGGACCCATCCAATGCCTGTTAGGATAACTGACATCACTGTGAAAGATTTCAGTGATTTGGGGGCTTTATTGAGAAGCAGGGCAGACACACATCAGACACAACAGACTCATGTGCATCCAATGGACATTCAGATGGCAGTATTTCACTGCTCAGATAGCTTTCTTAAACAGAGGATGATTACAAAGCTGTCCCACTGTCAGTATGCCTTACCTTTGCTTGTTCCTGACCCAGTCACAATGGAGATCGAGTGTCCTCTGTGGACTTTCAGACCAATAACAAAGACCTGGAAGGTAATTCAAATCAAAGAAGACTCAAGCATTGTTAGAGTGAAAAGTGTTCCAGTCTGCAAGGCTGAGACACCCTTGGTGTCCTTTTTCCGCCTGGGTTCACTGTCAGTGTCTAAATCTCAGCTGATGAACACTTTGATCAACGACCGTCACAGCACGTTCTTCCACAGAAACTGCCCAGGAAGCACCAAATCTCGCCATCTGATGGATGGTGTTGCAGAGATTGCCTGGTACTGCCCTGCTGGAAAACCCAATGATGCCTTCAATGACTGCATTGCCTTTTGTAATCTTCATGGTGATGCTCTGTTGGTTGAAACACAGCGTGAAATACTGATTGAAAAATCTTCCATCAATATTTTTCTTATTGCATCTCTGCAAAAACAAGACAAAGAAAGCTGTTCGCTTATATCAGCTCATTTTGAGTCTCAGAAGCCTCTCATTTGTCTCTGTGTTGATGACAGCTGTGATGTTGTTAAGACAACAACTGGAAAATACATCATGGGTCTCAAAGACAGAAGCCAGTCAGATGTATCTGAAGAACTGAAAAAGATCATTAGAGAAGTTTTATCTTCTCTAGATGGTTCCCACTTGAAATCATCCTTCCAGCTTGAAACCATGGCTGAGCTCTCTGGAATCAGAGTAGATGAAACTGACCCAGCCTGTCAAAAAGGGAAATCTGCTGCTGTGAAAATAATGGATCTGCTTACAAAGGATAACATGGATGTCTCAAAGATCAAACATGAATTTCTCCCATGTCAAGGTCATCTGTGGGATCAGTGGAGCAAAATACACAAAGAACTGTTTCATCTCAGAGGAGACATTGAAAAGCAGAAAAGTAAAAAACAACAGGAACTGATGAACATACGTCAGGAACAATGTGCTGCTTCCTGCAGTAAACTGATGGAGTTGTTTATTGAAAGCCTCTCATCATTGCCACTGACAGAAAAAGTGTATTTCCTGACATGGATTCAGATTTTCATGGATACCCTCTCCACAGACACTCTTTCCTCGGTTCTGTGTAACTATGATAAAAAGTGGTCTGAGGTCTTGGCTTTGAAGAATAAACATGATAAATCAGGTCTGTTATTAAGGAAACAAACTGAGCTTGGAGAAATATCCAAACAACTGCAGTCTGCCACTTTTGGTTTGGAGCACATCTTCAGAGAAATGGGACAGATCTATGAAGCCTACAGAGCAATAGAAGGAGAGAGCAGACACAGTGACTGGTCTAAATACCCTGAGCTGGCTGCACAGCTGATGATATCAGGACACCCAGTGGAGCTGATGGATGGTGATGTAGGCCACGTGCCTTTAACATGGATCTCTAGTCTTTTAGAGGAAGCCATCAAAAAACTGGGGGACCAGACAGTTTTTGTGTTGTCAGTTTTGGGCCTACAAAGCAGTGGAAAATCAACAATGCTGAACACCATGTTTGGACTGCAGTTTGCAGTGAGTGCTGGCAGGTGCACCAAAGGTGCCTTCATGCAGCTGCTCAAAGTATCAGAGGAGATGAAGAAAGACTTTAAGATTGACTATGTACTCGTGGTGGACACTGAAGGACTGCGTGCTCTTGAGCTGGAAGGTAACGCCACTCGTCAACATGACAATGAACTGGCAACATTTGTTGTTGGTTTGGGAAACTTGACATTGATCAACATCTTTGGAGAGAATCCATCTGAGATGCAAGACATTCTGCAGATTGTTGTTCAGGCTTTTATGAGGATGAAGGAAGTTAAACTTTCTCCCAGTTGTGTGTTTGTTCACCAGAATGTTACAGATGTTGCAGCAGCAGAGAAAAACATGGATGGAAAGAGACGCCTGCAAGAAAAACTGGACCAGATGGCCAAACTAGCAGCTGAAGAGGAGGTTTGTAATGCAGAGTGCTTCAGTGATGTCATTGAATTTGATGTACAAAAAGATGTGAAATACTGTGCCCAGCTGTGGGAGGGCAGTCCACCCATGGCTCCTCCAAATCCAGGTTACAGTGAGAGCATCCAAGATCTGAAGAACACCATCCTCTCTAAAGCTTCAAAGTCTCCTGGGATCACTCTGTCACAGTTCAAAACCAAAGTTCAGGACCTGTGGAATGCTCTCCTGAATGAAAACTTTGTTTTCAGTTTTAAAAACACACTTGAAATTGCAGTGTACAGAAAACTAGAGGCTCAGTATGGAAACTGGACCTGGACCCTGAGAAGCAACATGTTGGCCATTGAAAACCAACTTCATAACAGAATTGAAAATGGAAATCTTGACAAGGTGGAGGTGATTTATCTTAAAAAAGAATCGAACAAAACACATGAAACAATCAGAAAAGCAATGACAACATACTTTGAGGATGACAAAGAGAACGAAATGTTGGTTCAGTGGAGAGGCCGATTTGAAACTAAAGTCAAAGAGTTTCGTAATGAACAGGTGAGCACAGTGAAAAGAAAACTGGATGAAGTTATTGAGCAGAAGAAGGCTCGTAAGAAGCTGGATGATAAGAAGACAGAGTTTGAGGACAAGCTGCTGCAAAAGAGCAAAGAGCTCGCTCAGCAGCTGAAGGATAAGGCCAAAGATGAAGAGGAGCTTAAAAAACACTTCAGCTCTGTTTGGAGAGGCTGGGTTACTGAATTAACAGCAGATACTAAACCTGTTGAAGACATTAACCTGGAAAAAGATCAATTTACTGTCCTTGAAGAACTTGGTTTTGAAGTGACTCTCATAAATGAATGTAAACAAAATGGCAAATACAAGAACATACCATGGTTTGGTGATTATTCAAATTATGTAAAACTGCAAAAAATTCTGGCAATTTTGCCATCAAATAATGTTAGTGAAAAAAAAACCCAGATTGAATCGCTCATTAGCAAAGCTGAAAATGAGTCACTTAATGCAATCAGAAACAAACCTGTGGCTACAAGAGGCTACAAAATAGCTTATTTGCAGGAAGTAGCTAAACATGTAAAAGAAGAAGTGGAGAAATTTAAGAAGGAGAAAAAATGTGCTTTGAAGAAGGAGTTTACAGTTGATCTTTTACTGTATGTGTTTTGCAGAGCAGAGAGTTGGCTGCTAGACTCTCAGAAGAAATTCAAAATGAACAATGATGCGCTCACTTATTTAGAAAGCAAGAAAACTCAGTATTACACAGTTTTTAGAAGCTTTTGCAAAGAAAACTCATCTGCTGTTGTGCTCGGGGAACTGATATGTGAAAAACTGAAAGCGTCTACTGTTGAGACTGTCTGTAGCAAGACGGCCATTGGTCTGGCTGGAATGATGAGGTCTAATTTCCCAGCATTCAGGAACAGGCTAAATCTGGAAAAACATGTGCTGAAGTCACTCGCTGAGAAAGAAAAATTTGATGATTTCATCACCTACATCAGAAATCCAAGAAAACAAACAGAAGCTTTTATAAAAGCAGAAGTAGAGAAATACATCTTTATAGATCACAAAGATGAAACTGTGAAAATACTCAAGAAAAATATTGATGACATCAAGACACTTGTGAGTCAAGCTTTATCTGCTGCAACACAGAAAGTTAGAGGAGGAAAAACAAATATGTGGCTGGAGGAATTTTCTACTTTGATAAAAGATGAACTAACATTTGATACCATTTCTTCTCAAAACTTCAGTGACATTAATGATGTTGAGTTTCTGAATAAAGAGATAGAGAAAAGTTTTGCATCCATCATTGATCAGATGAGCAGCCTCTCATTGGATAAACTGAAGGAATCCAGGCTGAAGCCTGATGAAATCCTCATTGATCAGTTGTGTAGGTGCTGCTGGGTAAAGTGTCCATTCTGTGCAGCTGTTTGTACCAACACCATTGAGGATCACAGTCCTGATGACCACAGCACCCCTTTTCATCGACCCTCTGGGATCAAGGGATGTTACTATAGAGACACAGAGGAATTCTGCATCAGTTTCTGCACAACAGATGTTGCAAGTGATGGCATATTTATGCCTAGCCATGGGCAATCTGTGCCCTTTAAAAAGTACAAAACTGCTGGTGCAGAATATGCTAGCTGGAGAATCATGCCTGTTGAGTCTAAAATGGCATACTGGAAATGGTTTGTGTGTCAATTTCAAAATCATCTGGAAAAGCACCATGAGTTGAAATTCAAGGGGAGAGGAGAGATTCCTTGTGAGTGGAAAACAATCTTAAAGGATGATGCCATTAAAAGTCTGGATGTAATGTGTGAGTGAGTCAAAGAAACAAGACCCTTCTGACATCATAACTCATTAATCAAATGCCAGACACCTTATTCTGCTATTGACGCTTGTTTGTTGGATTGGATGATTGAAGTCTGTTTCCTCAGGGTTCAATCATCCAATCCAATATTGGCAATTAAACAAGTCTTCATTTAACCAACGGGGCCTCAGTAGCATGTAGAAGAATCATACATACTGTAGCCTGGCAAGTCCTCCTCATGCTGGTCACCAACTTGGTCACAACCTGCTGTGGGATCAGATGATATTCCTTAACCAGCAACCATCCAATACAATAAACAACACCAAACAATGCACAAAATTGCAATCTCACAGGTTATCTGCTTTTTAAAAATTGTTTTGCAGAAGGTAATGAGATGTCTGCTGAAGGATTTTCTATTATGAAATAGAACTATACTTGCATCCTGATTTGTATTTATTTAATATTTTCATGAATTGTGGGAGGATGTCCCCATTGATATTGGGTCTTGTTTTACATAGTAATCCATTCATTTTAAGATCATTAGATTTGTTTGACTGTTATTCACATTAGTTTAGTTTGACTTATTCTCAGTTTTATCTTAACTATTTTAATATCCAGTGTTGATTTATTATAATCATGTAATGATACAATGAAAAAATATAAAATGGAAATTGTTAATGTGCAAAATGGGTCGTGGGTCATGAAATAAACACTGTAAATTTACTGAAACTGTGCTTTTTGTCCATTTTTATCCTGACATGAAGAAGTCAGCACTTCTAAACTCTGTCCAGCCAGGTTTGTTTGCTGCAGATAAGCTGTAGAGTGGATACAACTCAAATGATGACTCACAGAACTATAGCATCTGCAATTTTCTTCACATTTGTGTGAACAATTTGAACATACTGATTTTGAGCATTTCTTTGTTCAAATTAACTTTGAGAAGTTTTATTCTTCAAAATATATTAGAATTCTTTGTTATTGTAATTCATCACATACAGTCTATCTAGTCACAATCTGCTACCCTCATATTTCATAAACTGGACTGACATGTAGTCACCATAAATTCAGCAACAATTTGCTGTCAGGTAAAGCTTGAAGAATGGGGAGTGTCACATCTTAATTTAACAAATTTGTTTTGTACAGTTAGCTCTTTGAAAGGTTCACAAAAGATTTATTGATGACAAATATAAGAGGCTGTGAATGTGTGGCCTCCAGTTACCACCTCTGACCTGCTGCTGACAAGCCAGTATCTTCTTATCAATAATATATGTATTTAAGGACCAGTTCTTCCAGACCCTTGTTGAAAGATCATCTTCAACCATGGGAACATGGGAGGCTCAACTCAGCTTCATGTTTTTGAATTCTCTCTTGTACTTACCAACTATTTTCATCTACTATTCTGGACTTTCACCATCCTTGGTGTATAACTGGTTGTTTGGATAAAGCTGGAAGTTCTTGGAACTGAAAACATTTGCCATTAACTCTGACACTCACATGGATAACCCACCTACCTGTCTGCTTTGGTTGCCATAGCAAAAATTTTGTTGAAAAATAAACTATTTAGACTTTTACTGTTGGTAGTGTCTGTGACTGAGTCCATCTGTTTTTCCAGAACCAGTATGACAGAAGTGCAAGTTTAAGTAAACCTTTAGGGGATGAGTGAGTGAGGGGTGGAACCTCAGTCTGTGCGCTGCCCCTTGTTTTTTTTGTTTTATTTTTTTCAGTTAGAGAGCTTTTATTATTGGTCTCATCTAACTTTTCTAATATAAATACATCCTCACACATCAATACACCACTTAAGACAAGCAGCTTATATACATTTGAAAAGATATTAAACAGCTGGAGAACTGGACATAAAGCAAAGGGCTCGTTTCTTTTTAAAACATTTGAAGAAAAAGTGGAGAAAAAAAAAATCAGGATACAAAAAATATGTCAATGAGATAAAGGCCAAGAGGAAACTTTAAATGGAGTTGAGGTCACTTTCCAGCTATTTTGTAGTTTCTTTTTTTCTATTAAAGTTACTGCAAAAATATGCAATATAGCTTACCAATTCTATTGCGCTCTAGTATAAATTCTTATAAATATTAAGTGCCTAATTACAAATTATTATAAATTTATTTGATACATTGTAAAAGATTAAACTTTTTTGCCATAGAAAATACCAAGTGCATAATTGTATCCTCCCTTTGGGAAAATAGATGTTTGTCAGTAAGCAAACAATATGTCAGAGAGCATCTCTGAGGCATAGAAAAGTGACAGAATCCAATACTACAGGAACCCAGAAGATTTTCAGTGTCTTGCAAAAGTATTCATACCCCTTGAACTTTTCCATATTTTGTCACATTACAACCACATACATATATATACACTTCACTGGAATTTAATGTGAAAGACCAACACAAAGTGGTATACAATTGTGAAGTGGAACAAAAATTATACATGATTCAAAATATTTTTTTACAAATAAAAAACTGAAAAGTGTGGTGTGCAAAAGTATTCAGCCCCTTTTTCTCTGAGTGCAACCAATTGCATTCAGAAGTTTCCTGATGTACTGAGATTAGATTACACACAGGTGGACTCTTTTTAGTCATTAGCAGTCATCAGGCAACTTCTGAATGCAATTGGTTGCACTCAGAGAAAAGGGGGCTGAATACTTTTGCACACCGCACTTTTCAGTTTTTTATTTGTAAAAAATGTTTTGAATCATGTATAATTTTCTTTCCACTTCACAATTGTTTACCACTTTGTGTTGGTCTTTCACATTAAATTCCAGTGAAATATATTTATGTTTGTGGTTGTAATGTGACAAAATATGGAAAAGTGCAAGGGGTATGAATACTTTTGCAAGCCACTGTATGTCTGTAAACTGTTCCTGTTTGAATGTCCTTTCTATTTAAGGATTTGGGCATTCCTGCAGGTCCCTCTCTTTACTGGCCAAACCATATAGTGCCGGCTTCGATGTGTCAGCTGCCGATTGGTCCTCCTCCTTATATATATATATATATATATATATATATATATATATATATATATATATATATATATATATATATATAAGGAGTACAGAAACAGCATTAGTGAAGGTTACCAATGATCTTCTTACAGCCTCTGACAGTGGACTCATCTCTGTTTTTGTCCTGTTGGACCTCAGTGCAGCTTTTGATACTGTTGACCATATTAAAGGTACTGCACTGCAGTGGTTTGAATCATATTTATCTCATAGACTCCAATTTGTTCATGTAAATGGGGAGTCTTCTTCACACACTAGGACCAATTTTATTTACATTATACATGCTTCCCTTAGGCAGTATTATTAGAAAGCACTGCCTCAATTTTCATTGTTATGCAGATGATACTCAGCTTTACCTATCAATGAAGCCAGATGACACACATCAATTAGTTAAACTGCAGGAATGTCTTAAAGATATTAAGGCCTGGATGACCTCTAATTTCCTGCTTCTAAATTCAGATAGAACTGAAATTTTTGTACTCGGCCCCACAAATCTTAGAAACATGGTGTCAAAGCAGATACTTACTCTGGATGGCATTACTTTGGCCTCCAGTAACACTGTGAGAAATCTTGGAGTCATTTTTGACCAGGATATGTCCTTCAATGCACATATTAAACAAATATGTAGGACCGCTTTTTTGCATTTGCGCAATATTTCTAAAATTAGAAACATCCTTTCTCAGAGTGATGCTGAAAAGCTAATTCATGCATTTATTACTTCTAGGGTGGGCTATTGTAATTCATTATTATCAGGCTGTCCTAAAAGCTCCCTGAAAAGCCTTCAGCTGATCCAAAATGCTGCAGCTAGAGTACTGACAGGGACTAGAAAGAGAGAGCATATTTCTCCCATATTGGCTTCTCTTCATTGGCTCCCTGTTAAATCTAGAATAGAATTTAAAATTCTTCTCCTCACATACAAGGTCTTGAATAATCAGGCCCCATCTTATCTCAAAGACCTCATAGTACCATATCACCCCAATAGAGCACTTCGCTCTCAGACTGCTGGCTTACTTGTTGTTCCTAGGATACTTAAGAGTAGAATGGGAGGCAGAGCCTTCAGTTTTCAGGCGCCTCTTCTGTGGAACCAGCTTCCAGCTTGGATTCGGGAGACAGACACCCTCTCTATTTTTAAGATTAGGCTTAAAACTTTCCTTTATGATAAAGCTTATAGTTAGGGCTGGATCAGGTGACCCTGAACCATCCCTTAGTTATGCTGCTATAGGCCTAGTCTGCTGGGGGGTTCACATAATGCACTGTTTCTTCTCATTCACCTTATTTACTTTGTTTATACTCCACTCTGCATTTAATCATTAATTGATATTAATCTCTGGCTCTCTTCCACAGCATGTCTTTCTCTCCCCTCAGCCCAACCGGTCGCGGCAGATGACTGCCCCTCCCGGAGCCTGGTTCTGCTGGAGGTTTCTTCCTGTTAAAAGGGAGTTTTTCCTTTCCACTGTCGCCAAGTGCTTGCTCATAGGGGTCGTTTTGACTGTTGGGTTTTCTCTGTATTATTGTAGGGTCTTTACCCATAATACAAAGCGCCTTGAGGCGACAGTTTGTTGTGATTTGGCGCTATATAAATAAAATTGAATTATGAATGAATTATGAAATGAATATGAATAATAATTTGAAATTTACTGGCTTGTTTGATTACTATCAATTGAAATGTATGTATTATTAGGTTTAATTGACCTTTACTTGTAACGTGCCTTGACATGACGTGTTGTAAATTTTCTTTATATAAATAAACAGCAATGAACGAAAAACTGTTGGTGTTAATGCAGATGTCCATGACTTACATCTTTATTATGTAATAAAATTATATTAACAAGGTCCTTTTAAGGAACACTTTATAAAGTGTCCATGTAGAAAAACAGTGTAAATGATAAAACATTAATTAACATTTTGCAGATTTAGGTTCCAGAGAAGTGTAAGGTCTTTGTAGTGATTTTTTCTTTCAAAAGAAAAAAAAAAGACAAACATGGCTTAAAGTCAGACATACAAGTCTAATCAGAATGTCAGTTTACTAGACAGGTTAAATATTCTGCTCCTCCAATCATTTTATTCATACTGTGACCGATCCGAAACTAATTGTAAATACCCTTTTTCAATTGGTTAAGATCTAACACGACATAGGAAGCCATTATTTTTGCAAGTCACTTGTATGTGTGGTGGATGTGCTACCTGTTAAAGTGAGTAGACTTTTGCTTACAGGTATTTGAGTATTAAGGTGTTACAGTAACTTACTACAAATGTTTAATGTACTCACAGCTAATTAAATCTAATTATTTCTCAGTTTATTAAAAATACATCTATTGAAATTTAAATATAACAACATTTACATGGAACAAATTGAATCATGTTTAAAATGTTTTTTACGTGGTCAAATGGTTTGTGGAAACATGCAACCTGCTACTTATATCAATTAAGCAGATGGTAGCAATTTACACAAAACAATTACCAACGTGGATGATATGCTTTTACTTTGCCGCACTCACTGTGTCAACAGGTAGGTGGCCAAGGGCACTGCACGAAAAGAGGCATATCCGTCCCCGTATACTGACGCGGGCGCCGCTAGTAAACGGCAGCTTTCGTCAGCATACGGGGATGCGCATATTCGTTCGCCTGAGACGGATATGGTCGTTTACGTACCACTAGAATCAGCGGGGGGTAGAGGTACGGGGGGAGCCGGCAGGCGCGAGGTGTTAACGACTCCACTTTACATATGAATAGCAGCGCTGCAAGCCGAAGCAGCAGCAAGAGACCCACGTGGCTTCTCAGTCATTGGATGATAAAAATGACATCACAATTCAGTATTCACATGTGATTGGTTGGTAGATCTGTCCCCCCATTGGCCTTTATAAAGACAGGCCTGGGTAAGCCCCTCCCTAATAAATAACCCAGTAATAAAAATTATTTTTAATTATTATTTCTGTGATATACCTTGTATGTTATGTTGTATTAATGCCATGCTAATAACCTCAACTAAAAGGAATTCAATTAAGAGAAACAAATTGTGAGGCACAAGTTTGAATATTTTTTTTTGTTTTATTTATAAAGCAATATGCACATACACACACACACACACACACACACACATATCATATAATCTATATATATATAAAGAAAACAAAAACATTATGACATATAATGCTTTGCTACTTCTGGGCCATGTGGTGGTGGCTTTCTCTCAGAGCACGGTCCAGCATACAAACACTTATGGTTCACAGCGTTGTATTTAGGGTGAGCTTCTAGTCTGTCTTGCAGTTTGGCCCAGAGGTCACTGAGCTCCTGGCTGGGGAAGCTTGGGGGTCTTAATCCAGCCCGACACGCCCTCTGAGACGCCATCCTCCTCATCCAACATGAGGTCAGTGGTGACACCGTCCCAGAAGGCAACCTCCTTCACTGCCAGGTCACTCGTCCTCGCCTCCAGCAGCTGTTGACACAGAGCACACATTAAGTCATTATGAAACTATATGAAATATTGTGAAAAATCAGGAAACTACACTGAAAGTTTGAGTCTCTTGACTTTGAATGTACACATAGCAGATAAGACCCTGAATGCAAAAAAAAAATTTAATCAGCCCATCTTTGTCATCAGAAACAATGGTTATCTGACAAAGTACCAACTCCTGCATCCTGTGAATAAAAGACAAATGAACAAGTACTTTGAAAAAATTTAACACTGATAAAAGTACTTCAGTGATTTTGGTCATTAACCCTTGAGGCACCTTTAAACTGATTATACACTTTTTATCTTTTAGGTCCCAAAATGTTACAGCTGCTGAAACTATAAACATTCAATGTTAATTATTTTCACCTTCACTGCAGTGGTGGGCCGTCAGGGCCTGCAAGGCCTTCTCTGTTGGCCTAAAAAATATCTGAATCACAGACTGATGTTAATTATATCCTGTCCATCAATACTTGTTAAATTATTCGAAATGGTTTGTACGGTTCCTTTCACAGCTTTTCCTGTGGTCGCGCTGTTTCCAGACGTGTATTTTCATATTAAAGCATTTAACCAATCACATTTCAGCCATCATTTGTTGCCAGGGTCAAAGAAATCTGCCTGGAGGCCTTCATAATCAGTTCTGCGGCCCCGTAGTACAAAAATAAGTGTCGATCAAACAGTTTGATCAACCAATCAGATTATGAGTTGGCAACACCAAGGCCCTCTAGCAGGCGTACGGTAACGTCAGTATATTCATACACTTTGATTGGATAGTCAGTGTACTAGCCAGAGCTAGCAAACTGCATCTGTAGCCAGCTGCACAAGCAAAAATATGGTTGTGTTGATTTTATAGCTGTTTTGTCAACCTACAATGGCTGAAGGAGAAGAAATGGATTTGGTTGCAGATTTATTGTCAAAGCCAAGACGGACTTTTCAAGAAAAGCTGGACATCATTAAGAAAGGTCGGGCAACTCCGAAGCTAGCAAGCCTGTCACAACCGGGAAAAGGATGTGTCCACCACTTTCAGTCCACTAATTACGAGCGGTAGCACTGGCTCACAGGCCCCGAGGAACACTGCAAATTGTATTGCTGGGAGTGCTTGTTGTTTGCCACTGATCGACATGGTGTTTGGAGCCACACTGGGTTTGTAAATTTGACTTGCCTAACCAAGGCAGCAACGAGACACCGAAGCACTGCCGGACACTTACAAGCAAAACATTCGGGGACACCAGAGCGGATCAGCTGAGCGAGCAAGTGCGCAGGGAAGCGGAGCTCCACGACGTAAAGGTGAAGAATAATAGGGAAATCTTAAAGAGACTGTTAGATTGGCTTTTGGGGGGGGGGGGGGGGGGGGGGGGGGCAAGCAGGAACTTTCATTTCGGGGTCACGATGACTAAAATGTTTCTCTTAATAATAATTTTATGAGGTTGTTATCAATGCATTTTTATATGTGTCGCAGCTGTAGCGGCAGTAAAAGGAGACTTGTGCACCTTGGGTTTGTTTCTTCGGTAAATGCTTTTATTCTGGCTACATGAGCTCTCAATCTGCGATGCAACAGCTCTTTCTACTGCATTTCTGCATAAAAAGATGTTTTTATTGCCATAAAATAGTTATTGAGGGTGGAGTGATTCAGGCGGATCACTACTGAAGGCCTAGGTGTGAAATGCTCGGCCGCCACTGCTTTTTATACACATTTTGGGTTGTTCAGAAGAAGCCAGATTTTATATAAAGTAAAAAAAAACAATAAGTAATATTTTCCAAAAATAAAACTGCATTTCCAAGCTAACTACACAAATACAGCAGACCAACAAAACAATCCAATACCTCTTACCGGCTTCCTTCTTGCACGACACCGGGCAGGATTTTTAATGGCTGCCGCCTTTTCCGGACCGTGAGGCTGACTGTAGCGGAAGCTGCGGCGAACCGTCTGTAGGTTTTTCAAGAAGCTGAAAAACATTTTTGTACATTGTAAATAAACACAGTGTACACACAGTGCATACATAAACAATATTCAGGCAAAAAAAGATACTTACACACAATTATATCACTGTCCACGCATTAGAAACCCACTCGCGTTGCGAGGCGAACAGTCTGTGGAAAAAAACGTGAAAATAAATAAGAGTAAAAACATTTTAAGTTCTTCTCTCCTCCACACATTGAATACTGCTGCTTTGTTTCTGATTCTTACCTCTGCAGAGGAGCATACCGGCTTTTATTGGATTCAGAGTTGTGCAGGCCGCGAACTGCTTCCTGTAAGATGAAATAAAAATAAGAAACCAAATCACAATACGTCTGTCAGCTTACTGTGACCATTCCTCCACTCTTAGTATTTTTGTTTTAGAAACGACCAAGTCTTACCGCAGTTTTCGGATCGTGCTGCCGTCTTTTCCTCGAGTCCTTCTGTAGGTGAGGCTTTGTTTAGAGCATGGAGTCTCTACACAATAGACGCCATGTTGTCTTTCAGTTGCACTCGTACAAACTTGAGTAACTGAGTCGATAACCCACTCACTGCAGCCAGCAGCGTCTTCTCGTCTGCAGCGGGGCTGGTTGAGGCTGGCCGGTAGAGAGGCCCGCTTTCACCGGGAGCTTCTGGGGTGTTGAAATATAGATGACGTCCTCCATTGTCGTACCGGGAAAGCAGCGTAGACAAAAACCGCCATTCAGTTTGAACGGAAGAGAAGGAAGGCACTGATTGGTCCTACAGACCTTCAGCGTGATCCTGCACGTGATCTGTATTGTCCAATTACAGGCGAGGAAGCTGCCACACGGAAATTAAATTCATTTCATTTCAAGTGAATTCAATTTTATTTATATAGCAGCAAATCACAACAAACAGTCGCCTCAAGGCGCTTTGTATTGTGGGTAAAGACCCTACAATAATACAGAGAAAACCCAACAGTCAAAATGACCCCCTATGAGCTGGAAGATGTGTTGTTCACACATCCACTGTCTGTTTAAGCAGGACAACTGAGAAGGTGACTGTTGCATTAAAATTTTCCTTATTTTTTTTTTTTATTTACCTTTTTACATTTACATTTTTCTCATGAAGGTTTTGCTGATATCTCTTATGTACATCCATGTATAGCAAAATAAAAGTTTATACATTTTCGTATTCCATCTGCCTTGGTAGTCTTTAATGTCATTAAACAGAAAAGTTTTCAGCTGTTTTTTAAAAGCTGCCACAGAGTCAGCTAAATGGAGATTGAGTGGTAAACAGTTCCAGAGCTTTGGTGCCACTGCCTGAAAAGCTCTGCCCCCGTGGTCCTTAGTCTTGTATGTGGGACAACTAAAAGATTTCAGTTTTGTTGTGTGAGAGATTGTTGACTTACGTAAAATTGATCCAGGCATTTAAAAACAATTTTTAAATATAATAATACAAAAAAGATCAGATTTGTATTGGTATCGGCGATATCTAAATGTAAAATATCGGTATTGGTCATAAAAAAGTGGTATCGTGCCATCCCTAATATGCATATCACTCAAGACAAGCTATTTAAAAAACATTTTACAGAATTCTTCACAACATCAATTCATTCATTAATAGCTATTTAAAAAAGCACAGGATAGATATATAGAGATTTCATTTATAACACAGCTGCTTGCAGTAATGATTGTTCCTCATGAAGTCTGAGTTGAAGGGGCAGGGAGGCCCTGAACTGGTTAGTCTCCTTTTAGACACTATCGCACACTGTCCTCCTCCACAAAGGATTTTAAAATTTGGCCCCTCTGCTCGCTCTCCCTCAACAGACACGCATTTCTGCGTCCACTGGAAAATCGTGGAAACTCAAACACAGTTTTTTTGGGGGGATTTTTTGCGTTTTTGGCCACAGCGGCTTTTGTTAGCAGTGGAGAGAGACAGGAAATGGGGGAAAGATACAGGGGAAGACACGCGGGCAAATTGGCGACAGGCTGGGACGCACCACCCGCACCGCAACGCGGCATATGTATGTGGTCGCCGGCTTCAGCACTAAGCCACCCAGGCGCCCAAACACAGAGTTTTTTGTTCATTATTGGAACAGCATGACTGTGCCATGCTTGTTAGGTGGGCTGCTGCTGAGAATGATGGACACAAGAAGAAAGCAAAAAGAAAATTATGAATCACATCAGAACATGGAAATGGTTTGGCATATAGCTTTTAAGTCAATATTTAAAACACTATTCTAAACAACAGTGCTGGAAGATGTCAGTGATTGGACATCAATATAGAAAGTAAACCTTTTAACGTTACAGCACTGACAGGTAGCAGCATATATTTTAGCTACCTGTTGCTAAAGTTGCTGTTAGTTATCTTACTTTCCAATCGGAGACTGTTTCTTTTATACACAGATACAGAATGGTAAAATGACAATGGTGAATAACATTACCACTAACACGTAAATACTGTTATTTTTAACCTTACCTTTCGCTATATCATAAAGATGATGAGCAGGGGCGGGCTGGGATTGAAATTCCCCCCAACATCTGGTGTCTCCATACCTGTCAAGTTTTGTATTTAAAAATACGGGAAATTTTAGCTGCTGAAAATAGAAGTTGCTGGGGCAACTAGTTTTTCAAAGGTGGATTTGGTGAGGGGATACCATCAGGTTCCTGTCCATCCGCGTGATGTGCCCAAGACCGCGGTTATCACTCCTTTTGGCCTTTTCGAGTTTTTGCGGATGCCCTTCGGTGTGAAGGGCGCGGCACAGACGTTTCAGCGCCTCATGGACTCCGTTTTGCGTGGTATGCCATTTTTGTTCGTCTATCTGGACGACATACTGGTCGCCAGTCCTTCCGCCGTGGAGCATGCAGTGCACCTCCGCCAGTTGTTTGAGCATCTCAGTGAGCACGGTTTGATTGTGAATCTGGCTAAATGCCAGTTCGGTCTGCCGGCCATTGAGTTTTTGGGACACCTCGTTTCGCCCCAAGGGGCATTTCCCCTGCCCGCTAAGGTGGAGGCGGTTTCTGCTTTTCCACGCTCTCCCTCAGTGAAGGCCCTGCAGGAGTTTTTGGGGATGGTGAACTTTTATAACCATTTCATCCGTCGGGCTGCTCACCCCATGCACCCCCTCGTCGGTGGGTTTTTGATGCAGTTCATTCCCTTTCGCACCCGGGAGTTAAAGCCTCAGTTAAGTTGGTGGGGGCCAAGTTTATGTGGCCCGGCCTCCGGAAAGAGGTCAGGGCGTGGGCTTCCTCATGTGTTGCGTGTCAGCGCACCAAGGTGCAACGACACACCAAAGCCCCTCTGGAGCACTTTCCCATACCCCAGAGGAGGTTCGAACATGTCCATGTAAACCTGGTAGGTCCATTTCCCAGTTCCTTTGTCGTCAACCACCCCAGCAGATGTCGCTCGCGCGTTTTTCTCTTCCTGGGTATCTCGGTTTGGCATACCGCTTGACTTGACATCTGACAGGGGTCCTCAGTTCACGTCTGAGCTGTGGACTGGTGTGGCGGAGAACCTTGGCTCAAACTCCATCGCACTACCGCGTACCACCCACAGGCCAATGGCCTTTGCGAGAGGTTCCACGATACCATGAAGGCTGCCTTCATGGTATGGTGGTTTGGGGGTCGACAAAAGGAGCGGGTCGGTTTTCCTGGGGAATGCTAAGTTTTTAGCCCCAGTAGCAGCGCATCACTGCCTTCCACAGTCATATGTGGCAAAGGACCTGATGTCTGCCAAGTACGATTTTATCCGCCATGACGCGCACCGTTCTCCACTTCAGCCTCCTTATGACGGTCCATTCCGTGTGCTAGAGGCGGGACCTAAGGATTTTTCAGTTGAGCTGGGAGGTAGTCAGGAGCGTGTTTCAGTGGATTGCCTTAAGCCTGCTCATGTGTTTCTGGATGGTCCTATTGAGTTGGCCCAACCTCCGCGCCGTGGTCGTCCTCCCGTTTTTATGCCTCACTCGGAGGACCTGCCCCCGGCTGCTGTTTTTTCCCCTGCAAGGGGGCAGTCTCGCCGTAGTTGGGGCCATGCCCCTCCCTTGTTTTCAACACCTGTGGTCGTCAAGCATAGCCGTAGCGGCCGCTCTGTTAACCCCTTAACTGGCAAGGGCCCGGTGACGGGCCGTTTGTAGTCCCTTTTATATGGCAGGCTAGACCCTCCCATTTTTTATTGACACGTCATTCGGCCAATCATGTAACTGGCTGCACCAAATCACCTGACAAAGCTACGTGACGCCCTCTGAGTATTATTGGCTCTGGGAAACCCATTTCTTAACATTATTGGCCGAATGAGGTGTCAGTCAAAATGGGCGGGTCTAGCCTGCCATATAAATGCACTTCATTCGGCACGCGGACCAGACGCAGCCGATTAATAGGCTATGAAATGGGTTTTTCAGAGCCAATAATAACCAGAAGGCGTTATGTAGTTTTTGTCAGGTGATTTTTTTGCTGCCAGTTAAGGGGTTAAACCCCCTAGGAGATACTCTTGATGTGGTATATGTTTTTGCTATGTTCAGTTGAAGACGGTTGCTGTTTTTATTATTGTATTGTTTGCCATTCTGTGTGTTCAGGGGGGGCCTGTGTGGTGGCCACATATATGCACATTTCACACCAGAATGCCCTGAGCTCTTATTGTGAAGGAGGAGACCAGAAAGGGTCTGGAGTAGGGCGGAAGTGAGGAGCCTGAGCCAAAAAGGCTTGACTTTTCCATTATTCTTTCAGTCATCTTTTGAGTCCTTGGTTGTTGTGAAGTTTACCGCCAATAAAGTGGAGACTCTACATACCTGCTCGTGTCTCCTTCCACCGACTCCTACAGCGGCCCTCTCACTCCCATGGCCCTAGGGACCCTCCCTGAAGAACGGTAAATATTTCACTGGGCGTCGGACCATCTAAAATATGAAGCTAAATTTAAACGTCAGTCGTTTTTATTCAGAAAATCCACTCCCTTTGCATGTGGTTTCATTGATTTAAGATTGACTTGCCACTTCCAATGTGGCGGACTAGCCAACATATCGCAGTGACACGGTCCATGTCATGCTGTTGCTGTAAACTGCTCAGGTATCAACAGTGAATGTGTCTGTTTTCACGGCATCTCTTTTTATTACCTGATCACTGCTAGCGCCCGCAGATGAAGACGAGGTTTCTGCTTTACTTTGAGAGCACAGGAAATCTCCAACACGGACTTAAAATGCTGTGCAAATCTGTCAAGATCATATTTTTTCCTCTGAAATTCGAGTCATGTATTCATATAAGCTGCTTGTATCAGAGAAGCATGTTATCTTTCAAAACCAATCACATACATATAGAATATCGATGATTCATTAGAGACATTTCTAGTTTCCACGGTCCCTGAATGCAACAGCTGGGACTATGTTGTTCAGCCACTGTGTTGAGCTGTCAGTCATGATTCCACACCCCCCTCATCTGAGGCTCCACCCCCACGCCAAAACAGGGCCAAAAGTTTGAACTCGAAAAAAAAATTTGAAACTGCGAAAAAAACATCTGAAAGTGCAAAGAAAAAAACCTTGAATCTGAAACTTTTATTTGTTTTCAAACTATTTTTTTTTTCAGTTGCAAAACTTTTTTTTTCCTGTTTAAATTTCTTTTTGGGTTCAAAATAATTTTTCGTTTCCAAAATTTTTTTTTTCGAACAAACTTTATGGCCCCAATTTAGCTCCATACACATGGAGTTCAGAAGACCCGTGGCCACACATCCCAATGATAGCTGCACCCTTGATGGAGCTCCCAAGGCCAAAGGGCAAGAGCCCCACAGAGCCAGAGGCAATTAGACACCCCCCCACCCCCACCCCAAATGCCAAAGAGGCCCGCAGGTTTGAACAGGTGAGATAAATAATCATTGACTAGTCAACTAATTGATAAAATATTTGACAGATTAGTTGACTATCAAAATAATCTTTAGTTGCAGCCCTAGTTTACTGACACCTCCACATCGCAAGAGAAAAAAATTATTTAACCCAGATGGAAAACTACATTTTGAAATTAAGTTATAGGTATTAACCACCTGGCTACATCAGTAAGCTAAAACCCATCTCTTTCTTCTAAGTCATACAGTTTCTGGGAAATCATGAGGTGCAGCCATTGCACTTTCACTTCTCCTTCTTACATCACTCATTTGAAACTCAGGTGTATGCAGAGATCCAAACTTCCTCATACCTCTCACTGTTGAGAGTAGCTGGGAGGAGTTTGACAGGGGGAGAGCTCTATATAAAAAAAAACAGTGTCGGTAGGATTCATAAGAAGGCAGCTGCATCCGCACAAACCAAACAGAACTGAAAAAACACCAAGGTAAGTTGATTTTTAATGGATAACATTATGTGTGTGTGTAGTAGTGGTGGGTGATGGGGAGGGGGCATTGTTTATTCCCAGCGAACATTTCTTTGTTCATCCATTTCTATTTAATATAATAAATACATATATTTAAAAAGAACTGAAATAAAGAAAAAACATTTTGCACACAAACTTCCTCATACTATAGATGTGCAGGTTATATCTGATATTGAACCTTTTTGTTTCATTTATTGTTTGCTGGAATGTTGCTTGTTCAGTGCTACATTGTTATGTCAGTTTAAAATTTTTAATTATGCTTAAAAAAAGGAGAAGTCAAACTTTCACCTACTATAATTTTTTTAAAGTTCTCTCCAGGCTTCAAGAATGTCATTCAAAGTTGTTTGAGGAATGTTTTGTTGTTGTTTATTGTTTGCTTGTTAAACTACTAAACAATCAACTAGTGTTGTAGTACCCAAGACCACTTTTTGATGGTCTCGGTCTTGTATTGGACTCAACTGCATTTGTACTCTGTCTTGTCTCAGCCTCGGACACTGAAGACTGGATTTTATTTCAAGACCAGTCAAGACCACAACTGTGAAAATATCACTAAATTGCCATAATATTGTCCAATTTATTTGTTAACATCCTTGCTTTTACTGGATGCAAAATGTACTGATTCAAATCCCCAAAAAATTGAGCTCCTCTGCCTGCTCCCAATACTAACTGCAGAAATATACAGCTTGGTCAGAAACAACCAATCAGAGCCAGGAGGATGGTCTTAGCACTGTCAATCAAGCTTGTGTACAAGCTGTTCACACTCTCTCTCTCTGCTACGCTACAGCATCTCCCCGACAGTAGAGCCTGCCATGAATGCTCAGGCTAGTTAGCATAGCCACCGATGACGGCAGATAAACAGTTTTCCTGGAATGGTAAGTTGTTTCTCCACCATTAGTACATTGAGCAGTGTGTACACGAGAAGTGATTGACAGTGCTAAGACCACTAGCGGAACAAATCAGAGCCGGGCCGGGGGCGGGGCAAATGACCGGGCCCTTTATACCCAAATAATAAACATCATTTTACAACATACACATGCCCAGAACAGTGGGAGTGTGTATGTTATGAAATGCCACTCATCTTAGCTTAGTCCGTAAAAATGCTCCACTTAAGGCCTTTAAGGCCGTTTCACACCGGATGCGTTGCGTAAAAACGACATGAAATTCCAAATCTTTCGGATGTGAACTTGTCGTGTAACCTACATACACACCGGACGCGCTGTTTTTGCGAATAACTCGCCCTCATAAAACGCACTGGGAAAGAAAGGAAGTCGACATCAAGCGATGATGTAATGAGGCCCTGATGTTTCTAAACAAGAGAAGGAAGAAAGAGAGTTTATGTGTTCATCCAGCTCATAAGAAAGCAGCAGCAGGGAGAGTTTCATGGCTTGATCCAGGAGTTGAAGCTGCATCACGGATGCTTTCGTGCATATTTCAGGATGTCAGTGGGACAGTTTGAGCTCTTGTTGGCAGAGTTGGGATCACATGTGAGGAGGCAGAGGATAATATTAGAAAGCCTACTGACCCGGAGCAGCGTGTAGCTGTGTGTCTGAGGTAAAATATTATGATTTTATTGTTCCCACATCACTGTATATTCAGTACATTGGTTCGCGTTTTGAGCTATGACCTCACATGCTGCTAAATGCAGCGCTCTGATTGGTCAGACCTGTTTGTTCAGAAAAATCGAACTTGAACCGAAAAATAAATGCTGCAAATTCGTCCTGTGAAATGACGAGGTTGGTGTGAACGGCTGCATTAAGAACAGGCGAGTCCGAAAAATGTTTTTAACGCACGAAACATTCGCACGGAATTTATGCGTCCGGTCCTTTACACACCAGACGCACAAACAGATCTGACCAATCAGAGCGCTGCATTTAGCAACATGCGAGTTCATAGCTCAAAACGCGCACCAATGTACTGAATATACAGCTGGGAACAGTAAACTCATACTATTTTACCTCAGACACACAGCTACACAGCTACACGCTGTTCTAATCCAGTCGGCTTTCTGAAATTATTCTCTGCCTCCTCACATATGATCCCAACTCTGCCAATAACAACTGCCCACTGACATCCTGAAGTATGTGCCAAAGCGGCCGCGATGCAGCTTCAACTCCTGGATCAAACCATGAAACTCTCCCTGCTGCTGCTTTCTTATGAGTTGGATGAACCCAGAATCTGTTTCTTCCTTCTCTTGTTTAGAAACATCACAACCTCATTACATCATCGTTTGATGTCGACTTCCTTTCTTCTACAGTGCGTTTTATGAGGGCGATTTATTCGCAAAAACGCAGCGCGTCCGGTGTGAAACGGCCTTTAGAGTGAAAATAAAGCCAGTCATGCAGTCCAACATCTTATTCAATATTTTACACCTACTACATCACTAAAGTCAGTCGGTCTTGTAAAGTTTTGAGCAACCATGACTCAGTCCTGACTGTGGCAACCTTTAAAACCCCCGTGTAAAACATGAATGATGGGTGATGTATAGTGGGTTGTATACTGTGCACATTGAGCCATGCATATTGCGATATAATCAAGACAGGGCCCTCCTTCTCCACCTCACCTCGGACGTGACAGAGGCCTTGGCTACCTGAAATCTTATTCTCCTCTCCTCTCTCCCATCAGGGCCCCCTCTAGCCCCGGGCCGGGGGCGTGCCGCCCTCCCAGCCCCTCCAGAAGCTCCGCCCCTAAGACCCTCCTCCTGGCTCTGATTGGTTGTTTTTGACAGGGAGTGGTGCATTTCTGCAGATGCAGGGTTGCCAACTTAGCGACTTTGTCACTAGATTTAGTGGCTCTTCAGACCCCTATAGTGACTTTTTTCCAAAAAGTGACTAGCGACAAATTTAGCAGCTTTTTCTGGTGATGTCGGTGACTTTTGGAGAGTTTTGGAGATAGACTGGAAACCTGAAATCCTCGTCTGTTGCTGTGTTTTGTGTACCTAATGTCTTTGTACTGCATCCCTTCGTATGCTTTCGCATAACCCAGACCTTGCTTTGACCCCACCCTCCAACCCCCAGACCTCACTTAAACACCAAGCCTGCTCACTCCGCCCCTTGTTGCGACACAGACACCCCATCCCCGGACCTCACTTTGGCCAACTTTTAAGACTGTCAACAGCGAGTTTTCTTAAACAAGTTGGCAACAGTGGCCCGGATAAAGGGTTGAATGTAGCTAGCAATTGCACCCCACATAGTTATTTTTGTTAAATTTGATATTCTAACATTAAACAATATAGGACAAAATTGATTTATGTAATATGGGTCTAGGCAAAGCATTAAAGTTATTTCATAAAGTTCATTTGTAGTTCTAAACATATTTAGGGTGTTTTTTCTTCTCTTGTTGTCTCTCCAAAGGTGTTATTCCTCTCTCCTACAGCCTCGATTGCAACTACATGCAAATGACCAATTATGCAAATTAGGTGATGACATCATATAGTAACTTCTAGAGACTTTTTGAACAGCCAATAGCTACCTTCCTTACTGAGGAGTTGGCAACAGTGTGCAGATGGCAATAGTAGCTCAGGGAGGAGGTGCAGAAGCTCAAGTTTTTCATATATTATCTGTCTCATGCTATACACTATAGTGAGTCATTCAAGTTATCTAACTTGCAGTTTATTCCCACATATTTTTGCTGGCAAGCTTTATTGCCTGTCACTCGTAAATCTTCCAGTTACAAGTCTTGGCACCTTAGAAAGCAAAAGTGTGTTACCTGAGGCAGCATTCCACTCAGCTGTTAGCTGGTTGCCAGTTGCTCTGCTGACAACCAGTTCATTACAATTAACAGAGACCTGTCATCACTGTTGCCAACTCTTCAGTAAGGAAAGTAGCTATTGGCTATCCTAAAAGTCGCTAGAAGTCACTATATGACATCATCTAATTTGCATAATTGATTATTTGCATGTATTTGCAATCGAGGTTGTAGGTGAGAGGAATAACATCTTTGGAGACTAAAAGGCCAGTGAATAATGTAGAAAGTAGTGGACAGAGTTTTCTACTTGCAGTTTTCAGATGCTCAGTACAAATGTTATCCGTACCACATTCCTTACTGTCTTTCAACGTCATGATTGCATTATATATTTCTTGTGGGGAGAATATCACATTCTCATTACTATGTATGTCACCCACCACATAAGCACTACTTTTGACACAATTAAACAGCTCAGTGTAGTGCTCCTGGCATAACTTAGTCATTTCTTTTACATCACTGACACTAGCAATTGTAGTAGTTGGAAGTGATATTTTACAATTATTTATTTTCTTAATTTCTTTCCAAAAGTCCTTGACATTATTTTTTAACTTTCTTGCAAGAGAGTCAGACTTCATAGTGTTTTAATTTCTCTTTATAAATCTATGTTTACCCAAATCAACCCATGCTTTAAGAGCCCTTCTGGCCTCTCCATGAAGCTCTTCTACATAGTCATTCCAGCCTGGCTTGATACCATGTGAGCTGGTTTTATACAGAGGCTTACTTGAGGTAAGATGGGACGTCACAACATTCTCATACATAGTGCATAACTCAGCGCTATGTTGAGGATTCTTACAGTTCATATCATGGCATGAGATGGCTTCTTTTGATAAACCCACTGTCAAAAATTAAACAAACACCCTAAATATGTTTAGAACTACTAGGGCTGGGGAATATGGACCAAAATAATATCTCATTTTTTAGTTGAATGGTGATATACGAAATATACCTTGATATTTTTTCTTCCCAAAGGTATAAACAAAAAAGGCACCTCTGAGTCAAAGTTACATGTCCCAAATGTCACTAGGGATGCGCCGATCCGATATTCATTATCGATATCGGTCCGATACTGGCCTAAATTACTGGATCGGATATCGGAAAGAAATTTTAAAAAAATGTAATCCGATACATTAAATAACGTTTCGCTCACATTAGGTGCATTACAGGGCTCAGTCGTCTTTTTCTTCTTGTGGGTTTGCGGTTGACCAAACCAGCTTAGAGCTGCATTACCACCACCTACTGGAATGGAGTGGGGGATCAGGAGTTAGAAAACAACCCCCTCAGATCCTCCGTCGCGATCATGGCTGACATGTTTTTCCACCTCCACCACTCTCTGCTGTGTTTGTGTTGTGCTCGTGTGGCGATGGTAAGGTGGATCGATCTGTATTTCAAAATATTCAAAGGACACTAACAGCGAATCTGCTTATAAAACAAAAAGAAACCGACAACGCCACCCTGGGAATTCCACCCAGGGAAATATTCCTTCAACAGACGCCAATTCACCAGCACAAGAAGGACACTCAGGTTCGTTTCACTTACGACAGAGACGTTGTAAGATATAAAACAAAATTTATTTTGTTCATAAGAAGCAATAAAACAACGATTGCATAAAACAATATAAAAAAAATGAACTGGGAGCTGCGGCTTACCCGTGTCGAATGAGGTGCTTGAGGAAGGGCTGAATATCACCACCGCACACGTGAATACTTAATACCCATCACCAGCACACGCACACACAAAACCTAAGTGCCACACGAAGTCTTAGACAGTCAGTCACGGCACACAAAAATAGATCCCGCCACCAGGGGGCACCCAGATATGATCACGGCAGCCGTCAGCTTCTAAATAAAAGAAATAAAACAAATTACAATTTTAATCAACCTTAAAAACAAATCAGCAAAACAATAAAACAGTGTGGGTGAGAAATTACTCACCACACACGCACATTAATAAAACCCCGGTTCTCAAATAAAATCCCCACAACCCGCTGCCCTTAAAAACCGGCAGGCGTGCAATAAAACAAAGTAAAAGCACGCCCGCGCATAACAATAGTGCTAAAACTCTCCTCTGCGCCGTCTTCCTGCCGGCACAACATCGAAGGGATCGCACCAATATTAAAGCAAGGCAGTGTGCATAAAACACTTGTATAAAAAAAGGGGAAAGGCAAAACAGCAGCACACTGTAGCTTTATCCCAGGGAAGCGATGGCGGCGCCGTGGAAAGCAGCATGCCGCCGACCCAGGCACAAACACCCTAAAACACAATAAATATTAAAATGACTGGCGAAAATATTGAATGTAAACAGAAACCCGCGGAATTACATACCAGTCAATCAATGCTTGCAGGGACCAAATTGGCCAGTATGGGGCTTCCCCAGCTACTACCTACAAATTAAAAGGCAAATAAGCTATAGGATTAAAATCGCATTACAATAAAAAAAAAGGGCGTCATACCATACCCAAAGCTTATGGAGGGAGGGCTACAAGGTTACCACCAGCATACTCTGCTACAGCCAGGAGAAACGTGAATGAAAACCCGGAAGCGTGTGCATCACCGAGAGCAAGATCACAATATGGTGTTACACGCCGCCCTTTTATACCATGACCGCCCAGTCATAGCAGCCAACCAATTAGAATGCATTCTGCTACACTCGCTGTGCTGAGAATCAGCTGTTATTTTTTTCTCTACTTCAGCTCCCGGACATACTGCTAGCGAGCGCAGCTATTAGCACTAGTGACCGTCCGGTACCGGAAGAACCCCTTCCCCGTCAAAATATTTTTGATACTTTAATGCCTGATTAGTGACTAAATATAGACCTGCAGTAGAAACGTATTTAGGAGAATGTTTGTAAATATAAAGCATTACAAGATTGCGCTCACGCAGCCCCTAGTTTTTCACGTGAACACTGATGACGCAACAGCAGCAGTCAGCTGATTTACGTGCAGTCTGTCTGCACAAGCTGAAAGAGGCGGAGCCGGTGAGCTCAGATGGAGCAGAAGGAAATGTTTTTCTAGTGTCCAAAAGAAGCCTTTCCGTCCCTGTAACCTCCATTAAACCTTTACCGGGAAACAGCTGGAGATCCTTCATCAACCACCTGATCAGTAAGTGAAGAAAAGAGAACTTTGTAGCTGCTCCATCCACCCTGTTTGTTTCACACAGGGAAAAACTGCAGTACGGAAGTTAAAATATGCAGATGAACTGAATATGAAAAAAAGTATTTCTTATCCAGTTACTTGGGTAATCAATATAAATAGAATACACAACTGCTAAAATAATCGATAGTTGCAGCCCTAATGAAATTTTCAACATGCCATAAGCATCACCTTCTCACACAGAAGCAACAGGATTCAGGTGATAGTTATTGTTGTAAGTAAGTAAAGTTTATTTATATAGCGTTTTTCACAGACAGAAAAGCGCTGTACAATAATTAAAACACAATATCACCCCCCCACCCCCAGAAAACACTATGTTAAAAACATACCATTACAATATTGAATGAAAAAGAATAAAAATAAAGTCAGAAACCAGAAAGCCTGGTTAAACAGAAAAGTTTTCATATCGGCCGATATCCAAATGTAAAATATCGGTATCAGACATAAAAAAGTGGTATCGTGCCATCCCTAAATGTCACACAGACACTTTTATTAACATTCAGCTGTAGATTTACATGAGAAATTGCTCAAAAATAAACTATTGGCATATTTAATTAACAATGCTCCTCAAATAAATAAATGCTTTTTTCCTTCAATAAGAAAAAACTCACAGCTGTGCTATTAAAATGTAAACAGAAAAGATACAGAGGAAAAATAGCAAAAGGCTGACTTATTCTTTAAAAAGCCAGTCTGCAGTGAAGTAGACTTCCCCACAGAGTTTCCTCCTGTGTAAGATAACAAAATATTTAAACAGACTGAATGAACAAACTTCCATCCTTCAGTCAGCAGGATTTCAGCCAGCTCAGTAAATCCATAGACATGTATGCTGATGTATCACAGCAACGGCCCAACCCGCTCAATGCGGCTTCGTATCCACTGGCTGCATCACGACGACACGAACAGACCCACTTCCGCTATTAAAGTCACGTGACTCACGGTACAAACCAATAGCCAGGTGCTCTCAGGGGGTCCGGGCGATGCCAAAGCATACGAACGGATGCAGTATGCAGGCTGTATGTACAACACGATGATAGCGGAGGATTTCAGGTTAACAAAAAACTCTTCAAAAGTCGCCGACGTCACCGGAAAAACTCACTAAATTTGTTGCTAGTCGCTTTTTGGAAAAAAACTCGCTAGGGGGGGGTCTGAAAATCCGCTAAATCTAGCGACAAAGTCGCCAAGTTGGCAACAGTGCCTGTCATCTCACTTTACGGGGTAGGTAATCTGCTCAGGAGGTAGAGCAGGTCACCTACTAATTGAAAAGTTGGCAGTTTGATTCCTGGCTGCTCCAGGCTGCATGCTAAAGTATCCTTGGGCATTTAGCTATGTGGTTTTGAACTAGCACACATTTTTACAAAGATTGTTGTTGGTTTAATAACAATTTAACTTTATGTATTGTTTATGAAAGGCAGAGAAAAGTAAAGAGTATTGTGATGAACTATGAATAATTGTTTTACATTGTGTGATAAATGATGGAAGTCACCCAGGAGTATTAAATAAAGATGGTTAAATTTATTTCAGCTCAGAGTGTTTAATATCTAGGTGTTTTTATGGGAATGTGGCAACATGTCCTCCAATCAAAACGTAAGCATCCGTCGTTTCTGCAGGGCCCCGAAATATGACCTATGTTTACGTTTCCAAATGACCGCGCTTCACATGTTGTGTGGACATGTCCTTGGGGAATGTTGCCGTGGCTCGGAGGATAGCATAGTAATTTATCAATCGGAAGGTTGATGGTTCGCGCCCAGGCCGTCAAACTATCCCACGGCAAAATAATGACTTCCGTACACGAATAACGAATGTGACAAAATCCATACTTTCGTCTTCTTTTGGGGTCTGCCGGACAAAACCAAACACATTTTTTAAACTTTCGTCTACGACAACTAGATGTCACTTTTTCCCCTTCCAAATCGTAAATATTCATCGTAATTTGTGCCTGCAGAAACGGCCAATACCTACGTTTTCACTCTGAGGACAGGCTGGAATGTGGATCTTTCAGACAATTTGAGAAGTGATTTTGAACATGCTTCACATTTTTTTGTGTCATGGAGCATGGGGCACTGGTCTTGGTCTCGACTTCGTCTCGGACCATAAAAGTCTTGGTCTTGTCTTGGTCTCGATACACTCTGGTCTTGGTCGTCACTTGGTCTTGGGTTAGGTGGTCTTGACTACAACACTGCAATGAACTATGAATTGGGCTGCAACTATTGATTATTTTAGTAATCGAGTGTTCTATCGATTATTCCATCAATTACTCGTGTAATCGGTAAAAAATAAAGAAAAAAAAAAAGCTTCTTTTGGACGCTAGAAAAATGTTGACTTTGCTCCAGCTGAGTTCACCGTCTCTATAACGGCTCCGCCTCTTTGCGCGCAGACAGACTGCATGTAAAACAGCTGCATGCAGCTGTTGTGTTATCAGTGTTTTTTTTTTTTTTTAAACTAAAGCTTAATGTTGTAATGCTTTCTATTCACAAGCATTCTCCTAAATACATTTTTACTGCAGGTCTATATTTAGTCACTAACCAGGGATTAAAGTATAAAAAAAATATTTTGACATGGAAGGGGTCCTTCTGGTACTGAATGATGGCTAGTGCTAATAGTGGCGCTTGCTAGCAATATGACTATGACTATAGTGATCTGTTCTGGGAGCTGAAGTAGAGAAAAAAATAATTGCTGAAATTCTCAGCACAGTAAGCACAACACACAAACATGGCTGAGAGCAGTGGAGACGTGGAAAAACATGTCAGCGATGATCCATAATATTAAAGGTAATCCGCAGAGAAGGAGAACTTTTTAGAATCTGAGGGTTTTTTTTTCTAACTCCTGAGCCAAACTCCAGTCCAGTGGGTGGCGGTAATGCAGCTCTAAGCTGGTTTGCCCACCGCCATTAAACCCACAAGAAGAAGATGGAGAACTGTAATGCTACTAATGTGGGTGAAACGCTCCACTTACACGGAGAAACCCGAGCGCTGCAGTTTAAATGAAGCATCGAAGCAACAAATTTGCTTTGAGGATTTTTTATAATCGAATTATTCGAGTTACTCGAGGAATCATTGCACCCCTAATATGAATTACTCCAAAAATGCATTTAACAATGGGTTTTATGGTGTGATATAAATTGGAAATTTTTGTTCAATTGTTATATCAATATGTATGGAGGAGGACAGGAGAGAGGTACAACAGTGAGCATCTGCGGCCATCTGTAAAACATGGTTCTGTCATGGTTTGTGGCTGGATATCAGACAGTGGTGTTGGAGATCTTGTCAAAATTATGACTGGAGAAATGTCCCAAACACAGCACAGTAAAAGCATGCCTGGATAAAAAAAATACACAATGGAATATGTTGGGATTTATTTTTATCAACCATACTGATATTTAAAGTTATTATTCCCACTTCTGTTTATTTGCAGCTAAACTGCTTTCCACAATGTAATAAATGCATATTGTGTAGGAGGAAAATTTGAGGCCTGTTTGAGTTGCTCTTATTTGTGTTCAGGGCCCTAGAAGCTCTGCTACCCCTCCCTAATAGTCTGCTGTCACCAAGCAGGCCCTCTCAGACCATCCTCAGAGCATACTCATCTTCTGCCCTAGCCCCGTGATGAACCTGTTACTCATTAAATTCATGCTAAGGGGTCTCAACTCACAAAACTGCCCGATTTTGGGTTCGTGTACAGGACACCAGTCATCCTGTTTGCCCATTTTTTGATTTATACTGGATATAGGGATAATTCTGTCCAGTGGACCTAGCTGAAGGCTAACTTGCTTGTGTAGCATGGGCAAAAACTTTGGAAATGCAAATCAAGAAAGTATAAATCTGTCCATGCAACAGGTCCGGGGGCAAAATGGGCCTCATTTTCGTCCTCATATCTGGTCCTTCTCCCTCATATCTAGTCAAGCATATGTGTGAGGGGTTGTAAATCCTTCTCCAAGAGTGCCTTAGGATGGCCGCAAGGAGGTTGTAGCTGACAATTACTGTGATGAATTTTTCTTACTGTCTTGTTGATGTATTGAAAATACTCCAGGATGTTTGTGCCCTTTCAGATAATGACAGTAGAATTAATGACAGTTTCTAATGAAAGTTTGCAAAGTGCAGACTCAGCACAAATCGTAGACAAAGAAAGGGAAAGAGTATAAATACCACAGTTAGAAGAGGAGAAGGGAGAGAAGAGAAGATGTAGCGACTGTCTTTGTCCGTGCTGTCCGTTTTTCCAGCAACTACTAAGGCACAACCTCCCGGGAGGGCTTCTTGCTTTCACTTTTTGCTTTTTGTCCTTTGTTTTTTGTGTTTGTATATTTCTAAGTACTAGTAACTTTTTTGCAACAGAGCTTGCTCATCGCCATGGATCATTTGGACAGTTTGATTTTATTTAGACTCATACTTAATCCCTGCACGGGCTCTCCTCGGTCGGAGGGAGTGATGAGGAAGCCGGGGCATGGTCAACAGGTTCTTTCTTCCTTTCTGTTTCTCTGTGTGTGTAACTCAGTCTTCATATGCTACTGTCTGTCTTTTTAACTATTTGTGTGCTACTAAGATGTCTAATAAACTGCCTGCATTGGAACCTGCTCAACACTGTGATTTGTTGGTAACTATGGTTTTAATTGGGTTTTAATTTGCAGTCAAAAAGGACCATGGAGACCCCTAAAATGTATCCTACAAATACTGCCAGTCATGGATTGACCTCCCCAGAGCCCGGACCTCAAGATTATTGAAGTAGTGTGGGATCATATTGACAGAGAACAGAACAAAAGGCAGCCAACATCCAAAGAGCTTTAAATGTCTTTCAGGAACCCTGGAGGACATTTCAGTTAATGGCTGCACCTATTTCCTGTAAAACTTTCCAACTTGATATTCAAGTTTTGCTGGTTTGGTTTTAATGAATGCAGCCTGGAAGCAGTTTTCTGACCAAGATGACCCATATCTACTAAACAGGCATATTCTAAATTAACAGTTCCCTCAGGTGGAAATAACTTCTGCATATTCTTAAGTTGCACTTTATTATAAATTCAACATGATATCACACCATTTCTGGACTGAGCTGCATGAAGCTGACACCCCACCCATGTGAAAAATTCCAGCAAATAGATTGAGCGGTTAGTGCTCTGTTTGTGCAATTAAAATTTTTGTTTGTGCTACTTTCATTTCTGAGTTATAAATGACAGTTTTAATGGCACAAACGGAGCACTAAAACAGTACACCACTCTGATTTGTTTTGGAGCAAGATGGAGGGGTTAGTGACGTCATCAGCCAAAATTATAATTCATAATAATTTGGAAATGTAAGCAGCACAAACGACAGATTTAACGGCACAAACCAGCACAAATGGAGCACTAAAAAAGTAAACCACTCTGGTTTGTTTTGGAGCAAAATAGGGGGATGATGACCTTTGGATGACCTAAAAAATAATCTTTAATAACTCAGACCTGAAAGCAGCACAAATGAAAATTTTAACGGCACAAACCAGCACAAACAGAGCACTAACCGCTCAATCTATTTGCTAGAATTTTTCACGTAGGTGGGGTGTCAGCTTCACGCAGCTTCTGGACTGTGCTGTGTGAGGAAGATGGGAGCCTCAACATTGAAGTTTACCGGACGCACACAAACGGTACCTATTGTTTGACTCCCATCACCCACTAGAACACAAACTTGGGGTGATCAGGACCCTGCAATACTGGGCAGAAAACGCTCCCTCTAAGGCAGAAGGGAAACAAAAAGCACACATGGAAGGAAAGCCCTTAAAACATGGTTATTCCAACTCGGCTTTCATCAAATCAGCCAATATGCACAGGAAAGGAGGTCAGACAGCAACTAAAGAGAATGAGCATTAACAAGCAGAACAACATTGTGATCCCTTATGTGGCAGGCTTGTCAGAGAAACTCAGAATAATTTTCTCCAAGCATGACATCCCAGTACACTTGAAACCTGGTCACACTCAAAGGCAAAAACTGGTCTACTCTAAGGGGTCATTCAGAAATGTCATTGATCATTTTCCAGAGCGTACAAAGCATACAGACCCCCCCACCCCCCCCAAAAAAGAGAAAATGTTGATCTTTTTTCATGACATTTAATTTCACCTTGTTATTTGGTAATGTAATGTACTAGGAAGTATTAAAACTATGGAACCCCACAAGGGACGTGAGAAAAAAAAAGATTTACTTTTGCAAGATCTCGTAAAACTTTTTAATTTTAGGCCGTGCACTTCCGCATTAATCTTGATATGGCAGCATCCATCAGGAAGTTGAAAGGATCCGTATGAGATTGCAGCAAAAGTCACCTTTAATTTATAATTCAATGGTTCCTGTTGGCTGTAACCACGCCCAAACTGTGCAGGCATGAAGGAATGAACTTGACTGACTGTCTCGCTCTCACGCCATCACTGCTTCACTGATTGCCACAAACACACACAGTGCTGCCCTGCCCCTTTCTCCTCTCAGTCGCTCAGCTTATAAACAACTACAGTGATGGAGGACACACACCTGTTTATGTATATCATATATATTCATAAAATAAAAGCTCAAGCTGAGTGTGTGTATGCGAAAAAGTACGAAGTCTCTGTTTTTCCCTCGGTTTTTTCTCCCATGTCCCTTGCGGGGTTCTGTAAAACACATCATGGTGTTGAAAAATTCTGTAGGTCTTGGTATTAAATATACTCTTTCCTACCTATTAAAACATTGTATTGTTGCACTAATAAAAATCCATCCATTCTCTTCCACTTATCGTTTTCAGGATAGCAGGAGGGCTGGAGTCTATGCCAGCTGTCATAGGGTAAGATGCAGGGTACAACCTGCAATGAACATATATACCTATATATTAGAATTTATAGAGTGCAATAAACTGATTTGAATTTTAATGTGAATGTGTACTGCACTTTATGTACGGAAAATGTACACACCTCCACACTGTTCAGAGTGACAGTGGAGCGATTTGTCATCTGAATAGCCAGTCTTGTGCCAAAAAGTGATTTCCGGTATTTGCTCAAAAAATTATTGCTGGTATTTATTTATACAGTAATCCCTCACTTATCGCAGGTGTTACGTTCCAGGACCATCCGCGATAAGTGAAAATCCGCAAAGTAGGGACGCTATATTTATTTTAATACTTATACTACTATATACTATATATACTATATACTTATTATTTTAGTAGTTATACACTATTTTAAGTTTTTATAAATCCTTCCCACACACTTATACACCAAATATATACATTACTGTACAACATGTACTACGCATGTGAAGAACGAGTACCGCAAAAACCCGCGAAACAGCGAAAATACCGCAATAAATATTTTACACTAATATTGATTGAAAACCCGCGAAACAGCGAGTCCATGAAAAGCGAACCGCAAAGTAGCGAGGGATTACTGTATTGTTGTAAATGATTTGCAGACCTATAATCTGTCAAGTGTTGGAATCTGTTTTCCAATTTGTTTAAAACTTCCAATTTAGTGATCCCACCCAGGTTCGTTGATGGTGAAATGAAACACACAGATCGTGCAAATACTCATGTCATGATATAAACATTTATTCAAACATTAATTAACAGAGTATATGACATAAAACATGTTTAAATCAGATATATCTGAGAGACTAGAGAACAGACCTTACCTTCCTGACTCTCTGCCTTATCCAATCTAACCTTCTCACAGTCTGTCCTCTGCTTATATCCCCCATCCTCCAGTTCTCCTAAAGAATTTACCCTTTGACCTTTTATACAATTACTACACTGGTTTCTATGACAACCACACCTAAGGAGTGACCAGCCTACACACTCTGAGAAGGAAAAAGTCTGTTCCAGACCACTAATAAGTACACTGCTCAAAAAAATAAAGGGAACACTCAAATAACACATCCTAGATCTGAATGAATGAAATATTCTCATTGAATACTTTGTTCTGTACAACGTTGAATGTGCTGACAACAAAATCACACAAAAATCATCAATGGAAATCAAACTTATTAACCAATGGAGGCCTGGATTTGGAGTCACACACAAAATTAAAAACACACTACAGGCTGATCCAACTTTGATGTAATGTCCTTAACACAAGTCAAAATGAGGCTCAGTATTGTGTGTGGCCTCCACGTGCCTGTATGACCTCCCTACAATGCCTGGGCATGCTCCTGATGAGGTGGCAGATGGTCTCCTGAGGGATCTCCTCCCAGACCTGGACTAAAGCATCCGCCAACTCCTGGACAGTCTGTGGTGCAACGTGACGTTGGTGGATGGAGCGAGACATGATGTCCCAGATGTGCTCAATCAGATTCAGGTCTGGGGAACGGGCGGGCCAGTCCATAGCTTCAATGCCTTCATCTTGCAGGAACTGCTGACACATTCCAGCCACATGAGGTCTAGCATTGTCCTGCATTAGGAGGAACCCAGGGCCAACTGCACCAGCATATGGTCTCACAAGGGGTCTGAGTATCTCATCTCGGTACCTAATGGCAGTCATGCTACCTCTGGCGAGCACATGGAGGGCTTTGCGGCCCTCCAAAGAAATGCCACCCCACACTATTACTGACCCACTGCCAAACCGGTCATGCTGAAGGATGTTGCAGGCAGCAGATCGCTCTCCACAGCGTCTCCAGACTCTGTCACGTCTGCCACATGTGCTCAGTGTGAACCTGCTTTCATCTGTGAAGAGCACAGGGCACCAGTGGCAAATTTGCCAATCCTGGTGTTCTCTGGCAAATGCCAACTGTGTTGGGCTGTGAGCACAACCCCCATCTGTGGACGTTGGGCCCTCATACCATCCTCATGGAGTCGGTTTCTAACCGTTTGTGCAGACACATGCACATTTGTGGCCTGCTGGAGGTCATTTTGCAGGGCTCTGGCAGTGCTCCTCCTGTTCCTCCTTGCACAAAGGCGGAGGTAATGGTCCTGCTGCTGGGCTCCTTTTATCATTCTCAATACCCACCCTTTGCATGAAATCCTTGCCCCACGAATCAAACACGAGGTATTGTCTCTAAATTATATAAATTTATTTCATATCCCCCAGCCAGGTTACCTCTGGAAAAGATTTGGGAAAGGGACCTCTCCATTGTGGGAGAGGCTGAAATTGACTGGGATATAGTGTGGGAGAATCTACACAACACCTCCAAAAACCCTGACCACCAGCTCATACATTTTAAATTCATACATAGGCTTCATTTAACGCCCAGGAAGCATCACTCTGTGAAAATCATTACCTCTCCAAATTGCAAATTTATGCTCACTTAATACTTTAGGATCATTTAAGCAAATGTATTGGGATTGTCCTAGTGTGACGACTTTCTGGAGACAAATCTCCACCACCTTGAGTGGTTTGCTTCAGGTCAACATTCCGTTGTCTCCATCTTTACTCCTACTCAACGATGATTCCAAATTAAGGATCTCCTCCCATCAAGAACGGTTGGGGCCGCCATGGATTGATTTGGGGGGGGGGGGTGCGTGTATGTTCTATAGTCATATTTAAGTGCCTTGTTTCTCTCCTTTTCATGATGTTGTATTTGTCTGCACATTTGTGGATTCATAATTAAAATAAAAATAATTGATCAAAAAAAACAAAACAAATAAAACTAACAAATTTAAATCCTACAAATAATTACTAATAAATGTAACTAATACACGTAATGCTAAATAGTTTATCTCCCCACACAAGCGTATGTCATCTCATCTCTTATGAATGATATCAATTCATTTTGAGTCACAAAGAGCATTTCTGTCACATGGTAGAAGCTGCAGTCAGTTTTTGGCAAAATGACTTTCATATTGTAGTAATTCTGTTAAAGTTAGATGGTTCTGTGCAGAAGTTGTGTGATTTCCCACCGTTTTGGTGGGAACCAGGTTACACACAAATATAAGGCCAACATAGATGAAAATAGGCCAAATCCGTCATCATTTTCTGTGGTTTACTGCCTACAGTTTCCATTTTTGGAACAATGCTTCCACTTCTTGTTGAATTTATCTCCGACGGCTTTGGCTGCTTTCCACACTTGCTGCACCGCACTGACAGCTTGTTCTGTTTCCATCTAATATCGTCAGTAGAATCATTTTGTGAATCGATGATTGCCTATTTTAGAGAATTCAATGAGGCCTTTGAACTGATCTGCCAGACCTGAGGCCATATCGCTGTAGACCACGGAATGGTACAGCGGTGTGGATACCTCAGCCATCAGCGTTTGAATTGCACAGAAGTTCAAAAGGTTTCGCAGCTAAAACTAGAGAAATGTATTGGATCCATCAAACACTGAGTTGGCATTTTGGTTCTACTTTACCTTGCAGGAACCTCAATTGAGGACATGAGTGGAAATATGGAGAACTTCAGTGGAAACCAGGAGACGGTAAGAGAGTCACAATTTATTTCATGTGTAGGACAATTTACCACATTGTATAATAATATAGCTTCTTTACAAAAATTACATATTTATTTGCTTATCTACTGCAGTCTGAAAAAATCATCAACAAGAAGAAGCCATGTCAACCAGAAACAGAAACACTGCTTGGAAGACTTCACCTTCAAGAGAAATTTGAACAGAAGTTTCCACTGGCAGATTTTCTTCAGATACTTCCACCTTTGAAACAGCACCATGTCACATCTGAGAAAGATCTGTCTCACGCTTTTCTCCTCAGACTGATGATGTTAGATTACAGGGCCAGATTTGTTCCTGTAATAGCAGATGGTCTTGAGGGGACTCATTCACACTCTGATGAGGTGATTAACATGACTGAAAATGATTTGGATGATTTAGATGATTTATTAAATACCAATGTAGAAACACACGAACAAGAACAGACTCATGTGCATCCAATGGATGTTCAGATGGCAGTATATCACTGCTCAGACAGCTTCCTTAAACAGATGATGATTACAAAGCTCTCTCAGTGTCAATATGCTTTACTTTTGCTTGTTCCTGACCCAGTCACAATGGAGATTGAGTGCCCTCTGTGGACTTTCAGACAAATAACAAAAACCTGGAAGGTAACTCCAATCAAAGGTGACTTAAACATTGTTACAGTGAAAAGTGTTCCAGTCTGCAAGGCTGAGACACCCTTGGTGTCCTTTTTCCGCCTGGGTTCACTGTCGGTGTCTAAATCTCAGCTGATGAACACTTTGATCAACGGCCGTCACAGCACCTTCTTCCACAGAAACTGCCCCGGAAGCACCAAGTCTCGCCATCTGATGGATGGTGTGGCAGAGATTGCCTGGTACTGCCCTGATGGAAAACCCAATGATGCCTTCAATGACTGCATTGCCTTTTGTAATCTTCATGGTGATGCTCTGTCAATAGAAACACAGCGTGACATACTGATTGAAAAATCCTCAGTGAATATTTTTTGTGTTCCATCTCTACAAAGAAACGACAAAAACAAGGCATTTATATCAGCTCATTTTAAGTTTCACAAGCCTCTCATTTGTCTCTGTGTTGATGACAGCTGTGGTATTAAGAGAAAAAATGGAAAATACATACTAGGTCTCAAAGACAAAAGCCAGTCAGATGTGTCTGAAGAACTGAAACAGATCATTAGAGAAGTTTTATCTTCTCTAGATGGTTCCAGCTTGAAACCATCCTTCCAGCTTGAAACCATGGCTGAGCTCTCTGGAATCAGAGTGGATGAAAGTGACCCAGCCTGTCAAAAAGGGAAATCTGCTGCTATGAAAATAATAGATCTGCTTACAAAGGATAACATGGATGTCTCAAAGATCAAAGAAAATATTCTCCCATGTCAAGGTCATTTGTGGCATCAGTGGAGCAAAATACACAAAGAGCTGTATCATCTCAGAGGAAACATTGAAAAGCAGAAAAATAAAAAGCAACAGGAACTGATGAACATACGTCAGGAACAATATGCTGCTTCCTGTAGTAAACTGATGGAGTTGTTTATTGAAAACCTCTCATCATTGCCACCCACAGATAAAAAGTATTTCCTGAAATACACTCAGATCTTAATGGATTCCCTCTCCACAGATGATCTTTCTGTTATTCTCAAAAGCTATAATGAAAAGTGGTCTGAGGCCTTGGCTTTAAAGAACAAATACAAAAATTCAGATCTGTTATCAAAAAAACAAGCTGAGCTTGAAAACATATCACAAAAACTGCAGTCTGCCACTTTTGGTTTGGAGCACATCTTCAGAGAAATGGGACAGATCTATGAAGCTCACAGAACAATAGAAGGAGAGAGCAGATACACGGGCTGGTCTAAATACCCTGAACTGGCTGCACAGCTGATGATATCAGGACACCCAATGGAGCTGTTGGATGGTGATGCAGGTCACATGCCTTTAACATGGATCTCTAGTCTTTTAGAGAAAGTCATTGAGAAACTGGGGGACCAGAGAGTTTTTGTGTTGTCAGTTTTGGGCATACAAAGCAGTGGAAAATCAACAATGCTGAACACCATGTTTGGATTGCAGTTTGCAGTGAGTGCTGGCAGGTGCACCAAAGGTGCCTTCATGCAGCTGCTCAAAGTATCAGAGGAGATGAAGAAAGACTTTAAGTTTGACTATATTCTTGTGGTGGACACTGAAGGACTGCGTGCTCTTGAGCTGGAAGGTAACACCACTCGTCACCATGACAATGAACTGGCAACATTTGTTGTTGGTTTGGGAAACTTGACGCTGATCAACATCTTTGGAGAGAATCCATCTGAAATGCAAGACATTCTGCAGATTGTTGTTCAGGCTTTTATGAGGATGAAGAAAGTTAAACTTTCTCCCAGTTGTGTGTTTGTTCACCAGAATGTTACAGATGTTGCAGCAGCTGCAAAAAACATGGATGGAAAGAGACGCCTGCAGGACAAACTGGACCAGATGGCCAAACTAGCAGCTGAAGAGGAGGTTTGTAATGCAGAGTGCTTCAGTGATGTCATTGAATTTGATGTTCAAAAATATGTTAAATACTGCGCCCAGCTGTGGGAGGGCAGTCCACCCATGGCTCCTCCAAATCCAGGTTACAGCGAGAGCATCCAAGAAGTGAAAGACACCATCCTCTCTAAAGCTTCAAAGTCTGCTGGGATCACTCTGTCACAGTTCAAAACCAAAGTTCAGGACCTGTGGAATGCCCTCCTGAATGAAAACTTTGTTTTCAGTTTTAAAAACACTCTTGAAATTGCTGTGTACAGAAAACTGGAGGTCAATTATGGAAACTGGACCTGGACCCTGAGGAGCAACATGTTGACCATTGAAAACCAACTTCATAATAGAATTGAAAATGGAAATCTTGACAAGGTGGAGGTGAGTTATCTTAAAAAAGAATCAAAGAAAACATTTGAAACAATCACAAAAGAAATGACAATATATTTTGAAGATGACAATGAGAAAGATATGCTGGCTCAGTGGAGAGGCCGATTTGAAACCAAAATCAAGGAGTTTCATGAGGAACAGGTGAGCATAGTGAAAAGGAAACTGGATGAAGTTATTCAACAGAAGAAGGCTCGTAAAAAGCTGGATGATAAGAAGACAGAGTTTGAGAACAGGCTGCTACAGAAGAGCAAAGAGCTCACGCAGCACCTGAAGGATAAGGCCAAAGATGAAGAGGAGCTTGAAGAACAGTTCAGCTCTGTTTGGAGAGGCTGGGTTACTGAATTAACAGCAGATACTAAACCTGTTGAAGACATTAACCTGGAAGAAGATCAGTTCACTATCCTTGAAGAACTTGGTTTTGAAGAGACTTTCATAAATGAACGTAAACAACGTAAAAAACATATCATATCATTGATTGGAGATTATTCAGATTATGTAAAACCATCAAATTTTCTGGAATTCCTGACATCAAACAATGTATTGTCACATGAAAAGCAACAACAGATCAGATCTCTCATTGACAAAGCTGAAAATGAATCACTTGATGCAATTAAACACAAACCTGTGGCTACAAGAGGCTACTCATCAACTTACTTGCAAGAAGTGGCCAAAACTGTAAAAGAAAAAGTGGAGAAATTTCAGAAAGAGAGGAATTACTCATTCAAGAAGGAGTTTACAGTTGATCTCTTACTTTATGTGTTCTTCAAAGCAGAGAGGTGGCTTCTAGACTCACAGGAAAAATTCAAAATGAACAATGATCCACTCACTTATTTACAAAGCAAGAAAAGTCAGTATTACACAGTTTTTAGAAGCTTTTGCAAAGGAAACTCGTCTGCTGTTGTGCTTGGGGAACTGATCTGTGAAAAGCTGAAAACTTCCACTGTCGAGGCTGTCTGTAACAAGACTATTATTGGTCTGGCAGGAGAGATGAAGTGTAACTTCCCAGCATTCAATGGGAACAGGCTAAACTTGGAGAAACATGTGCTGAAATCACTCGCTGAGAAAGAAAACTTTGATGATTTCATCACCTACATCAGAAATCCAAGAAGACAAACAGAAGCTTTTATAAAAGCAGAAGTAAAAAAATATATCTTCATAGATCACAAAGATCAAACTGTGAATATACTCAAGAAAAATGTTGGGGACATCAACACACTTGTGGGTCAAGCTTTATTTACTGCAACACAAAAAGTCCAAACTAAGAGAGGAAACACAAACATGTGGCTGAAGGAATTTTCTAGTTTTCTAAAAGATGAGCTAACATTTGATACAGTTTCTTCTCAAAATTTCAGTGACATTAATGATTTTGAGTTTCTGAAGTCAGAGATAGAGAAAAGACTTGCATCTGTCTTTGATCAGATGAGCAGTCTCTCATTGGATAAGCTGAAGAGATCCAGGCTCAAGCCTGATAAAATCCTCATTGATCAGCTGTGTAGGTGCTGCTGGGTAACATGTCCATTCTGTGCAGCTGTTTGTACCAACACCATTGAAGGCCACAGTGATGTTGACCACAGTGTCCCGTTTCATCGACCTGAGGGAATCAATGGATGGCACTACAGAGGCACAGTGGAATTCAGCATCAATTTCTGCACAACAAATGTTGCAAGTGATTGCAGATTTTACCCTCATTATGATTCAAAGGAAACTGTTCCCTATAAACAGTACAGAACTGCTGGTCCAAAGTATGCCAACTGGAGAATCACCCCTGATGAGTCTAAACTGGCATACTGGAAATGGTTTGTGTGTCAATTTCAAAATCAACTGGAAGAGCACTATAAGTTAAAATTCCAGGGCAGAGGGGACATCCCACTTCAGTGGAGAACAATCTCTAAAGATGAAGCCATTAAAAATCTGAATGAAATGTGTTAAAGCCTCAAAGAAAATAGGACCCTGTTCCTAATGATTGTGCTATTTAGTTTTTGCATAATAAGTTATGATTACTGATTGATAAATCAATCATGTATTTTCATAACTGGCAGGTGATTTTGAGACTGAGAAATGAGGGACAAAAAGGTGATATGACTGTGATTTCAAGTTAGCTCATAAAGAAAAAGAGGACAAAAGAACATCAGTCATGTTTCATATCTGTAAAGTTGCTTCCATTTGCAGGGTTTGTTGAAATGACCCGTGAAGATAATTTGTCTTTCTGTGTAATTTTGGCTTAAAATTCAGCAGTAACTGTAATAAAATTATTACTTGGAATAGAAACTATAACTGTTGCTACTTTCCCACCGCCAAGGAGCCAGTTCGCGTGCCAGTGCTCGTGCTGTTCCCAATGAACCGGAGAAACGCTTAAGATCGGGCCCGCGTTCCCACCGCGTTTCTGTGAACTGCTCCTTTATGCATGAGTGTGGGCGGGTCATCGTCTGGACACAAAAGCCGAAGCGCACAAACGTGGGAGAACACGCTCCCCTTTCTTGTGCTGCAAATACATTTTACGGTCCAAACCAAACTACTGCAGCATCTGTGTGCAGCACAGAAGGAAACACAGACAGCGATTAGAGCAAGACGACAAGTACGCACTTTGTGTCCTTTTATCTTTGATATGAACTGATACAAAGCAGCAAGTTCAGCCTTAGAACCCAACCTAATTCACAGCCGTGAAAATCGCTTCACTTTTCTCATGTAAAACACATGTAATATGGTAGAAAACTTGATGTTGAGATGGCAGAGTCACGACTTTCTGCCGCTTTCGTCACACGTTCTTGGTTTGAGACCAGCTAGTTTGCGGGGCCGGAGTTTAACCCGTTTGTCTGCCAAACACCGAGTGCTTGTGTGGTGGAAAACCCGCCTAATGGTTCAAATTAAGGCACTGGCACCGGAACCCTGTTGGTGGGAAAGAGGCCTGTGTGCAAATCATACTAGAGCCAAAAAAAACCCTTTGATTTAACTTTCCATGTTATTAATGTTTGAGGTCAGTGATGGTTAAATTATGCATTTTATTTCTTTTACCTTGTTTTACAGTATCATGAAAAATGGATAGTACGAAAATGTAAAAGGCAGAAAAAGAGCACATTTTAATCATTTGAATTAGTCTCATGTATTGATTTACACTTTACACTGTTTATTTTATTTTATTTTATCATGTGGAGATTATGACACATCCAGTTTTAATTTTATATATTAATCCTAATGTTATCAAATTACAATTTTTTTATGAGAAAGAGACAAAAATATAAGATGGACATTGTTAATGTGCTAATTGGGTGATGGGTCATGAAATAAAAACTACATTTACTGAAGAAGTGTTTTTTGTCTATTTTTGTCATGACATGAAGAAGTAACCCTTTCTGTCCAGCCATCTTAGATTGTTGCAGATAGGCTGGAGAGTAGACACAATGCAAATGATTTTCAAAGTAACAGTCTATCTAGTCATAATCTGCTAACCTTGTATTTAATAAATTGCACATGGAGTCACCACAAATTCAGCAACAATTTGCTGTCAGGTGTAGCTTGAAGAATGGGGAGTGTCTCATATCACAACTTTTTCCTCAACACATTAAATAAAAGATAAAAATTTTCACAAAAAAAAAAAATCATAGAAATTAGAACATTTCACACTGATGAAAATTTAAAAAATTTCTTTTTGATGTGATATCAGAAACAGTATGCTAAAGTGATAAGAGTTAAAATGAGAGGAAATGAGTGACCAGAGATACTGGAAATGTAAAACTGCACCTCAGCATTAGCCTGATGGAAAAAATGTATTTAATAAAACTGTTAAGTGTGTGTGGTTGGAAAAATTTTTATCAATTAGAAATAACTCCTGGTATCCACAGCATGAGGAGTGGTTGTGTGAGAATTGGCTTTATGCCACGAGAGATGACAAAATGAGCTGCACAGGGTAGTGAGTATTGCTGATTTTTATGTTGGCCCTTAAAGTAGTGGTTCATAACTGCTTCAGATGTATATGTTGGCTCTTAAAGTACTGGCTTACAACTGCTTGAGACATTAAATTAATGATATTCCTGTTGTATAGACTAAGATTGTCTCCTTCAGATTAAATAAGAATTGAAAATTATTTATTGTTTTGATGATTTCTCATGGTATACGTTAGCAGGATAAATTGTTACAAAAAGTGTTGTGTAAAAAAATAGACTATGAAGTTGGCATGAAATTGTTAGAAACTAGTTTAGTAAAAGTTGCAAATAAAAATTAGGGATGCGCTGATCCAATATTCAGTATCGGTTTGATCCTGGCCTAAATTACTGGATTGGATATTGGAAAGAAATAAAAACTGCAATCCGATCTGATCCGACCCACATTAGCTGTATTGCAGTTCTTCGTCGTCTTCTTCTTTTTGTGGGTTTGCGGTTGACCAAACCAGCTTAAAACTGCATTACCGCCATCTACCGGAATGGAGTGGGGATCAGGAAATAACCCCCTCAGTTCTCCATCGCTGCGACAGATTCCCTTTAACACTAAGTGGATTATCGCTGACATGTTTTTCCATGTCTCCACCGCTCTCTGTGTGTTGTGCTCGCTGTACTGAGAATTTCAGCAGTTATTTTTTTCTCTACTTCAGCTCCCGGACATACTGCTAGCGAGCTAGCGATTGTCCGGAATCGGAAGGACCCCTTCCCCATCAAAATATTTTTGATACTTTAATCCCTGATTAGTGACTAAATATAGACCTGCAGTAGAAACGTATTTAGGAGAATGCTTGTGAATATAAAGCATTACAAGATTACCCCCCAGCCCCCAGTTTTTCAACATAAACACTGTCAGGTAAACAGGATTTTTGTGAAGGAAGACACCTGAAACACTTTAATTAAAAAAGTTAAACATTTAATATATTAATGAATCAGAAAAAATACATACATGGCCATGTGGGGAATCAGAGTAAGAGTGTGCACTCTCTCTCTCTGAGCCCGTGTTCCTGTCTAACCAAAACATTTTTATACACGTAAGCGTAAACAATCTCTGGGTGCTATGAGTTGACCTTCGTCATTCAGTCTTGTTCTGGCTGGTTTTTCATGACTCAGATTCCTCTCAGTCATAGGCACAGCTTCTTCCTGATGTTCTAATTTAATCAATACGGAGAAATCTTTTCCAGATTAATGACAGAACGTGGTGATGTTGGCGATGTTCTAATTGTACGTTCGGTGGCTGGTCCTCGAGATAAGGTGCACTGAAAGAGAGAAGTTAGTCTACTACTTTCTGATCTATTGCTCTCTGTCTAGTGTATTATTTAATTGTTTATTATTTGGTTGATCCACTGTTAATTATTTAATTTACTGGAGTTTACCTTAAACATATGTCCTTTATTCACTGAGTAAAAAATAATCCCTAACTCCTTTTTCAAGCCATTCAGGTGTGAAAATTTAACAGCCGAATGGTTATTAACCTATTGATTAAAACTAAAAACAACATGAAAACAAACAAAATGGCATGATTATAATATATTTTAAAGTACAATAAGTCATTACAAACCAGAGTTGCTCTAAAATGATATTTCTGTGAGCCACTGAGTTCTGTAATCAGTGTTTACACTTCAACAAGGTCACACACACACACACACATGTTAGAGACAGAGACAGAGGGAGAGAGCAGCTCTTTTATTCAGTAAAGAATGGAGAAGCATATGAAAAGCATTCTAAAGCATAATTATTATTAGCACTCTTATTTCCTAAAATCACCCTCCTTTTCTATAAAGTAAGACCAAACAAACAAAAATCCCAAACAAGTGGACTAAAGCGCGAGACACAAGATCATGATCCTTCTGCAAGCATAACTTCTGAATATCTGTTTAAAGCACATCACATGAAACAAATATTTATTTTCACACTTTCATCAATTAGTATTGATTTGCTAAATAATTGATCCTGTTGTTACAGGCTCAGACCCCCCCCTTTTTTATGTCTTTTCCCAGGTGACCAATTCCTAGGAAAAGAGGAAAAGTTATAATTTGTCCATCTGATTTCCCCAAACATTTTCCCATCATTAAAAATACAGGATTTATTTATTTGAGTTCTCTACTAATTTTGACAATGCTCTGGAGAATTGAACTGCTATGGTTAAAGAATATTTAAACTGAGTAAACCACACAAGTAACATCCGTGTTATTTTATTCTGCTGTTAATGATGTTCTGTTCTATCACTAAGTTTTCCAATCAGTCTCTCTAAGGTGAATCAACATTCCTGATTTAATATTATAATTAACCCAATCTAAGTTTTGTTTAGTTTTGACCCAAAGGCATACAGTGACTCAAACTCTGCTGCTGTACCTTAAATTTGTTAAGAACTCCACTAGGAACTCTTAGGCATGAACGAAGCCTTTCAGGCTGATTGTTTTATTACAACCTGGACTAATTCAGACAGCATTCCATTTTCCCAAGGCTCCCATCCTCCACACGTCAGTCCTCTGTTTGCCAAACCAGGGATTTTTAATGCCATTTACACTTGGATAACAGGCCATCACACTGAGATGTTCCCATCCACAGTGTGATGGGCAGGTGTTCTAGTCTGAGGCAAAACATTCCCTGTAAAAGGCACACTTACTTATCAGCGGGGAGCAGTTACTGGTACCTATGAAAACTAGTCCAGTTGTATTTTATTGTACTGATTTTTCCCACTGTGTTTTAGCTTGAAAATTGAGTCTGAGCTGCAGGCCTTTGGGGTCAGTATCTAAATTTGAAAAGAACCTGTGGTCTGATCCATTCAACATGATTTTATTTATTAATTTTACTCACTAAATATAACACCCTGACTCAAAGACTATCAAATTAAAATCTACACACTTCAATTTGCCAAGAGACATATTTAACAGTAGAAGTGTATGTTTGGAAGATTTATTATTCAGTGACTTCATATTAAAGATCTCTTGATTAGTTTAACCCAGTCCAAATTTTTCTATTCTAGAAATGATTCAATCTATTCAGATGAAAAAATAAAAAGGAATTAAAGCTCTGAAATCAACACTTAACACAGATTTAGGACAGAAACCAGGAAAAATAAAAATATATGCTAAAGCTCACACAGTCTATGATTAGTCATCCTAGAATCCTACAGTTTAAATTTGCACATGGGTACATGTGTTATACCTATGGAATAAAATTAAAACAAAAACACTAAGGACTAAAGGTAGAAGCAAACATAAAAACAAACATATATAAAATACATTGCCTATGGCAATTCAACAGGGACTTTTTGGAAAGGAGCCAGTTTTGGATCTTTTCTTTACGTTTTCACTTAATTGATAAAATTATAAAGTTTTACAGTAGCTCCCTCCTTTTGGCCTAAAGAAACACCCAGTAAGCCAGGTTTAAGACTTTACTGGCCAGTTCTGGCCCCCAAACCTTATATTTGACATTTCGGAATTTAGCCATCTATTTTCTCTTTTTTTTGTTAAAATGAAAATAAAATACAAAAAATAAAAACAATAGGCACTGCAAATGATATTAGTTTTCATTCTCTCATTATTCAGTTATCTTTCAATGACAGCATTAGAATTTGAGTTCTCATTAAGCATGTTATTAAATGTCATTGTAATGGAAAATTTGCCAAAATTACAGATATCCTAATTATTAAAAAGAAAAGGAAATATAATTGGACTTAATTCTGTCTTACATCATATACAAACAGTCTGCTTTCTGTTTAAGAATGACACAGTTTTAGTGTTAATGAGAGAAACCTTGATTATTTTACTTTCATGACTCCATTTATTTATTTTGTACTTTGTGTATCTTTATTGGTCTTGCTCTGAATATAACACCATGTAGTGCGGTCAGTCAAAATCAGTCAGGTGAGTCTGAAACATTGTGGTAATTCTTGGGTCAGAGGTCATACTCACACTTCCCTCCTTTGTCGACCTTTTACACAGAGCTCACAGCAAAATAGTTTTCTGTGGTCATCTAACTGAAATCAGGACGTGTCCCTCCTTAGACCTCATGTCAAGAAAAAATAATAATTAGTGTTATAAGAAACAAAGCAGATTATATTCCTGTGGCCTCCCAATGATAAATTATCCAAACTGATTATGAGTCAGACTACTGAGAATGTTTAGACTGGAATTGAAACATTGCAGTCAGTTGTAATTTTTCCTGCAGTTCCTTGACCTTTGACCACTAATGTATTTTCTTTCTTCACTGAAACCTATGACTGAGCGTGCATAAGGCCTAACGCTCCCCACGTCGAAAAGATCTCCTGTTGATGACTCTCCTCCTGGTCTCAGACTTTACACAGAGGTCAAGGGTCAAGGAACTTACAGTTCACCTGTTCGTCTGAAGTTGGGCCTTCTTATTGAGGGTCATGTGGAACAGGAGCCTTTTTCTTGAGTCTTTAGAGCTGTCAGTCTGTTCAGGAGAGCTTGGTATGATCTTTAACACCTCGATCTGCACCAGTTTCTTTATTGGTAGCTGATCCAGTCTCCTGCAGCCGCAGTGATGTTGTTCAGGCTCCTGTTACAATGAAACTGAGAAATCTTTATTAGTTAAATCTTTACTCTTCTCCTAGTCTATATCCCTCCTTTGAGACATAAACTCTGTTTTGTCTCAATACTTTACCTTGTTTATCTAATTTATATAAATGGCATACTCAATTTTATATCATTAGCTTTTGGGATTTTTACTTTAATGCTTAATTCAATATCAAATTGTTCAGACATTCAAAATTCAAATGTTCTCTGTTTTTCTCTAAATCTTAGCTTTAAACAAATCTACTAAATAAATAAATGTAAATGCACAAAAGAGTAAATCGGGTGATTTTATTTCATCCTACATTTTCATAAATAGGTTTTTTTTAATTCTCTGTTTTGCTTTGTAACAGAGCAGCAGCTCAAGGTTTGGCACTTTGTTTTGCTTTGATTCAGCTGTTGTCACAAAATATTCACAGAGACTGACTTATTTTTTCCTCTAACTTTTCTTTTTAAGGTTTCACCAAAACTGTGTTCCTCATGGAAACTTTTTTTTAAATTTAACAACAATATAACATAATTTGTGATGAGTTTAGCTTTTCTCCACTAATTGTCTTTAATCTAATAGTGTCAGGGACCCATGAGTGTGCTCCTCTTTAAAATAAAAGAAATAGAATTTAAAGAGTAAAACTTGAAGTCAAATAAAACAATCAAGAAGAAATGATTAAATGAATAAATAAAATACAAATATCTGCTTCTCAATGTTTCTAAGGGGTTTATCCCCTCCCCAAATTTTCCCCAAGATATTCAGGATTATTTATCAAACCACTCTGTTAAGAATGTGCAAAAAACAAAAAGAAAAGAAAAGAAATGGGGGTGAAATAAAAATATTTTGCTCCCCGGGGGAACAAAAGAACTAAACAAAGCCCTAGACAACCCAAAAATCAAGAGAGAAAAAGGAATAAACAATAAAAAAAAACTGAAAATGCAAAAAAAAAAAAGTATATGATATTCTCTAAAAACAATGAACTCCTGACTGTCCTTTCTCCTTTTTTTTTTTTTTTTTTTCAAATCCTTCAATGGTAGGCAATACTCACTTTGTATCAGGGATAAACCTTATGCCTGAGAGCTCTTGACCCCCACTCCCTAACTCTACCATCCATACCAAAAACAAACAAAAGCAAAAAAGGAAAACAAAACAAAACAAAAACAAAGCAACAGCTTATCCACAGTATTCCTGACTTCGAGCCACTACCCATAATTCATAGCGGAAACCGGTTGTTTACTTCCGTTTGCGCTGTTGTTTACGGTTGCGGGCTTACACACTTGCCATTCAGTTTAACATTTTGACACTGCAGTTTCTTTTACCTGGCCTAAATGGTACCACATCGGAGGTGGAGACATTGCAAAGATGTTTTAAAAAGCAGCGAGGTAACAGTGCCTCACCCATCACTTGTGTAAATGACATGAAATTATGGCCTGAAGTCAGCTACATCCACATTATCAGTTACCTTGTTTTTTCCGAAGGTGTTGATGGCGGGGAAATCACGTAATTATAAGAGCACCAGATTACCTTCAAAGCAATAAAATCAATAAAGTAATGTTTAACAAACAAGGCAACGTTTTCCTTAAAGCAGCTGTAGAGCCGAGCCAGCGCATCAGCCAAGCTAAGCGCTTAGCATGGGTCATGCTAAGGGAAAGTGGAGCGGTGGAGACAGTCAGCTGTTCCTGTATTGTGATTAGGGAAATCATGTAGTGATGCTGCAGCTATTCTGTGGAAGGTATATCACTGATCCGGATATCAGAGTGTTCAGATCACTGAAACAGAAACACTGGACTGGCCGAAAGCTGTGATCGGGGAGACACGCAGCTGTCATCTTGCTAACTGCTACGTGTTTACATGAAGGCAGGCATTGTTTAAGCTTTGTGTAGGCTGTATACTGTAGTGTCACACTATAAATAAAATAACATAAAAAAATAAGAGGCTGTTCATTAAAGGAAAACTTAAAACGTAAGGAAAAAATACAGTAATAGGATGTGCAACTGGGTAGTATAATTTGGGGGAAAAAGAACAAATTTACAGAATAAAATAATTTGAAAAAATGTACAGACTGATGTAGTGACTAGGGATGGCACGATACCACTTTTTTAGGTCCGATACCGATATTTTATATTTGGGTATCTGCCGATACCGATACAAATCCGATTTTTTTTTTTTAAACAATTGCTTTAAAAAAAAAAGCATTGGGTGCATTTTACGTAAGTCAACAGTCAAATAAAAAAAGAATTGTAATGTTATTATATTATACTCGTTTGCAAGAAATACATTGCACCCAAAACACAGTTCAGTTTGCCAGTACTGATTTTTTTATTTAAACATAACTTTTCACAGCATATAGCTGGTCAACACTATTCAGACATTTATCCTGAAATTTTAACATTTTAAGCAAAACTTTAAATCTAAGGATTGAAGTAATATTCAAAATGAGATTCAAAGTGCAACTTTATGCTAGATCTCAAAATCTGTTAGGTTCTGAAAACAAAGTGCAATTTCAGCATAAAATACTGTTCATAATCAACAAATTAAAAACAAAATCAAGTTGTAGTGTGTATACTTAAAACTCAACAGACATCTACAGTGGAAAATTTCCACTGTAAAAACAACATAGTATTTAAAGTAGTGCAAACATGGCTTTTCGTGACTCTCAACTAGTATTAAGATGGCTGTCAGTTCAATCTTTTTCCATCACATTAAACCTGAAGTTCAACTGTGTGACATCTCTATACAAAACTTAACACTTGTATAAAAACATTTCCAGTATAAAAAATACAAATAAACACACACACACTGCGAACTAAAGTTTTTGGATATAGAATCCCCCTACCGTGAGACACGGCAGTAGCTGCCCATTACTGAAAAACAGTCACTTTTGAAAACCATTTTGTAACAGTTTGTTCACTGTAACATGAGAGGCAGGTTCTTCTTTAGAAAGATCAGCATTTCGGCCTTCTCAGCTGTCAGCCTGCTTCTCCTTTCATCAATAATGACGGAGGCTGTACTGAAGAGTCTCTCACTCTCCACACTTGTAGGAGGTGCACACAGAAATTTAGCTGCTGTAGAAACCAGAGTGGGTAATCTAGGTTTGTTGACTTGCCAGTATAGCAGTGGATTGTCCGAGCGCTGAATAGTTGACTCGCTGAGGTAGGTTTGCACTTCAATGCGTGCACTTGTGGTGGCTAAGTCAGGAACAGGTTCTACAGTGTTCTCCTTCAGGATTTCATCAAAAATGGTTTCAAGTCTGTTGGGACTTGCAGATTCCACCCGCGGTGTCTTCTTTGCTGGTTCCAAGGCTGCTGAACACGATGACCCCTCTGCTGGCTCTGAGGAATCTGCTGTGGTTGTCCTCAGCACCTCCGCCATCTTCCTCACCTCAACCATCAAAGAAGCTTTAGCTTGTTTGGAGGTTTCTACACTTGTGAAGTATCTGGAATTATAAAAAATAGCCAAATTATAATATTAAGTGATCAGTATGATCCTGTAGGCTTACTAAACTATGATCTAAAGTAAAATGTCCTCACCATTTTCTCTCACACACCCTCCTTTTCTCTCTCTCTGTCACTCACTCACTCATTCACATACTTTCATCTGATAAAACAATATCAGTGAAGACTCACATACCTGTTTTTATACCTTGGATCCAGCAGCGTTGCAACTGTGTATAGTGGCTCAGATTCTACATCTCTGAAGCATCTGTTAACTGCCTCAAGAAGGGTGCTTTTCATCTTCTTTATTCCTTCATCGGCCTCAGTTTCTCGAGAGAGAACGTGCTTGAGGACACAGACTATTGGGATGACATCAGATACAGATGATGATGAGGAGCTTACCTCCCTTGTTAACTCCTCAAAGGGAGCAAGAGCTGCCATGACCTTTTCCAGTAAACCCCACTGCTGTGCAGTGAGTGTGGCTGGCAGGTCATATTCTGCGGAATATGCGCACAAGACTCGTTTCTGTTCAATGAGGGTCTTGATCATATAATATGTGCTATTCCATCTTGTTCGCACATCTTGTACCAGACGCTTGGGTGGCATATTCAGCTCCATTTGAATGTCCTCCAAACGTGAATATGCTTGTGGTGAGTGCTTAAAGTGCCCCACTATTTTCCTGCCAATTGCAACTGCATCACTTGCACTACGTTGTGCTAGCAGTCCTTCATTCACCACAAGCTGCAAGGTATGCGCGAAGCATCCCAAACTTGCAAGTCCGAGCCGGTCCATTGCCATTGTTACATTGCTAGCATTGTCTCGTAAAATAACATGGACTTTGTTTTTCGGAATTTTCCATACATTCAACATTTCTTCCAAAGCTGAAGCGATGGACTCTCCCGAGTGCGAACCAGGAAACTGTTTAGCCTGCAACACTGCTTTTTGTAAAGTAAAACTTGAGTCTATCCACTGTGCTGTCAGACTTAGCAATGACAATGGACACACATCTGAGCTCCAGATATCAGTTGTTAAGCTTAAACTTGGAATGCTCTGCAAGCTTTCACAGATAAACTTGCATACTTCCTTGTACTTATCTGGGACAGCTTGCTCCGAGATGAAATGACGGTTTGGCAGCACATAGCGTGGCTCCAAATGCTCCATTAAGCGTTTAAAACCAACATTTTCCACAACAGAAAGAGGCTGGTCATCAAGCACAACAAATTCAGCAATTTTCTCCGTTATCAGCTTTGCTTTGTTGCTTTCTGGAGAGAGTTTCTCGTGTTTCTGAACGTTTTCCAGCAGCGTTTGTTGACACAAAACATTTTTCTTCGTAGTATTCGAGGCCTCGATAAATTCCATGTACTCCTTTCCGTGGTGTTTCTGTAAGTGTTTTATCATGTTCATGGTGTTAAAGTTCCTAGCACTGCTACCACCTCGTGAGACACTTGCATTGCACAACTTACACTCGGCGGTCTTGCTGATTCCTTCCTTGAGTGTGAAGTAACTCCACACCGCTGACATGCCGAAACAACTCTCACAACAATCGCTCTATCACGTGATGCCTGCCGCTCCTATGCGAAGGTGCTGCATCGGCTTACGGCATGCCGCAAATTTCATCAAACATTTTTTTAATATTTAAAGTATCGGAGTGCATTTTTTTATTTCTTTCCGATATCCGATCCAGTAATTTTGGCCAGTATCGGACCGATACCGATACTGAATATCGGATCGGCGCATCCCTACTCCAAACGAGACCAAAGTCTCCCGAAAATATGATTTAACAGTTCCTAGGGGACAGAAAAAAATGCATTAACATACAATGATAATAATTAGTATTATGTAATACAAAATCTAATCTGTACTTCCAAAGCCTGCATATGCGACCAACAGAGCAGTACATGCACGGGCAGTGGGTGTCACTCACTGCCAAATTTGTCTCCGTGTGTTCAAAGGCCACAGACAGGCGCTTGCTTGTGTAGCAGCTCTGAATCGTCGCTAATGAGACGAGGACACTTGCTCTGGTCACCACAGCTTTTATTTGAATCCCCCCTTTAAAATGGGGAACGAGGGGCATTAGTTTGGTGTACACAGCCAGGCTACACTCTCATCACAAGCTGCTTGTCTCCTCTGAGCGAGAAACGCAGCAGCCAACAGTGTACATAGAAAAACAAAACATGGGTAGTCCAATAAAAATATATACACTCAAAGAGAATTGACAACACAAAATTACTGAGTGACCAAATATGTTACAAAAATAAAATGAATAAAACAGATAATCAAAACGCACCTTTAAAATGGGGAACGAGGGGCATTAGTTTGGTGTACACAGCCAGGCTACACTCTCTGTAAGACGTGGATGAATGAAACACAGATGATTTAAAATCTATTATTTCACAGGCTGGAAACAGATACAACCCTATTAACATCATCTTTATAATGCTTATTGCAGTAATTACATATTTTCAAAGTCTATTAACACAGTCTTTTCAGCTGCTAGCTTAGTTTACCAGCAGTGAGTGGAGGAACACATCTTACCATCACAAGCTGCTTGTCTCCTCTGAGTGAGAGACAGGGCAGCTGTGACACATGTAGCTGGGGTGTGTCACGCCATTTAATGTCCCCAAGCAACAGGTGGCGATAAGGAACCACAATAAGGAACCATAGTAAAAAGCCAAGATAACATTAACGGCTTGATACAAAGAAATATATTTACTTAAAAAAAAACATATATATATATATATATATAAACATGAACTGACTTTCACTGTGGAGTTTTGAGAACGTTCATCTAAATTAACTTGCTACACTTGCTATCTCTTTCTCTCTCTCTCCCTCGCTCGCTCTATCTCTAACTAAATATAGCGAAAATCCCTCATTCGGTGCCGCCATGATTGTTGTTGTGGTCGCATTGGTGAAGTTTTACAATTAGCGCCTACCACCCCCTACAGGTTATTGAACATAACAGATGTGAAAAACCGCCTACAAAAGGCTTTGGAAATTGTAATATAAGTATTTTAGATGTTTGTAACGAGCAAATCTATTTTATGTACGTAACTGAAGTATCATTAGGAGCACTAGTTACTGTTTTTTACATTGTGTGTGTCAGGTATAGCATTTATCTAAAGACACGTAAGAAAAGAATAATTTGCTTACCGGAGTGTTACTGCTGGCCGCCATAGTTCTTCTGTCTTCCCGCCAAGTGCCAGCCATGTATCACGTGACTAAAGAAGCGTTGTGTGTTTGGCTGGAGTTTGGTTTGACTTCAGCCAGCATCGATTGCTCTTGCCTGGGGGTGGATAACTTTTCACCGCATTTTCTGACAGCGAATTTTAGACACTGAATTTGGCCTATCGCATTTGAGTACTCGAAAATATTTGCATCGAATTTTTAAAGGGTGAATTTTTTATCTTGAAATTTTGATAATTGAAAAATAAACTGAAAATGAGATAGTGAAATTTCAGAGACTTAAATTCACAGGCAAATAATTCAAACACTTTTTTTCGGCATTAAAAAAATTCAGTGCCAGAAATTCAATGGCATTTAAAATTCAGATCCTGATGACACAAGTTTGCTTCCATAGAAAACTGCCAGACATGACAGGCCCTAAAAAAAAAAAAAGGAAAATGGACCTGATTCAATTGGGGCCTCTTGGCCAGGTCATGTTTGTAACTGAGAACTAGTTCTGAAACATTTTACCTGGTAAAATAAAGGGTTTTTTAAAAAAATTGTAAGCCAAATTAAATAAATCTATGTTGATCATGGTATATTAATAAAATATAAGATAAGATAAACTTTAATGATCCCACAACAGGGACATTTGCATGTTACAGGAGCTTAAGTACAGAGAAGGATGAAGTAAAATAAAATTAAATAAAATAGAAAACACTGTATACAAAATTTTATATATATATATATATATATATATATATATATATATATATATATATATATATATATATATATATATATATATATATATTAGGGCTGGGACTTTAACGCGTTAATTTCGATTAATTAATTACTGGGAAATTAACGCGTTAAAAATTTTAACGCATTTTAATCGCACTTTGCACCGTGGAACGTTTCTCGGTGCACGAGTTCCAGGCATACAGATTATATCGACGCATAATGTCCAAATTAGGGGCCGCATCCTGCGAAGGACCCGGCCCACGTCTTTCGCAGCCCACGAAGACCACAAAGGCCAGAAGTGAGCGTCTAGCCTTCATATCAGCGTCACCTGCCATCACCTCTGCGTAGCTCATCTCACCTAGCAACCATGAGTGCGAAGCACAGCTGTGTAAAAGCAGCTGGTTAAACGGAGAATGAACTTTTTCTCCTTTTTGTGGTTTAATTTTAAGTCTTTAATTCAAAATAAGCTGTTAAAACAAGCATAACACATTTCAACATCAAGGAATACAGCTGAGAGAATTATTAATTTCCAACTATAACAAGTGAGACATTAATGTTGAATAAAACTATCCAGTTATGATGCTTAACTTTAATTTCAGGTGTTTGCTTATCACAGGAGCACTTCCACCCTTCGTTGGTCTGTGTAGTAGACTGGCGGGAAAATGAGCAAAATTTTGAAGTTTAAGCTTATGTATATTGATTTATTCATCAACTAAATTTAAATTAATATTTCTCATGTCAAATATTGAAATGCGATTAAAATGTGATTAAGATCCAGGTTACGGGAACTTTTTTAGTTCCCGTAACCTGGATCTTCTGTTTGTGACTGAGACGTGGCTGAGTGTTGGCGAGTCCAGTGCTCTGTCTGAGCTTTTACCAGAGGATTGTTGTTATTTTAACTCACCGCGGGCTTCAGGGAGAGGCGGAGGCACAGCGACTGTTCACAAACAGGACTACAAATGTAAGCAGTGCTTTCTACAGTCGTCATTCTCCAGCTTTGAGTTTACCTCGTTTGAGATGAGGCACATTAACCCGGTTTTCTGCGCTGTGGTTTACCGGCCCCCCAAATACAACAAAAACTTCATAAATGACTTCTCTGATTTTCTAGCAGGGATTATACCTAATTATGAATATGTTCTTATTGTTGGAGATTTTAATATACATGTGTGTTGTCCTGATAAGCCACTGGTAAAGGACTTTTTAAGCCTTCTTGACTCTTTTAACCTGGTACAGGCCGTACCCGGCCCTACACATGAGCACGGACACACACTGGACCTGGTTCTTTCCTGCGGTCTGCCTGTGACTAACCTGGAAATCTGTGACTCTGTATTCTCGGATCATCTGCCTGTGTTATTCACTGCTAGTTTGACGCGTACTGCAGTTAAAACTCGCGCTCCTGTTCGGCGCTGTCGGGTTATTAACCCGTCCACTGCCGCTCAGTTTTCTACTGCTTTTTTTCACCTCTGTGGTTCGTTTGACTTTCTCTCCTCTGATACAGAAGAGCTTATTTCTTGGTTCTACTCTTCCTGTCAAACCATCCTGGACTCGTTAGCTCCATTAAAAACCAGGCAGCCAAAGATTAAACCTGAGCCGTGGTTTAATGACAGAACTCGTGCTGTGAGGAGGGAATGTCGCCGAGCTGAACGAAGGTGGAAAAAAGATAAACTGCAGGTGACTCTTCAAATTTTAAAAGACTGCTGGCGTCACTACCAGAGCACGGTTAAAGAGGCAAAAAGGGAATACTTTGCAAAAATTATTTCCTCCAACAGCCATAACCCACGTCTTTTGTTTAACACTATTAACTCAGTGCTTAATGCTCCACAGAATGCCTGTTTGGAAGCTTCTCCTGATACGTGCAATAATTTTCTGCGTTTTTTTATTGAAAAGGTTGCTAGTACCAGGGCTCTTATCACAGCTCCTGGTTCTGACCCCTCTGTTTCAGTCCCTTGCTCTGCTGTTTTCACTTAGTTTGAGTCTGTGACTCTCTCACTTTTAGAGGATGTGGTCGGCCATATTAAGCCATCAGGTTCCCCCCATGATCCTGTCCCTCCACGATTTTTTAAAGAAATTTTATCTAGTATAGGGCAGCCTGTTCTTACCATTATAAATAGCAGTCTGTCCTCAGGTGTGGTCCCTGCTATTTTAAACATGCAGTAGTCCAGCCACTGCTTAAGAAACCTGGTCTTGATCCTGCTGTGCTGGCTAATTATCGGCCTATTTCCAAGCTGCCTTTTCTTTCTAAGGTTTTAGAAAAAATTGTGTACTGTCAGCTGAAACAGTTTTTAGATGAGAATAGCACCCTGGAGGTTTTTCAGTCAGGTTTTAAAACCCTTCATAGCACAGAATCTGCTTTATTAAGGGTTTTTAACGACATCCTTCTTGCATGTGATTCTGGGAACCATGTTGTTCTGGTTTTACTTGACCTAACTGCTGCCTTTGATACAGTAGATCACAACATTTTAATATCTCGTTTACACCACTTAGTAGGCATTGGTGGCACTGTTCTTAAATGGTTCAGTTCTTACCTGGCAGAGAGAACTTTTTCTGTGAGCATTCTTGATGCTGAATCATCTGCTGCTTCTCTGCCATGTGGTGTACCGCAGGGCTCAATTCTGGGCCCACTGCTTTTCTCACTGTATTTACTGCCTCTGGGTTCTATCCTCAGAAAACATGGAATCTCATTTCATTGTTATGCTGACGATTGTCAAATTTATTTGCCCTTGAAGAAGAAGGATATCCATTCCATAAAACATCTCCTGGCATGTCTAGGTGATATTAAAGCTTGGTTGGCCTTGAACTTTTTAAATTTTAATGAAAAGAAAACAGAGGTAATGGTGTTTGGACCCAGTGGCTCCTGTGAGTCCTCCTCTGTTGGCCTGGGACCCTTGGAGGTATATTTTAAACCCATTATTACTGATCTTGGTTTTAAGGTGGACAGTGATTTTAAATTGGACAGCCAAATCAGAGCTGTGGTTAAGTCCAGTTTTTATCATTTGAAGCAATTGGCATCAGTAAAAGCATTTCTATCTAGGCAGCATTTTGAAACAGTGATCCATGCTTTTATTTTATCTCGACTGGATTACTGTAATTCACTTTATTTTGGAGTCAGTCAGTCGCTACTCTCACGTCTGCAGCTGGTTCAAAATGCTGCTGCACGACTTTTGATGGGAACTCAAAAGAGAGAGCACATGACCTCTGTCCTGGCCTCACTTCACTGGTTGCCTGTACATTTTAGGATTCATTTTAAGATTCTTATGTTTGTTTTTAAATCTTTGCACAATCTTGCCCCGCCTTACCTCTCTGAGCTTCTTCACCCCTACATACCTTGCCGGTCTCTCAGGTCAGCAGACCAGCTGCTCTTGGAGGTACCAAGATCAAGAAGGAAGCTCAGAGGGGACAGGGCTTTCTCTGTTGTTGGTCCTAAGTTATGGAATGACTTGCCTTTGCAGGTTAGAGCGGCCCCTTCACTGTCCACTTTTAAAGTTCGTCTTAAAACCCATCTTTTTTCCTTGGCTTTTAACTCCAGCGGGATCTAGTTTTAAACTGTTTTTTTTTTTTTTTTTTTTAACCTGAAAGAGTTATTAAATTGTTATTTATTTGTGTTTTAATGTACAGCACTTTGTGTCAGCTGTGGTTGTTTTAAAGTGCTTTATAAATAAAGATGGTATGGTATGGTATGGTAATTTCAGTTAATTAATTACAAAGCTTGTAATTAATTCAACGTCAAAGCATTCAAAGTCCCACCCCTAATATATATATATATATATATATATATATATATATATATATATAATGTAGCGATTCTCTTAGAGAGCGTGTTGATGTTGTGTGGTTTCAGACTGTTCGGGAGGTTCGTGAAGGCAGCATGGGTTAAGAGGGAGGAGACCAAGAGCTTGCTGTGTGTGTTGCTGTTCCGCTGTTGTAGTTTGTGTTGGCATAGCTGTGGCCTACAGCATTCGTTTTTCTGTTAATAAAGATGACCTTTGTTGTGAATATCGCCGACTTTGGGAGTGTGATTACAACGTTACATTGGTGTCAGAAGTCAAACTGCCAACCGTCGGCTAGCCCTGCTTCGGCTGCCTCAGTTGACAGCCTGCGCTAACTATGGCGGTGCAGCGAGATGTGGCCGGGGCCCGCCTGAAGATCAAGAGAGAGGCTATGGACAGTGACTTTGGGGGCAAGCTGGGTCCCGAGGGAGCGGACGGTGCCGGAGAGCATTTAGCCCGCCTCAGACAGACTGCCAGAGGCCTGGCAGCCGACGCTGGCTTTAGCCCGTCGACTGCAGGAATATACGCGGACGCGGAGACGCCCGCCCCGAACACCGCAGGGCCCGTGCTTGGCGATAGTGGCGCCCGGCCCTGCCAGGCAAATGTGAAAACCCCCAAGTACTCCGGTAAGGCTGACTGGGAGGCCTTCCATGCTTAATTTGAACTGTTAGCGCATGCTGCAGCCTGGTCGGAAGACACTAAAGCACTCCAGCTAGCCCTGTGCCTCACTGACAACGCTTTGGCATGCCTGCTGCTGCTTAGCCCGGCTGAGATGGGTGACTACAGGGCTCTGGTTGGTGCCCTGCAGCGGCGGTTTGGTCAGTGTGGTCAGCGTGCTGTCCTGCGGTCTGAACTGACGAGTAGACGGAGACAACCGGGCGAGCTGCTTCACGCATTGGCTAATGACATTGAGATGCTAGCGAAGAAAGCATATGCCTACATGCCCATCGACGTGCAGAACGAGCTGGCCAGAGACCAGTTCATCCGCGCCATTATCCCTGGTGAGCTGCGCATCCAGACTCAACTCTCCCACCCCCGCAATCTGCACGAGGCCCTGGAGATAGCCTTGGAGAGGGAGGCCGTGGTGGCTTCTGCGGGGTGCGACCATAGCGAGCATGACCCGGTGGTGAGGGCTGCGGTGCCGGAGGCCCCGGGCCAGGGGGTGCCAGCTTGGGCAGCCGAATTGACCGAACTGGTTCGAGGCGTGTCTCTACAGTCTTCACGCCGCGGTGCTCGTCCTCGCCGAGACCCTCCTGTTTGCTGGCCGTGCGGACAGCTGGGCCACATCAGCGTGCGATGCCCGGACCGTGCCGGTGTTCAGGGAAACGCCTCAGGGCCTGCGTAGTCGGGACGGCGCAGGCCCCCTCTTCAGTGTCCCGATCCGCCGGGGCGCCGGTGGACAGAGCCCAACAGTACAGCTGGGGGTGCGGGGCTCAGCTCCCCCCAGAAGCAGACGACAGCACAGAGTCCGCGAGGGTGGTGGGCTGGACGCGTGCAGGAGATTTTTGTCACATCCCCATCACCCTGGCAGGGGCTCTGTACACAGCTCTGGTCGACACTGGCTCCACTGCGACCTTGATGAGACCTGACGTGGTGTCGGTAGGAACCCGGCTGGAACAACTACAGTAAAACTGCGTACAGTGACTGGTGAGTTAGCCCCGATGTTGGGAAAAGGACTGGTCCCTATTCAGGTGGGGGGCCTGGTAGTGAACTTGGAGGTGTGGGTGGCAGCGGTGCAGGACATTTGCATATTAGGCCTGGACTTTCTGCGGGCCTCACAGAGTGTCTTAGACCTGGGGAGTAACTAGCTGACCTTTCAAGGGGGGTCCATGGTTGACCTGGTGCGCCCTGCACAGGCTCCAAACCTGCACCCGCCAAAGTCGAGAGCAGCGGGGGTGCACCATGAGGCACATCTTCCGCCCCCGATCTACCCCCCTGCACCCCTGTCCCCTGACCCCGATTTAGCCACCGTCGTGGGCTCTCGTGCCTCGGACAAGCACACTGTAATGGGGGAGGGGAATAGACTGGCAGTAGTGAGGGACATATGGACACGTAGCTGCCAAGAAGTAGATCATCCACAGCGGGAGGAGCTGTGGCAGGTGCTGCTGGAGTTCAAGGACATTTTTGCTCTGTCAGAAGACGAGGTAGGTTTGACTCACCTTCTGCAGCACGACATTGACACGGGGGATGCACGGCCTGTGAAGTCACGTCCTCGCCGCCTCCCCCTGGCGCATCAGGCTGCGGCTGATGCGGCAATCGGGGAGATGCTCAGGGCTGGTGTCATTGAACCCTCTGACAGCCCCTGGGCCTCGGGGCTTGTGATGGTTAAAAAGAAGGAGAGCCCCAAAATGAGATTCTGTGTCGATTTTAGGCCATTGAACAGTGTGACTAAGAAAGACTCATACACGTTGCCCCGCATCGATGAGTGCCTGGATTTGGTTTCCGGCTCTTCCTGGTTCTCCTCACTGGACCTGCGTAGTGGGTATTGGCAAGTGCCCCTCAGCCCCGCAGCCAGACCAAAGACTGCTTTCACCACAGGCAGGGAGCTGTGGCAGTTCCGTGTTCTCTGCTTCGGCCTATGCAATGTGCCGGCCATGTTTGAAAGGTTGATGGAAAAGGTGCTGGCCGATATCCCCCGACAGGAATGTTTGGCTTATTTGGACGACATCCTGGTCCACGGAAGTTCCTTCGCGGCAGCTCTGGCGTCCCTGCGGCAGATTCTACAGCGGATAGCGGCAGCGGGCCTGAAGCTCCACCCTGATAAGTGCTGCTTTATGAGGAAAGAGCTTGAGTTCCTGGGACATAAAATCGGGGGTGAGGGTATCAGTACACTGGAGGAGAAAGTGCAGGCGGTAAAGGACTGGCCAACCCCCACAAACTTGAAGGACTTAAAGAGCTTCCTTGGTCTAGCGTCCTACTACAGGCGGTTTGTACAGGGGTTCTCCTGTATTGCTGCACCCCTGTTCCACCTGCAGAAAAAGGACAGTGACTTTGACTGGACAGCAGGATGTGAACAGGCTTTTGAGCGGCTGAAAAACACCCTGACAGAATCTCCCATCCTCGCCACCCCGGACCCCAGTATGCCGTTTATCCTAGACACAGATGCCAGTGATGTCGGAATGGGGGCAGTGTTGAGCCAGGTGGGGCCAGCGGGGGAGAGAGTGGTGGCGTAATTCAGCAGAACCTTTAATAAGGCTGAACGACGCTACTGTGTGACGCGAAGGGAGCTCGTGGCCATAGTACGGGCAATAAGTCACTTCAGATACTACCTTTGTGGCCTGCCCTTCACTGTCCGGTCAGACCATTCAGCCTTGCAGTGGCTAATGGTGTTTAAGGAGCCGGAGGGGCAGATTGCACGCTGGCTGGAGGAATTAGCGCCATACGTCTTCAAAGTGAAGTACCGAGCGGGGACTTACCACGCCAACGCGGATGCCATGTCCCGACGCCCCTGTGCTCCAGCTGGCTGCCGGTACTGCGAAAAGCGGGATGCCTGGGAGGAGGAGCTCCGGGCTGGGGGGGAGCATGATTCCGGGTGTAGCGGAGGTGGGCTGGCCTGCAGAGTGGCACAGGTGATTGAGAGCGCAACAGGAGCAGGATGTTGACCTCCGGCCAGTGCTACAATGGGTGGAGTCTGGTCAAAGACCGCAGTGGAGCGGAGTGGCTGGATACTTACCTGCGACTAAAGGACTGTTTGAGAAATTTTCAGCTCTCCGAGTAAAGGACGGAGTGCTGCAGAGAGCCTGGAAGGAGCCAGCTACGGGGGAGGAGAGGTGGTAGGTGGTGGTCCCCAGGGCCCTGAGGGAGGCAGTTTTGAAGGCCTCCCACGGAACCGCCGGGGTGGGGCATTTTGGAGTTTCCAAAACCCTTCGACGGCTCCGGCAGGGTTTCTACTGGGGGCAGCTCAGGAGGGATGTTGAGGACATTTGCCGCCGGTGTGACCTCTGTGTCTGTGTCCCTCAGACCAGTCCCGGGCCCAGCTTCAGCAGTTAGCAGTGGGAGCCCCGATGGAGAGAGTAGCAGTGGACGTGATGGGGCCTTTTCCACGCACAGACAGAGGAAACCGGTATGTCTTAGTTGCCATGGACTACTTCACAAAATGGCCGGAGGCATATGCCATACCCGACCAAGAGGCGGAGACGGTGGTCGACAGGCTGGTGGAGGGCATGTTTGCCAGGTTCGGGATGGCAGAAACCATCCACAGTGACCAGGGAAGGAACTTTGAGTCGGCTGTTTTCTCTGTCATGTGTGAGCGCTTAGGGATGCGAAAGACCCGGACGACACCTTTACACCCGCAGAGTGATGGGCTCGTTGAGCGCTTCAACAGGACCCTGGCGAAACAGCTGGCTATCCTCACTGCAGAACACCAGCGTGATTGGGACATGCATCTCCCCCTTGTTTTGTTGGCGTATAGGTCCGCTGTGCAGGATTCCACCTTGTGTACGCCTGCCCTGCTCATGCTGGGGCGAGAGCTACGGACGCCAGCGGAGATGGCACTGGGGAGGCCTTCGGATGCTCCGGTAGTCATACCAGGTCCAGAATACGCCAGGAGACTGCAGGACCGGCTGGAGTTGGCCCATGCTTTTGCCCGTGATCAGCTGGAGAAAGCGGGAATGAGAAAGAAAAGGAATTATGACTTGAGGGTTAAAGGGAAAGACTTCAGGGCCGGTGACCTTGTGTGGGTGTACAGCCCGAGGAGGAAGAAAGGCCGGTGCCCTAAGCTGGACTGCCACTGGGTGGGGCCTTGTGTAGTGTTAGAGAAGCTGGGGGAAGTGGTGTACAGGGTTCAGCTGCCGACTAGGGGGAGACGAGTGGCCCTTCATAGAGACAGGCTGGCTCCATATAGGGGCGATGTGCGCCCAGTCCAGTCAACATCCCTGAGAAACGAAACAGCCGCAGCCCCAGACGCACTGACCGTGTCCCCTTCTACTGCCCCACAGCTTCCTCTACTTTTGCACCCCATCCCAGATCAAAAGCAGGGTGCTGCAGGACAGCAGACACAGCCCCAAGTGTCGTCTACAAGGGGGCTGCAGAGGCAGAGAAGACCCCCAGGTCACCTCAGAGACTTTGTACGGGATCCCTCGGGGCGAGGGATTTAGTGAGGGGGGGCAATGTAGCGATTCTCTTAGTTAGAGAGCGTGTTGATGTTGTGTGGTTTCGGACTGTTCGGGAGGTTCGTGAAGGCAGCATGGGTTAAGAGGGAGGTGACCGAGAGCTTGCTGTGTGTGTTGCTGTTCCGCTGTTGTAGTTTGTGTTGGCGTGGCTGTGGCCTACAGCAGCCGTTTTTCTGCTGCTCACGACCTTTGTTGTGAATATCGCCGACTTTGGGAGTGTGATTACAACGTTACAATATATATATATATATATATATATATATATATATATATATATATAATTGAAAAATATATAAATTTTATAACACACGTATACATCAAAACTATATATAGTAGAGTATAGAGACGGTATATGGTGTGTTTGTGGATAAACAGTTACAGGAAGACTGAAGGAGCAGGGGTGCATAAACTGAAATTCTGAAAGTTGTACAGGGGCTTCTGATCATGCTGCTGTAACAGTGGATCAGACTCGGATCACCCAGAACGCTTCCTCTGTTTCCCATGTCTTTTTCAACAACTTGAATCACATAATGAAGCAGTCACGTGATTTCAGAAAACGGGGCCTCGTTTAGCTTTTGTCACGTGATTTTCTCAAAAACGATACGGGCTTCGACACAGGCTTCATTTGGACACGCCCCCTTTGCTCGGTACAGGCCTCGGGGCTTCGGTACAAGACATAACATAACTAATAATACCTTAAGGTAACCCTATAACTCTGAAGGCATCTTACTACTCATCATTAATTGAAGAAAATAACAACAACCCCAGGTTTCTTTTCAGCACTGTAGCAAGGCTGACAAAGAGTCAGAGCTCGGTAGAGCCGAGTATTCCTTTCACTTTAACTAATAGTGACTTCATGGATTTCTTTACAAATAAAATTTTAGACATTAGAGAAAAAATTAATCATAACCATCTCAAAGATTTATCTCCATGTTCAGCTGCTTTCAGCACTGCTGGTACTTGTTTAGACTCTTTTGCTCCAATTGATCTTTCGGAGTTAACTTCAATAGTTACTTCCTCCAAACCAGCAACGTGTTTATTAGATCCCATTCCTACTAGACTGTTCAAAGAAGTCTTTCCAATTATTGATGCTTCTATCTTTAAAATGATCAATCTGTCTTTATTAGTTGGCTATGTACCACAGGCCTTCAAGGTGGCTGTAATTAAACCGCTACTTAAAAAGCCATCACTTGACCCAGCTGTCTTAGCTAATTATAGGCCAATCTCCAACCTTCCTTTTCTCTCAAAAATTCTTGAAAGAGTGGTTGTAAACCAGCTAACTGATCATCTGCAGAGGAACGGTTTATTTGAAGAGTTTCAGTCAGGTTTCAGAATTCATCACAGTACAGAAACAGCATTAGTGAAGGTTACAAATGATCTTCTTACAGTCTCTGACAGTGGACTCATCTCTGTTTTTGTCCTGTTGGACCTCAGTGCAGCTTTTGATACTGTTGACCATAGCATTTTATTACAGAGATTAGAGCATACTATAGGTATTAAAGGTACTGCACTGCAGTGGTCTGAATCATATTTATCTAATAGACTCCAATTTGTTCATGTAAATGGGGAGTCTTCTTCACAGAGTAAGGTTAATTATGGAGTTCCACAGGGTTCTGTGCTAGGACTGAAATTCTTATACTCAGTCTCATAAATGTTAGAAACATGGTGTCAAACCAGATACTTATTCTGGATGGCATTACTTTGGCCTTCAGTAACACTGTAAGAAATCTTGGAGTCATTTTTGACCAGGATATGTCCTTCAATGCACATATTAAACAAATATGTAGGACCGCTTTTTTTCAAATGCGCAATATTTCTAAAATTAAAAACATCCTTTCTCAGAGTGATGCTGAAAAGCTAATTCATGCATTTATTACTTCTAGGCTGGATTATTGTAATTCATTATTATCAGGCTGTCCTAAAAGCTCCCTGAAAAGCCTTCAGCTGATCCAAAATGCTGCAGCTAGAGTACTGACAGGGACTAGAAAGAGAGAGCAGATTTCTCCCATACTGGCTTCTCTTCATTGGCTCCCTTTTAAATCTAGAATAGAATTTAAAATCCTTCTCCTCACCTACAAGACCTTGAATAATCAGGCCACATCTTATCTCAAATACCTTATAGTACCATATCACCCAAATAGAGCACTTTGCTCTCAGACTGCTGGCTTACTTGTGGTTCCTAGGATACTTAAGAGTAGAATGGGAGGCAGAACCTTCAGCTTTCAGGCCCCTCTTCTGTGGAACCAGCTCCCAGCTTGGATATGGGAGACAGACGCCCTCTCTATTTTTAAGATTAGGCTTAAAACTTTCCTTTTTGATCAAGCTTATCATTAGGGCTAGATCAGGTGACTCTGAACCATCCCTTAGTTATGCTGCTATAGACCTAGGCTGCTGGGGGGGTTCCCACAATAGACTGTTTCTTCTCATTCACCTTATTTACTTTGTTTATACTCCACTCTGCATTTAATCATTAATTGTTATTAATCTCTGGCTCTCTTCCACAGCATGTCTTTTTCGCTCTCCCCTCAGCCCAATCGGTTGTGGCAGATGACTGCCCCTTCCCGAGCCTGGTTCTGCTGGAGGTTTCTTCCTGTTAAAAGGGAGTTTTTCCTTCCCACTGCTGCCAAGTACTTGCTCATAGGGGTCGTTTTGACTGTTGGGTTTTCTCTGTATTATTGTAGGGTCTTTACCCACAATACAAAGAGCCTTGAGATGACTGTTTGTGATTTGGCGCTATATAAATAAAATTGAATTGAATTGAAGGCATCGGCCGTGACAAAACATACTTCAGAAGTGCCACCATTCATGGACTTCTGGCAACAAATACCGTAATACCTCATATGGTTGTGAAGTGCAATTTCTGAGCTTTCAGGAACCATTTGAATTTTTACGATAGGATAAACAGTCATGGAGTTATGGTAAAAAGCTGGTTGATCAAAGGAACTTTGATCAGCCGACTCGGCGGCAATACGCTACATCTTAACCAGCTGTTCATGGCTAATAAGGACAGGAAAGGACAGGAGAGTTAAACATAGTTCAAGGCACAAGAGTCTTGTGTTGGGGTCCTCTGCCTTGCCTGCCATAGCAAATGTGACACTTCATTTGTCAGTCTGCAGCTCCAGCTCCTCCTCATCAGCCTCCAGAGCCTGCAGCAGTCCCTTCATCTCAGCCTCTGTCAAAGCCTCCAGAACAACCTAGACAAGTGAAATGGACTGTGCAGTTGGGCCTTTGCTAAGTACTGCTCTCGTCAATCTGGCCAGCTCAAAGACGAGAAGTCTGAGTCTCCAGCATCTGATCCTGAGTCTGAAGATCTGGACGATCCAGTTCTGTCCAAACATCCTTGCCCATGTGTCCTGAACCCGAGTCCAAGGGTCAGACGTCACCCAAGTCCGGGGATCCAACGTCACCACATCCCGAGGGTCTGACATCTCTGGCCTCCTGAATTGCTCCGCCTTCATGGCTGGACATGTGGCCATCCTCCAGAGTACTCCAGTTGTACCACTGATCCCGTGGCTTACCCTCTGAACTGCTTCACCCCTATAGCTGGCCTGAGCTCCCAGCAAACCCTGAAATCTTTTTGCTAGGACTCTTGTGCTCCCTTGTGTTTTGTTTATTCTGTTTGCTCCCTCCATAATCACTCACCTATTTGGATGGGTAAGTAACTACTTTTTTTTTTTTTTCATATAGTGTATCAAGAAATTCTGATCCAGAAAGAACATTCTTGTCACAAGGTGGAAGCCTGCAATCAGTTTTCGGCAAAGTGAGTTTTATATATTATTTATTTAACCAACTGAAAAAGTGTCAGTGACATTAAAAGTGTCTTTTCAAATGTGGCCAAATGTGGGTACAAAAATGCAGTCAAACACATTTGCAAAATAGGCAATTTATTTATTTTATATACAACTCAATAAATCCTGTTGATTACAGTCTATCGAGATACGCAAAGATATTACATATAACAAACACATAGAAATATCGGAAATCACTTTCTGCCAAACATTTTTTGGCACAACACTGGCAGCAATGTTATCCATTTAGGCCTAGCCTAAATGGCAGGTGGTAGGTTACCTAAGGTTATGTTGTATTTGCTACAAAGATTCCTTGCAGAAGTCTAAATGCCTGACGGACCAAGAACAGTCAAAGAAGAGTGGCTCACAGACCTGCTGTACCACATACTTTGCATGCTGCCTCCCTCGAGAACAAAGCTCTCTATAAACAGATGAGTTACACCCAAAATGCCAGCAGACTGCGAATGCTCTGCCCTTGCTGGACCATAAATTCCATTCACATTTAACATGCATTGCCCATATAGCTTCAGTCACCAGAATTAATCCATGCCAGAATTTTGTTCAAGATATCAGTGAATACGGTATGAAGAATATGAAAAAGGCCCAAAGGGTTTTGTTGTTTTAAATTCATAGCTTACCTCAAAATCATAACTTAGTCTTACTTAGTAAGATTGAATTGTTAAAAAAAAAAAGTTAAACTGCTCTAACCCGACAGACCAGTCTAACATGTCCTTGTGAAACCAGGTCATTGTTTCAATCATGTGCCTATCACAAACATTGTGATAATCCTCTCAGAGAGGTCTTAACTAAGCCTAAAAAAACATGTTAACATGAAGTCTCAGCTTAAAGAAAATGCGTAGAGCAACTCTGAACAGGAAGGGACTAAAGCTTTTACCTCTGTGACTGACCCAGCTGACTGTGTGACATTTTCTTTCAAAAATTGTTGGTGGTTGATGGAAAAAAGAGAGAGCAAAAAAAAACAAAAAAACAAAGCAGCACAATCACCAGAATGCAATGACTTGTAAATCTCAGCGCTCAGTTTAAAAGCCTGCATCTCTGAACGGGGGTACATTACTGCCTATGAAATTGGCAATCTGCACATTTGGAAAGGCGCCGTCAGTGCTGAAATGTGTATATACAGGTTTTAGAGCAGCATATGCTCCCATCTAGTAAGGCTGGGCGATTTGCTTCTTAGTTCAATCGTACTATCTGCCTCTGGGGAAGCAGGAGAGGTTAACGTGACCCATTAGGGTAGGGCTATCCACCCTCTATGACACACATGTGGCTCAAACCAAAAACAAATTAATCAAAGTAATGAGAGAGTTTATTTCTTACTTATAGTTTCACTAACTTTAGAGTGCTCAGCAGATATTGGACACTAACATCAACAGCAACAAACATACACCCTCTTGTTAAAACATTGCGTTATAACTTTTTTGTAAGCTAAAACCCATCTCTTTCTTATAAATCACACAGTTTCTGGGAAATCATGAGGTGCAGCCATTATACTTTCACTTTTCCTTGTGATACCACTCATTTAAAATTCAGGAGTACGCAGACATCCAAACTTCCTTATACCGCACACTATTGAAAATGCTGGGAGGAGTTTGACAGGAGCAGAGCTCTATATAAAGAACAGTGTCTGATAGGATTCATGAGAAGACAGCTGCATCTGCACAAACCAAAGAGAACTCAAAAAACACCAAGGTGAGTTGACTTTTAATGGGCAACATTTCTATGTGTGCTTGTGTAGTAGTGGTGGAGTGATGGGAGGGGGGCATTGTCTCTCTGCTTGCCTTGCTGTAATAGTCACCACACCCAACTGCTTGATTGTAACAAGTGCTTCTTTGTCTTACTGACTTGTCTTAACTTCTGTGGCCCATTCCCTGTGAGCACTAGTCTTGCGGAGGCTCTACTCTAACATGCTGGCTACTCAGTTATAATCACAGAGTGTGCATCAGCAGAGGTGGGAAGTAACAAAGTACAAGTATTCTGTTACTGTACTTAAGTAAAATTTTCAGGTATCTGTACTTCAGTATTTATTTTTCTGACAACTTTTTACTACTACTTTCTACATTTTAACACAAATATCTGTACTTTATACTCCTTAACAGGCTCATTATTTAGGTTTAAAGAATTTGAGGAAAGTTTTAATCAGAGGTGGCAAAAGTACAGATATTCTGTACTTAAGTAGAAGTACAAGTACTTGTGTTAAAAAATACTTTGGTAAAGGCTGAAGTACTGGTTTAACAACTCAAAAGTACAGGCTCTGAAATGTACTCAAAGTAAGAAAGTAAAAGTAGCTCTTTGGTGGATATTTCTACCAGCCATTTTTGTGTAAAGCTAATTGAACCTTATATATTAATGTAATAATATAAAATAATATATGAGAATACAAATGCTATTCAATCTTAATTTTAATCCTAATGAATGTACTCTGCTTGAATCTGTTATGTAGGACATAAGCTGTGAAAGGGAATTTAAAAACAGCTATATTCTCTGTGTCCTACATTGTAGAGGGTGACTGTGCCTCCACCTAAACATAAACATGAGGATACTCAGGGGTTACAGTGGGATTCAGAAGGTGGAGGAACCCTAAGATCAGTTGTAGTGGCTCTGCATGGGGAGAAAAATCACAACTTTCTATTGTGAGCTCCAGTAAATTATCTTGGTGTGCAGGCTGTGATCAGCTGACCTGCTGCTGCTCTGAGGTTTACTGCTCTATGTGGATGAACTGAAAAAAAATGTAACCCAGTATTTCACAGCTGTTTTCTGCTGATTTCTATCCCCTACACTGACAGCATACAGGTTATATAAATGTTGAATTCAGTCAATGAATCTAAGCATCAACAGCTTTGATTCAAACTCATCTCTGCTACACTGATATAACCTGTAAATCTGACCATAAACACAGACACTATGCACCAGTCCAACACAGAGCTTTACTGTAAATACAGTACAGCAAACTAACCTGTTTTCATACAATCTTTGAATTACACAAAGTTAAAATTCCTCAGTTTATTTTGTAGTCATTACCTTTAAATCTAACCACTCTTCTTCCTCTCCTGTCGTCTTTCCTACACCTTTTGCCATCACTTAGTGAAGTTATGACTCATTTTTTCTGTACCTTTAGCTAGCAGACACACTGTGTGACAAGCTGCAGACACTATGCATTTAAAATGACCTGCAACAAGTTACTTCCTTTATGATCACTCCTGACCCCTGATTATAGTGCTATATATGATAGATAAATGATATAGTTTTGCCTCTTTAATCTTTGTATGTATGTTCTGGCGTATTCTCCATCACCAGGATACAATTGTCTCTTAAGTGTTATTATTACTCTATTTATGCTCAAATCATTTGACACTTAATGGCATGTAGTGACTGGAAATAAAAACTTCTCTCAGATGTTAAACCTAAAGTAATGAGCCTGTTTTGAAAATGTAAGGAGTAGAAAGTACAGATAGTTGTGTAAAAATGTAGGGAGTAAATATGAAAAGTAGGAGTGGGACTTTAACGCGTTAATTTCGATTTATTAATAACTTTGCACCGTGGAACGTTTCTCAGTGCACAAGTTTCAGGCATACAGATTATATTAACGCACAATGTTCGCAGCCCACAAAGACCGCAAAGGCCGGAAGTGAGCGGCTAGCCTTCATATCCGCGTCACCTGCCCTCACCTCTGCGTACCTCATGTCGCCTAGCAACCGTGAGTGCAAAGCACAGCTGTGGAAAAGCAGCTGGTTAAACGGAGAACGAAACTTTTCTCCTTTTTGTGGTTTGATTTTAATTCTTTTATTCAAAATAAAGCTGTTAAAACAAGCATAACACATTTCAACATCAAGGAATACAGCTGAGAGAATGATTAATTTCCAACTATATTAAGTGAGACATTAATGTTGAATAAAACTATCCAGTTATGATGCTTAACTTTAATTTCAGGAGTTTGCTTATCACATGAGCACTTCCGCCCTTCGTTGGTCTGTGTAGTAGACTGGTGGGACTCAAGTAAATTTACTCAAGTTGTTAACAAGGTTTCCTGATTTACTCATTTCCGGACTCATTGAACGCATCACCATCCCATAATAGTTGTTTTCTCACAGCCCATCCCATAAACTTCACTATAAACATAAACATCATTATAAGCATAACCCTCATCCCAAGGGAATAAAGAGTGGCATGAGTGTAACTGACGTCTTCTCTCATCTGTTCTGGCCGGACAACCTGGGGAGATTGAGGATCTAAATCAGTTGCCTTATACAATCCTTTAGAGGTCACAAGTGTGGATTATTTCCCATCACCTCTTTTACATGGTCCTTCGAGCCGGATCCCCAGTTTCCTCTGTTCAAAATGGCCCGTCCTCGTCGTGATATTCGTCAGCCTCGTTACCTTGATGACTTCATGGTTACTCGCCCAAGACGTCAGCTCCCTTCAAATACACTCTATGACCACTCCACCGAGGGAGCCACCGATCAACTTCCAGCTCCACTTCTCACCCCAGAGAGATCAGCGAATCAGAATGTCAGTTCAGAAGACATCTTATCAGCTCTTCGGGAAATAAGGGAGGACAATAATCAACTCAGACAAGAAATGCAGAATCTTCTGAGCAACCTTTCACTGAGAACACCTCTTCAGCCTCCCTGTCCAACTGAACGGCATCCTGTGGAATTTGATGGCACTGTTGCCTCACCTTTGCCACATTATCCTTCTCAAAGTACATCCACTCCAGGCCCCTTCTTCAGTCAAAGGGTATCTGAGTCAGAGTACTTGCCATGGCCTGAAGTTGTTCCTATTCCACCTTATGATGAGCCATTACCTCCGCCGCCACCTCCAGTGTCATATCCTTGTCCTGAGGAATCAAGGTTCATCAAAACCCCACAGTATGTAGAGCCATACACGCTACCATCAGAAGTGCCTTCGCCTTCAATAGAGACTGTATACAGAGGGCCAAAGCCTCATATTCCCTACTTCACTGAGGATGACCCCCGACAGTTTGCTCGCCTCAAAATAGCATTGGACAATATATTGCCTAAAGACGCGACAGAGCGATTCAAGTATCAAATACTTGTCGATCACCTCAAACTGGAGGATGCCCTCCTCATAGCAGACTCTTACAGCCATAGCCCCACTCCCTTCTCAAAGACTATGGCTTCTCTCACTGAGATGTATGGGCAGCCTCACAAATTAGCTTTGCAGCGCATAAATGAGGTCCAAGCTGAACCACCAGTCCGGAGTGGTGATAGCCGTGGGTTTCGCCTCTTTGCACTCAAAATCAGAGCTCTCGTGGGGATGCTAGAGCAGCTGGGAATCGATGGGAAGACTGAGTTAGAATGTGGGTCACACACAGCACGCCTGTTATCAAAGTTGCCACATGACCTCAGAGCCCAGTTCAAACGGTTCATTGACCCTATCCGAACTCCCATTCCAACATTGGTGCACTTTTCAAAGTGGCTTGAATATGAAGTCAGGGTCCAGGACGATGACTCACAACCACCTCACTCCCGTCCAGCTAGGGATGAGTGGCAGAGACTCAAGCCTAAGCAACTGAAATCAGGCGCCCGTCCTACTACAGTACTGCTTGGTTCAGACCCAGCTCCCAAGCCATCTGCATCATTGACCTCATTCAGACCTGAGACTAAAATGGAGAAACCCAAGAAATACTGTCCTTACTGTGATAGTGTCCAACACTATTTTAATCAGTGTACTGAGTTCAAGAAGTTCAACACAGACCAAAGGGCCACTTGGATCAAAACTGAGAGGCGTTGCTGGAGATGTGGGAGAAAGCATCGAGCAGCACAGTGCTATCTCAAGGCTAAGTGCCAACAATGCAATCAGACTCACCTGGAAATATTGCATGAAGTCAATTCTGCCACCACCATCAGATCAGAGGAACCAACCCCAGAGACGGTACAACCAGTTACCTATTATCTAGATCCTGCTCTAAGAAGTAGCTGTGTTTTGCTGAAGATGGTTAAAATCATTCTCTACAATGGCAAACAGAGACTTGAGACCTATGCCATCCTTGATGATGGTTCCGAGCGCACAATCATTCTCCACAAGGCTGCTCAAGAACTCCAGCTTAATGGACCAAGTGAAAACCTAGCGCTCAGAACTATCCGCCAGGACATTAAGACAGTGTCAGGAAAGTCAGTGTCCTTTTCCATAGCATCTACAACTCATCCTCAGAAACGGTTTCGTATCAACGGAGCATTCACAGCAGCAGAACTCGGACTATCTAAACACTCTCACCCAGTTGAAGCCCTACAAAAGACTTATCGTCACCTCAGGGGTCTCCCCCTCCATTCCTTCAGCCAGGTTCAGCCATTGCTTCTCATTGGTTCGGACTTTCCTCACCTCCTCACTCCAGTCGAGCCTGTGCACTTGGGACCACCAGGAGGACCAGCAGCTCTCAGAACCCGTCTCGGCTGGACCCTTCAAGGTCCTGCTAAAGTCCTGCTGCATCAGTCCTCTACTCCTCAGTGTCTCCTCATCAACACTTCTTCTCCTTCTGCTGATCTCCTCAGTCATGTGTCAAAACTATGGCAGATGGATATTCTCCCATATCGTAATGAGAAACTCATCACAAGGTCAAAACAGGATAATGCAGCCATCAAACTGCTGGAGGAGAAAACAATCAGAGTTGATGTTGACAACGTTCAAAGGTATGCCACTCCCCTGCTGTGGAAAGAAGGACTACCCCCTATCAATGCTCCAAAGGAAGCAGTCATGAGTCACCTGCGTGGTACTGAGAGTCGCCTGACAAAGGACTCCAGCAAAGCAGCTTCCTACAACAAGGAGATCAAAAAGCTACTTGATGCAGGCTACATCAGAAAGCTTACTTTACCTCACGAGCAAAGCTGCAACTCATGGTATATACCACATCACATGGTCCATCACAACGACAAAGACCGTGTTGTCTTCAATTGTGCGTTCACATTTCAAGGTACCAGTTTGAATGAGCATCTCCTTCCTGGACCAACCTTGGGAGCTACTCTTTTAGGCGTCCTACTTCGTTTTAGAGAGTATCCCATTGCAGTTAGCAGCGACATAAAAGGCATGTTCCATCAAGTCTGCCTTTTGTCTGAGGACCAGCCCTTTCTCCATTTCCTCTGGAGAGATATGGATCGCAGCAGACCTCCTGATATATATCAGTGGCAGGTTCTCCCCTTCGGCACCACCTGCAGCCCCTGCTGTGCGACGTTTGCACTCCAGAAGCACGTCATTGAACACAGTAACACTGAAGAGGACACTCGCCACTCAATTGAAAACTGCTTCTATGTAGATAACCTTCTCCAGAGCTTTCCCTCCATATCTGAAGCCAAACAGCTTGTCACTAAGCTGCAAGATCTCCTCCAGTCTGGTGGCTTTGAACTGCGACAGTGGGCCACCAACGTTCCAGATCTCATCAGTCACATGCCGCCTGAACAGGTATCTGAAAACAGAGAACTCTGGCTGTCCATGGATGGAACAGACCCACCAGAACGGACTTTGGGACTGAATTGGCACTGCAGATCCGATACCATCACCTATCAGCTCCGTCACACCGAACAGCCTCAGCCCACAATGCGCACTATCTATCGGATCTTAGCTAGACAGTATGACCCCTTAGGACTGCTTATTCCTTACACTACACGCGCTAAGATCTTGGTGCAGCGCCTCTGGGGGAAAAAGCGGGACTGGGACGACCCTCATCTTCCAGAGGACCTCCTTCAACTTTGGACCACTTGGGAGAGTGAACTCTATATTCTCCCGAATATCGCCCTCCCCCGCTGCTATGTCCAGCCCGACACAGACCTCTCAACCTCAACTCAAAGCATCCACATTTTTTCAGATGCATCAGAGAAGGCATACGGATCTGTGGCCTACCTCCGGACTGTTGGCAGCAATGGGGAGATCCAGGTAGCCTTTCTAGCTGCCAGGTCTCGTGTTGCTCCAGTTCGACAGCAGTCCATTCCAAGACTGGAGCTCTGTGCTGCCCACATTGGAGCTCAGCTTGGCTCTGTATTGAAACGAGAGCTCACTTTACCCGTCTCATCCATCACATACTGGACTGACTCCACTACTGTACTGAAGTGGTTGCAGTCTCCATCCTGCCGATACAAGGTGTTCAAGTCAAGTCAAGTTTATTTATAAAGCACATTTAAAACAACGACGTTGACCAAAGTGCTGTACAAGATCTGTAACCCCAAGGACTATACTAAATAAAAATAAAAATATATAAATAAATAAATAAAATAATAAAATAAAAATAAATAAATAAAAACATTAAGAACAATAAATAACATAAGAAAATTAAAAATTAAAACGTTTAAAACAAGTACCATAAAATACCATAAAACAATCATCTAAAAGGAGGTAGCACTGCAGCCAAATGCCAAAGAAAAGAAATGTGTTTTTAATAGAGATTTAAATGTGTGTATCGTCTGAGCTGTGCGGATATGGAGAGGTAGATCGTTCCATAGCTTTGGTGCTGCTGCTGCAAAAGCTCGATCACCTCTCTGTTTTAGTCTAGTTTTAGGCCTCTGTAAGAGCAGCTGGTTCGATGACCTCAGAGCTCTTACAGGGGTGTGACAGTGAAGCAGCTCAGACAGATACAAAGGTGCCAGTCCGTTTAAGGCTTTAAAAGTAAGCAATAAAATCTTAAAATCGATTCTAATACGGACAGGGAGCCAGTGAAGGGATGACAGGACTGGGGTAATGTGTTCATGCTTTTTTAAACCGGTTAAAAGACGAGCTGCCGCATTCTGGACTACCTGCAGGCGGCGCACAGATGATTGATCTATGCCAAAGTACAGAGAATTACAGTAGTCCAGGCGGGAAGTAATAAAAGCATGAATAACTTTTTCCAGGTCCTGCTGCGGGAGATAAGGTTTTACCTTGGCAATGACTCTGAGTTGGTAAAAACTGATTTTGTTCGTTGGTGCCAGAGTTGCTGACATCCAAGAGTTAACTGAAAACAGTTCTTGGCGCTATGTCTACTCCAGTGACAACCCAGCTGATGACATTACGCGTGGACTAACCCTCTCTCAGATCATCGGTGAAAATCGCTGGAGTAATGGACCTGGTTTCCTAAAACAACCAGAGTCATCATGGCCTCTCTGTCCAGACATTTCTTCACTCGAGGACCTAACTGAACTTCGAAAAGTCCAGTTCTGTGGCCAGACCGCTACTTCCTCTCATCCACCATTGCCTGATCCCAGACAATTCAGCACCTTTAAAGAGCTACTAGAGGCGTCCGCTCGAGCATGTCACGGGGCGGCCATTAACCCCATTCCGACAGCTGAAAACTTCAGACAAGCAGAACTGTCTCTACTCAGACAAGCTCAAAGGGACTGTTTTCCAGAAGAATTCTCCCTCCTCTCCACCCAGAATCCAGTCTCTGCCAATAGCAGGCTGCTGACTTTAGCCCCAGAATATGACTCAGAAACTCAGTTGATCCGGGTGGGAGGCAGATTACGACGATGTGAATCACTTAGTAAAGACATTTTACACCCCATTGTTCTTGATCCTCATCATCCCATAACAAAGCTCATCATAGCAGACTATGACAGCAAACTTGCCCACCCAGGAGCAGAGAGAGTTTTTGCCGAACTGCGAAGAAAGTTCTGGATCCTGCGTGGCAGAGAGGCTGTCTGCAAGCATCAGCACCACTGTCCTGAATGCTGCAAATGGCGCAGTAAACCAGTCATTCCAAAGATGGCTGATCTCCCACCTACCAGTTTAAGATTACATAAGCCAGCATTCTATTCAACAGGAATGGATTGTTTTGGACCTTATCTAATCAAGAGTGGGAGACGCAATGAGAAACGATGGGGCATAATATTTAAGTGCCTGACAACGCATGCAGTGTACCTTGATCTGCTAGCCAGTATGGACACTGACTCATTTCTCATGAGCCTACGCCGTTTCATCGCCAGGCCGGGAAAACCTCACGAGTTGCTATCTGACCAAGGGACAAACTTTAAAGGAAGCAGCTCAGAACTCAAGGAGACCTTCGACTTACTTGTCCCTGATCTACAGTCACAACTTGCCAGTCAGCAAATTCATTTTCACTTCAACCCGCCAAATGCACCCCATTTCGGGGGCTCTTGGGAGCGTGAAATCAGAGCCATCAAATCGGCTCTGCACACAATCCTAGGGTCTCAAATAGTAACGGAAGAGGTCCTGAGAACCATCCTGACTGAAGTGGAGAGTATCATCAACTCCAAACCACTTGGCTACACTTCCACAGATGTAGCAGACCCAGATCCAATCACTCCCAATATGCTGCTCATGGGACGACTGGATTCCTCCACACCTCAGGTCATCTACCCTCAGACAGACCTTCTTAGTCGCCGCAGATGGAGACACTGTCAAGCCTTAGCGGATCAGTTCTGGATCCATTTCATCCGGGATTACTTACCTTCTCTTCAGAGCCGTTCAAAGTGGCAGCAAGACTGTCAGGACCTCGCTATAGGAGACATTGTTCTCATCGTGGATCAGCAGCTTCCACGTGCCCTGTGGCTGATCGGCACAGTCACAGCTGTTTTTCCTGGAGTGGATGGCAGAGTACGGACTGTACAGGTTCAGGTCAAGGACAGGAACTACACAAGACCAGTTGCTAAACTCATCAGACTTCCTTCGCTACCACAGGATACACCTACCTGACTGACTTTAATCAACTTTGATCCTCAAAGTTGGGGGCGGCTGTTAACAAGGTTTCCTGATTTACTCATTTCCGGACTCATTGAACGCATCACCATCCCATAATAGTTGTTTTCTCACAGCCCATCCCATAAACTTCACTATAAACATAAACATCATTATAAGCATAACCCTCATCCCAAGGGAATAAAGAGTGGCATGAGTGTAACTGACGTCTTCTCTCATCTGTTCTGGCCGGACAACCTGGGGAGATTGAGGATCTAAATCGGTTGCCTTATACAATCCTTTAGAGGTCACAAGTGTGGATTATTTCCCATCACCTCTTTTACACAAGTAAATTTTGCAAATTTTCATCAGCTTGAAATATATTCATTATTCTTAGAAAAATATCATTTTAGATTTTAGATTCAACTGCGCACAAGGCACACAACGAAATGATCGTTCCAGATCACTCATCCAGAGACAATCATCCGCGGTCATGCAGCCAGAGACCGGCGCTACCGTTAGGCAATGTGGTTTAAGTGTCTTGCCCAAGGACACAACGCAGCACAGGGACAGGGGCTCAAACCTGCAACCTTCCAGCTGCAAGGCAAGTGCCTACCCCCTGCACCACTGCCACTTGCCACTGCCACTATTTTATTTAATGTGTTGAGAAAAAGTTGCAGTTTTCTGGCCATTCAAATTCATATTTCTGATTAAAATTATTATTTTTAATCCTGTTTGGACAGCGACTCAGAATATGATCATAAAGTCACATGGTCCCATAAGATTCAGGTGCCTTCAGTGACTCATAAAACCAACCATTATCACAAACTTTTATATACTATTATCCAACTCTTCACATCACTGAATAAGAAAGCTGGCATGGCATTTAGTGTTAATTAATTTGCATACACAAGCTAATGCTGAATAGCCCCCACCCCCAAACACACACATGCTAGGCTGAAGTTTTTCCTGGCTAGAACCCTGGATATGATGTAAAGTTATGTTATATTTTTTATATTGTGAAATATCCTGCAAAACAGCTACACTAACTTTTTGTTATTCAAAGGTTGAATGAAAATACTGCTCCTCCTTGAATCGCCACTTTATCATTGTGTAGAGGTTTGTGTGTCCCAGTGATCCCAGGAGCTTTGTTGCCCGGGGGCTTGTCCCCCTGGTAGGGTCTTCCATGGCAAACTGGTCCTGTGTGAGGGTCCAGACAAAGAGCGGTTCAGAAGACCCCTATGGCTGCAGCAATGAGGGAACTGATAGGGTTACCAGGGCCCCACCCGGGAGCCAGGCCTGGGGAGGGAGCTTGAGGGAGAGCGTCTGGTGGCTGGGCATTAGCCCGTGGTGCTGGGCTGGGCGTAGCCCAAAGAGGTTACATGGGTCAGCCCTCTTGTAGGCCCACCACCCGCAGGAGGCGTCATAGGGGTCAAGTGCAGTGTGTGTCGGGCGGTGGCCAAGGGCGGAGGCCCTGGCGGACTAATAACCAGCTATCGAAACTGGCTATTGGGACATGGAATGTCACCTCTCTGGTGGGGAAGGAGCCTGAGCTAGTGCATGAGGTTGAGAGATACCAGCTAGATATAGTTGGCTCACCTCAACGCATGGCCTGGGCTATGGAACAGTCTCCTGGAGAGGGGCTGGACTCTGTTCCAGTCTGGAGTGGTCCTGGGTGAGAGGTGGCGAGCTGGGGTGGGTATTCTTGTATCCCCCCGGCTTGCTGCCTGCATGTCGGAGTTTTCACCGGAGTATGAGAGGGTTGTTTTCCTGCGTCTTCGGGCCGGGGAACGGGTCCTGACTGCTGTTTGCGCTTACGCGCCGAATGACAGTTCAGAGTACCCAACTTTTTTGGAGTCGCTGGGCAGGGTCCTGGAGAGTGCTCCATCCGGTGACTCCATCGTCTTGCTGGGAGACTTCAACGCTCACGTGGGCAATGACAGTGAGACCTGGAGGGGCGTGACTGGGAGGAACGGCCTGCCTGATCTGAACCTGAATGGTGTTTTGTTGTTGGACTTCTGTGCAAACCACAGTTTGTCCATAACGAACACCATGTTCGAACATAAGGATATCCATAAGTGCACATGGCACCAGGACACCCTAGGTCTCAGGTCGATGATCAGTTTTGTAATCGTATCATCAGATCTGTATGTTCTGGACACTCGGGTGAAGAGAGGAGGAGCTGAGCTGTCAACTCATCACCACCTGGTGGTGAGTTGGATCAGGTGGCGGGGTAAGATGCTGGACAGACCTGGCACACCTAAACATATTGTGAGAGTGTGCTGGGAATGCCTGGCAGAAGCTCCAGTTTGGGAGATCTTCAACTCCCACCTACGGCAGAACTTCAACAGCATTCTGAGGGAGGCTGAGGCCACTGAGTCCGAATGGACCATGCACCTCCATTGTTGAGGCTGGTGCTCAGAGCTGTGGCTGCAAGGTGGTTAGTGCCTATCATGGTGGCAACCCCTGAACCAGATGGTGGTCACCGGAGGTGAAGGGAGCCATCCAGCTGAAGGAGGAGTCCTACCGAGCTTGGTTAGCTTGTGAGACTCCAGAGGCAGATGACAGGTATCAGCAGGCCAAGCGGAATGCAACTCGGGCAGTGGCTGAAGCAAAAACTTGGGTATGAGAGGAGTTCAGTGAGGCTATGGAAAAAGACTTTTGGACGGCTTTGAAGTGATTCTGGCTGGCAAACCATCAGGCAACTCAGGAGGGGAAAGCAGTGCTCCACTCACACGGTTTATAGTGCGGGTGGGGTGCTGCTGACTTCAACTGAGGCTATAGTCGGACGGTGGAAGGAATACTTCAAGGACCTCCTGAATCCCACTGACACGCCTGCTGTAGTAGAAGCAGAGTCTGGGGACGAGGGAGATGACTTGCCCATCACTGGGGGTGAGGTCACTGAGGCAGTTAAACAACTCCTTGGTGGCAAGGCCCATGGGGTGGACGAGATTTGCCCTGAGTTCCCGAAGGCTCTGGATGTTGTAGGGCTGTCTTGGTTGACAGGCCTCTGCAACATCGCGTGGAGATCTAGGGCAGTGCCATTGGATTGGCAAACCGGGGTGGTCCCCATCTTTAAGAAGGGAGACCGGAGGGTGTGCTCCAACTTTTAGGGGATCACACTCCTCAGCCTCCCCGGAAAGGTCTATGCCAGGGTGCTGGAAAGGAGGGTCCGTCCGTTTGTCGAACCTCCTAAGCTTCTCTGCTTAGGCTCCTGCCCCCGCGACCCGGCCCCGGATAAGCGGAAGAGAATGGATGGATGGATGGATGTTTTGTTTGGTTTTTGGTTCTTTTTGGTTTGTACACCGTTCTCACAATTTGGGTACATTTCTCTATTTATTTATCTCTATATTTATCATTATTATTATTATTATTATTATTGGTAACGCTTTTTTTTAAGGCCTGCCCTTAGGCTGTAACTATCCTGTAAGTAAATTTTTAGTTATGTGGAATTACGCCGTAATTATTTTTAATTACGCCGTAATTATTTTTACTAAGGCTGAATTATTTTTAATTTCGCCGTAATTATTTTTAATAAGGCTGAATTAATTTAAACTTGTAAATAAACTACATATGCATGTGCTGATATTGGAATGTTGTATTTATTTTGACTGTTTGAACTTAATGTAAATAAAAAAAGATTAGACTTAGCTCCAAATTACGATGGTATTGCAAGTAGACTGGAAATAAAACACACTGAATAGTAAAACATCTGCCATGAACCATGAAATGAAAAATACATGCTTACAATATAACATGGTAACATGGTTTTTCGACTGTATTAAAATTAGAGGCTTTTCAGGTTAATAGCTTAAATTATGTATAACTTGTTTTGGTTAAAGCCGGAAACTTAAAACTTAAAGCCAGAAAGTGAAGCAAAAGCATCCAAAACATAGAGGGCAGTTGGAATAGAAAGTGGTAAGCTAGAAACCAGTAACAGGAGATCATCCGCATATAGGGAGACCTTAGGCTCTACTCCGTTTCTGATTATTCCATGAATATTTGAATGAGATCCTAAGGCAGTAGATAAAGGCTCCATTACAATGGCAAATAATAAAGGACTCAATGGGTTTTGCTTCACTTTCCGGCTTTAAGTTAAACCTTAATATAAGTGAAATATTCCCTGTTAATAAGGAAGCAAAAGAGTACCCCCTTGCAAACTTCCCTTTTAAGATCTCAAGTGCAGGTTTTGTGTACCTCGGTGTTTATGTTTATACACTCTGAGTAATCTATACAGGAAAAACTTCCTCCCCTTGTTTACTAAAATTAAGTCTGACTTTGAACGATGGTCCCTCTTAAATCTCTCTGTGGCTGCCAGGATTAATACAGTCAAAATGAATATCTTTCCACGCTTATTATATTTGTTTCAATGTATCCCAATTTTTCTCCCCTTTTCTTTTTTTCCATAGAATAAATAGTTTAATTTTAAAGTTTATCTGGAATCAGAAACCCTCTCAATTGCACCTTCAGGTGTTACAGAAACCTAAGGCTCTGGGTGGAATGGCTTTACCTAATCTTCTATACTATTACTGGTCAACAATTATAAGGAACTTAAATTACTGGGTCCAATACCAGGAGATGGGCTCTCCCCCATCGTGGCTCACTATCGAGGCAAGTTCTGTCTGTCCAACATCATTAAAAGCTTTACTATATTCTCCCCTGCAATCTATTATTTCCAAATACACAAAAAACACAATTGTGGCCTCTTGTCTTAAAATCTGGTACCAATTTAGACGCCACTTTGGCCTGCGAGAACTTCAGTCGGCGCACCACTTGCAGCTAATCACAGCTTTCTTCCCTCCTTGCAGGACAGTATATTTTCTGTTTGGGCTGGGCTTGGTATAAGAACATACAGAGATCTGTATGTTGACTCCTCCTTTGTTTCCTTCCAACAACTAATTGATATTTACAAGCTCCCCGGTAGACATTTTTTTAGGTACCTGCAGGTGCGTAATTTTTTTATAACACATTCCCAGGATTTCCAGTAATCCCCAAAACCCACAGAATATGAAATATTTCTGAAACCTCTCTCTTCACTAAGGGGGGCTATTTTCTCTATTTATATTTGGATCTATAGTCTCAATTCTAATACTCTTAAAACATTGTGGGAGGTAGATCTGGGAGAGACGATCTCAGGGAGAGTCTGGGAGGAGGTCCTAATGAGGGTTCACAGATCCACAATCTGTGCCAGGCATAGTTTTATGCAATGTCGAATCTTACATAGAGCCCATTACACTAAGGCACGGTAAGCAAAAATGTTCGATACTGTGTCCCCTTTATGTGATCGATGCCACCAGGATACAGCAAACTACGCACATATGTTCTGGAGTTGTCCTTCCTTGAACTCTTTTTGGACAGAAATTTTTATAACTCTGTCCAAGGTGATTGGCAGGGGCATTGCCCCTAATGCCTTAGTGGTCCTCTTTGGGGTCTGGTCTTCCCCATACAGTCTTTCTCCTATGAAGAAAAACCTATTAGCTTTTGTAACTCTGCTGGCCAGGAGGCTAATTCTACTGAATTGGAAATCTCCCCAACCTCCTACCCATATGGCTTGGGTGAAGGAAGTTTTTTATTTTATTAAATTAGAAAAGATTAGGCTCGCTCAGATGGGCAATGCATCAACCTTCGACAAGATCTGGAAACCCTTTATGTCGTATTTTCAAAGTGGGAATTGTAAGATAACAATTCTTTGAGCATCACTTCATATGCTTTAATAGGTGGCAGCTCACATATCTAATAGTTTCTCTTTTTAAAAAAATTTATTTTCTCTTACTATTATTCTTATTCCCTTTATATATATATATATATATATATATATATATACTTGTTTTGTTCTGTTTGTTTGTTTTTGAACAAACTCAGTTGACTAATATATTGTTCCTGTGACAGCTTTTTCTTGATATTATAGTGGAATAGGTGCCAAGGGTGGGGATGGATTGGGGTTTAGTTTATCAATGACTGTTTTCTCATATATTTGTTATTTCTCTGAATTCTGATTTGCTTTGATCTTCTGTAATTTGTTATAAAGTCTAATAAATAGAATTAAAAAAAAGAAAAAAAAGAATTTCTAGGTGTAGCCAAGTGACGGAAGGCTTCCGCCTTGGTGTAGTGTTGTAGTCAAGACCACCTAATCCGAGACCGAGACAAGACCAAGACCAGAGTGTATCGAGACCAAGACAAGTCCAGGACTTTTAGGGCCCAAGACCAGTCGAGACCAAGACCGAGGGAGGGCGAGACCGAGACAAGACCAAGACCAGTGCCTGACGTTACATGACCCAATAAAATGAGAAACATGATCAAAATCACTTCTCAAATTGATCTGAAAGATCCACATTCCCATAAAATCGTCCTGATATTAAACACTCACAGCTCAAATAAATATAACCATCTTTATTTAATACTCCTGGGTGACTTCCATCATTTATCACAGAATAAAAAACAATTATTCATAATTATTCATAATATTTCATAATAATTCATAATTATTCAAGTTAAGACTTAATAGTCTTAACTTTTCTCTGCCTTTCATAAACAATGCATAAAGTTGTTTTTAAACCAACAATCTTTGTAAAAATGGGTGCTATTTCAAAACCACATAGCTAAATGTGTAAAACTGAAAAAATGGCAAACAATCATCGACAGTAAGAACTAAAGCCTTTAATCTTATACAGTTTAAAGCTGCAGGATGTAACTTTTATAAAAAATCTGGTTTTTACATATTTGTTAAAACTGTCACCATGTCACAACAGTATGAGACCGATAATCTGCGAAAAAAATTGAGCTCCTCCACCTCGTCCCTGAACCGCTCCCAGTCAAAAACAACCAATCAGAGCCAGGAGGAGGGTCTTAGCACTGTCAATCACTCTTCGTGTATGCTGGTCAATGCAGTTGTGTGCGATACTTCAAGATTTGGCATCGATCCAATGCCAAGTAAACACAGGGCCATTATCACTGATACTGATACCAATACTTTTTAATAATTATTAAGAATTTCCATGAAGTTTAACTGGTTTGAGATTTTTTTTTCCTTTGGATCATTAATTAGTTAAAACCCAGGATAGAATTGGGTTTATATGTAAGTAGAAAATACTTTATCAAAATAAAAGTTATTGTTCTGAAACAATAGAACATTAACAAAACAATTTTCCCCATACATTGATGTCTGGATTTTTTTTTTTTTTCATAAATTAAGTCTACAAAATCATTACTCAAGAACAAATGCAAACTTTTTCCAGGTAGATCGTTCAGAAAGTATTATAAAAAATGTCCCTTCATTTACTAATTTTCTACAAATTTAAATTTTAAATTTGATTTAAATGTTTCATAGCAAAATCCTTTTTTTTTCCCAAATAAAATATGTTATGTGTCATGGACATGCCAGTATAACAAAACACTGTGGGGAGGGGAGGAGCAAAGTGCGCCTGCTCTGTGCTGTGACAGCAGCGACACTTAGACAGTCAGCTCGCATCTTTGATGAAACCGCAGCACTGCATACAGGAGAGAAACTGAAGCCAAAGTATCGATCTCATTACACTGATATTGATCAATACCAATACCAATGTTGGCATCCATATGATCGATATTAGGATCAATATGCCCACCACTAGCTCAATGTACTAATGGCGGAGAAACAACTTACTTACTTCTCTGCCGTTACCATTGGTGGTGGCCATGGTAACTTCAGGGTTCTAGCAAGAAATATTTCTCACCCCAGCGCTAACGCTAATGCTAATTAGTAAGCTAATGCTAACCACTAAATGCCACTCCCACTTGTTAATTGAGTGACGAGGCCTAAGATGTAACTAGAAAGCAGTAATCATTTTTTTTTGGAAGTGTAGTTACATTTCTTGAGGTGCATGTCAGGTTTGGTTCAGAGAGGATTTTCAGTTATACACAACGGACCTCTAAAGAACTCTAAATCAGGCCTTATTAGATCGATATAATGATAATTTTTGCATATAACGCAGAAAAGTTACATTTATATATCAAGCATTTAATGTGTCCCAGAGTGCCGTTTCCTTCCACTGTGTTGCAGAAATCACATAAAAAAACATACACAACAAAAACATAATCCAGATTCCTCAGCTGCTAATAGCATTTCCTACATTTGAATATCAGCCACCATGTTGTGAGCATAAACTATCACGTTTTTAATGCAACAATAGGAAGTGACATCATCTTGCTGGGAACTGTAGTTATTTTATTCTTGAAGGCCTCTCATAGCTCTACTGGTGCTGAAAACTAATGTTTGACTATAGCTTTCTGATTACAAGTAGGGCTGCAACTATCAATTATTTTAGTAAATCAATTATTCAATTGATTACTCCGTCAATTAATCAAGTAATTGGATAAGAAATAATTTTTCATTTTAACAATTCATCAGCATATTTTAACTTCCGTACTGCAGATGTTTCTCTGTGTGAAACAAACAGGGTGGATGGAGCAGCTACAAAGTTCTCTGTTCTTCATGTTGCTGATCAGGAGGTTGATAAAAACATTTTGACGGATCCCCTCTGTACTGAAGTGGGGAGGGGGGTACCGAACGATTGCTAGTGCTAATGGCAGCCCCCCTTTCCCCAGTACACTGTGGTTATAGGTCTGTTCTGGTGGCTACAGCTGACATCCTCTGCACAACACTCAAACATGCGCACTCACAGCACAGAGAAGTAGGGGCGTGGAAAAACATCTCAGCGATCCACTCGTGTTAAAGGTTCGTTTTTGGGTTCTTTTTGTTCTTTTCCAAATGACGGAAATCTGTTACAGTGATGGAGAACTAATGTGGAGGAAATGCTCCGCTTACACGGAGACACCTGAGCTGCAGAGTTGAAACGAAACATCAAAGCAACAAATTTGTGTCGAGGATTTTTAATAATCGAATTGCGTTACTCCAAGAATCGTTGCAGCCCAAAAACTTGCATTAAATTTTTAGTTTGTGTATCAACATACATGAAGGTTGGTATTTACCTTTCATGCTGGGATTTTTTTGTTGAATCAGAAGCCTGAAATTTTCCTTTGATCTTCATTTTTCCTCTTACTTCTCTTCGTGTTCATGCCAGTTGTTATTTCGATTTATGCAGCACACGCATGACCATAGTGAGATCAAACATACACATTGTGAATTAAACTGTCTGTGCTCTGTGGTAGATTGCAAACTGCGGTGAAATGATACAGGCGTAAGCAGCGAGAATAGCAGCGACCTAGCCGGGGCGGAGTCTGTGAGGTGCGCTCCTTTGAGAGGCAGAGGAGCTTAACAAATAAATTGGACAATATTCTGGCAATTTAGTGATATTTCCAGAGCTGTGGTCTTGACTGGTCGTGAAATAAAATCCCGAGTCCGCAAGGTCCGAGTCCATGACAAGACCGAGACCAAATGCGGTCGAGTCCATGACAAGACCGAGACCATCAAAAAGCGGTCTCGAGACCAAGACCGATCTCGAGTACTACAACACTACCTTGGTGGCCTTGGAATCTCATCTCTGCTTTTTGTGGATATTGCGATCCTGTTGGCTTCATCAGGTGGTGGCCTCCCACTTGCAGTGGAATGGTTTGTAGCAGAGTGTGAAGAGGCTGGCATGAGAATTAGCACCTTTAAATCTGAGGCCATGGGCCCCAGCAGGGGTGGGTATGCACTATATGCAGTGCATAGGGGCACCGCACAAGGGGGTGGGGGGCTGGGTGCCAAAACGATGCAGGGAAATCATTTCTCCGGTCAGCATTTTCTGTATTTATTTATTTTAAATATGATTTATTTCTGTTTTTACACAATGATGAACATCAGAACTGAAAAAAAAAAAAATAAATAAAAATTTCCAGTTATAACATAAGACATTAATTGGAATAATAAACATGAAAGCATTTTCTGTATTTAACAGCTGTGCATATGAATGATCAATAACAGAGACATGGCGCTGATTAGGCACCCCTGTGCTTCTTCACCTCCCCTCTTCCTGCCCCCCCACATACAAACACACAAAAGGCGCTCCAGCGTGCGCTTTTGAGAGCGCACTCGATTGTGACTGTTTTATTTGAATCATGCTATCTTCTGATGACAGGTAGCTAAAGATGGAGAGGCAAAAAAAAGCTCTCCGGGGCACAAAACAGAAAACGTAAGAGGGAGAAGGATAAAAATGTTGTTGAGATGAGAAAAAGCTTTTCAAAGTGGTTTAACCAGTTAACAGGTTTATTTTAGAGCGGCCAGTTAAGGGGTTAAAGACAGTCGGTAAGTTATGCCAGTGTATCAAGAGGAGGCTTTTAAATATTCAGGTTAGGTTAACCTGTTAACTGGCCACTCCAAAATCACCAAAAATGCCTGAAAAAGCATACCCAAATTAAATCAGCTGCTATTCCTGAACTCAGTACATGCAAAAGGATGGTCCCTTTGTGAAGAAGACAAGCTATATTTTTCATTTTTGCAGTCAAAAATGCTGTAACTGTAATGAGTATGTAGTAGGGCTGCAACGATTCATCGACGTAATCATGACATCGACTACAAAAATTTGTCGACGTGGAATTTCATCGTCGAAGCGTCGTTCTTTTAAACCCATCCATCTATTTTGTTCCGCTTATCGTGTGATTTTGTAATTGCAATACACTACATGAAGATATGGGGGCAGTATTGCCTCCACTGTCTGCCAGCCACAACAATACCAATGAAGAAGAAAGTAACAGAACAGCATAACGCTAGTGGAACAGAGAGGAGGGTGGAGAAAATTAAAGACACATGGAGACAGACTGTCAAAGGTGTGGGAGCATTTGACAGAAAACAAAAATAAAGCTGAATGCAGACTGTGCAAAGCAGAGCTTTCCTTCCACGGCAGCATTGCTGCAGTGTTGAGCGTTTAAAATGCCGGCACCCTGGAGCTGTGACGTCAGCTCTGGATGGGTTTGTACAGCAGTGTTTCTGTTAGTTTACCTGTCGGAAACAAGCTCTCATGGATAATGTTTGCTAAGCACCACCATTTCAGTGATGTTAGCTAATAAGTGAAGGACAATAGGAGCAGCTAGGTTGGATCCGTTTTTTTTTTTCCCCTCATATTAATATCAGCGTTCATTCTGAATAGTAAACCTCTGTATGAACTGAATCGTCTGTAAATTTTTCAGCTGTTTTGGATGGAAAAACCTTTTTGATTTAATTTGAAGCCTTATTTGATCTTTTGGACAGGCCATTTTTATTTATTTGCACATTATATTTTCATTTAAAAACAGAAATTGCATTTACTTTAATATGCATTTTTATTTGATATTTATTGTGATGGTCACATTAATGTTAAAAATACATTTGATTAGTTTCAAACTCATATTTTGATGGGTCATTATTTTAATTGTGAAAAGAGACCAAGGTGATTTTAACAGGTGGGCAGGCTTGAACAGGTGATTTAAGATTGAAATAATCGTTGACTAACTGATTAATTGATAACAAAAATGACAGATTATTCAACTACCAAAATAATCTTTAGTTGCAGCCCTAGTATGTAGCTATTAAGTTTGGAACAGAAAAATTAGACAATTTTTGCCTCGTCTAGATTTTTCCTGTTTGTTTTTATGTAACTACTATGCATTAGAAAATATAATGAAGCTGTATAATTAAGTCTTCTTAACGTTTATTTCAAATTTTATCAAGATAGCACAAAAACCTACTGTTTTGTAAAGGTTTTTGTGTTGATGTCCCTGCATGGTGTCACATGTTCCATTTGGAGAATCCAAGAGGCAGATGTGAGCCAGCCTTTGATATGCAGACTTCAAATGGCTGTAACTCCTTAATGCTTCAACATACAGTCATCAATGAGGGCTCTAATCAAAGATACTACCCTGAGGAATCCTCAGCGATACACAAATTTACTCATAGTGTGAAGTAATTATAAGTATAGACATATAAATCAGAGGTTCCCCTACTTTGTAAAAGAAGGAAAATGCTGGGCCTTCATTCACAAAAAACCCCAGTCTATTTTCAGTGATTCCTTCACACACACCCCAAAATAAATAAATTGCATATTGATCAACAGTTACAGTAAATGTAAACACTACATGTACACATAAAAAAAACCCACAATCCTAACAAATTGTCCTGATATACAACCTACAACCTCCTTGCAAACAATTACCCCCACCCCGGCAAACACAAAGGAACCCAAAGCCCACCACAAAGCCAATATCACGAATATCGATAAATATTGCTCTTAGCCATTGTGTAACTACCATGAAAGCCCATTGAGACACACATATTACATCTAAATGGCATATAATACGAGCACGAGCTAGGAATAAAACCTTAGACTTACTATGAAACACCTTCCGAGTTACAGCTGTTCGTTCATGTTCATTCTGCAGCGATAAAACCGGTCGAATCAGTGACAAAGTCCTCTAATAAATAATAATCCACTCTCGTGAGTCACTTCATTGAAGAAATATAGCTTATTTTGAGATATTTATCAGGGGTGGGACTTTAACGCGTTAATTTCGATTAATTAATTACTGGGAAAATAACGAATTAAAAATGTTAACGCATTTTAATCGCACTTTGCACCGTGGAACGTTTCTCAGTGCACACGTTCCAGACATACAGATTATATGGACGCACAATGTCCAAATTGAGGGGCCACATCCTGTGAAGGACCCGGCCCACGTCGTTCACAGCCCACGAAGACCGCAAAGACTGGAAGTGAGCGGCTAGCCTTCATATCAGCATCACCTTTGCGTACCTCATGTCGCCTAGCAATGTGAGTGCGAAGCACAGCTGTGTAAAAGCAGCTGGTTAAACGGAGAACGAACTTTTTCTCCTTTTTGTGGTTTAATTTTAAGTCTTTAATTCAAAATAAGAAGAAGAAGAAGAAGAAGAAACAGCCTTTATTGTCCCACAGAGGGGAAATTTGGGTGTAACAGCAGCCGCAGTTATTATAAATATAAATAAAAATATAATAATTTACACTATTAAGAAAAGAATATATATATATATAAAATCAACAAACAAGATTAACCTTAATACTACTAATAATAACACTATATATACAATGTACATGAGCTGTTAAAACAAGCTTGACACATTTCAACATCAAGGAATACAGCTGAGCTAATGATTAATTTCCAACTATATTAAGTGAGACATTAATGTTGAATAAAACTATCCAGTTATGATGCTTAACTTTAATTTCAGGAGTTTGCTTATCACAGGAGCACTTCCACCCTTCATTGGTCTGTGTAGTAGACTGGTGGGAAAATAAACACAATTTTGAAGTTTAACTTTATGTATATTGATTCATTCATCAATCAAACTTAAATTAATATTTATCATGTTAAATATTGAAATGTGATTAAAATGCGGTTAATTTCGATTAATTAATTACAAATTAATCCAATTAGTTTTTTTAATCGAGTCCCACCCCTAATATTTATACAATCCGTTAGTGCAGTGATCCTCACTATTTTTTTCCAAAGAGCCATATTGACTGATCAAAGTCAAGGGGAGAGCCACAATATCACCCCAAGTCACTCAATTAAACTTTCTCTGCTCATCTTGTGAGCACCGTACGTTTTTACTCGAAACACCCATCACTGATGTGCTTGTCCCCTCTCCAACATCGTCATGTGGATTTTTGTTTTCTTCTTCAAATTCCTGGGACCTATTCCAGAGTTTGCTAATAACTCTGAGTTTGTTAACCCTAAAATGAGGGAAACTCTGGTTTTCAGTTCCACAAAGAGCTAACTCCAACTCTGAGTCAGTTACCATGGTAACAGACTCTGTGACCCTAATCTGGCAGGTTTTATCCAACAAACTTTGAGTATCTCTCTGACTCCGCCCCTCCTGCTGCACCTGAACCACCTGTCTGACACTCCCAGTCATTTCCTCCTTCATAAAGTGTCTGTCAGAGCGTCAGAGGAGCAAATTCATCTGCAGACGTTTATGTTTCTACAAGCTCTGAAATCCCAGTTAGACGTTAGTTTGTTATTTTGTAACATGAAGCTTTTACAGTCGTTCACTCGTCAACAGGCTGTAAGGACAGAGACAGCGATGATGTCACGGATTTATAATGAGCGCAGCTGTCAGACTGTCAGTCAGTTCCTCTGAAACATTTACTGTAGTTACTGTAGCATCACTGTTACATCACACTGATCTGGATGAAGTTGCTGACACAGAACACACTGTGGATGGAAAAATGTCCGAATCCTGGAGATGATGTGAATGAGTGAAGATGAGGCTGAAATATTTGAAGACTTGAAAACTGAACTTAATTGATTTAAAGTGACTTAAATGATGTCATTTTGAAGGTTACGTTGTCTGAAATTCAGAGTGTGAATTTCCACATATTTTCCACTGAAAATCACCAAAATCGCTGGTCATAGGCTCTATAACGCATCCGCAAACCGTGTCCGAGTCCACCCGCGCAGCAAGAGGATCCAAATGGATCAGGATCACAGATTCAGACGCGATCAGGTCCAGATCCAGTTCAAGCTCCAGTTATTTTGCAGCTCATCCAGTCTGGATCTGTTCATAATGGCTTCATCTTCCCAACACGATCTGCATTCTTTAATTAAAATGCCTCATCCTCCCAAAATGCACTGAAATATTTAAAATGTATAAAGCTGAGACATTTGTCATAGCATGTTTGCCAGCTGTTCTGGAACAGGAAACTCACAGTTGTCAATCTCAGAGTTGATCAACTCAGAGTAGGTTTATAAACTCAGAGTTTGTTGAACATGCTTTCTGGAATAGGCCCCTGATCTTCACTATTTGTCACGTCTGTTTTTTGTCTGTGTTTGACTATAGATTGCTCCATTTTGCGCAGTGACTATATTGCGCTAGCTAGCTTGTAGAATCACTGCTGCTGTGTAGAATAGAATAGAATAGAATAGAATGCCTTTATTGTCATTATACAGGATGTACAATGAGATTGGTGTAGCGCTCTGCTGTCCCGGTGTGGCTGCGGCAGCGTGCTGTTGGAAACAGTGTCTATGTTGCCAGTTTCCACAGTATCCCCCATTTGGAACCAACTTTAATTGAGGCCAAATGAGAAATAGAATGCAAGTGCGTGGAATGTAGAGTGCATTACATCTTTCTGTAGCGTGTTTTAAAAATGTATTGGTTCTGCAGTATTGCTGTAACCGGTCACGAGAGCCACCAATAAAGCATGGCGAGCCGCATGTGGCTCGAGAGCCGCGCAATGAGTATCCCTGCGTTAGTGAGAAAAAGTACTGTAAACACTCTCGAGTCACTAGGGTGCACAGAGTCTTACTTCCGGCTTGACTTTGCGCATGAAATACGCACTCATTGTGCAGCAACTTTGTGGATTCATCTGAAAACACACCCCAAGATGCCATATACCCACATGTCAGGAATTTTATTGGCTGTGGTTTTGGGTCAGAGCTGACCAATCAGAACGATTGGAGAGCATTTGGGGCATGTCCAGAGATGATGTCTGGTTATTATTGGCTCTGGAAAACCCATTTCATAACATGATTGGCCAAATGAGGTGTCATATAAAAGACTCCTAAGGGTGGACTGCAGCGTTACTGTGACGGTATGAGGCTTCAAAATCGGAAAAGCACCACAAATGTCCCACAGGCGGGACACTGCCAGTTAACAGGTTAAGTTACTAGTAGTAAAATAATAGGTCACTGTTCTGCAACTGTGTGCTATAGTTACAATATAGCACACATAACAAGAAAAATAAAGGAATTTGTAATAATTTCTTTAACTAGATGGTGAATCATAAAACAAATAAATTATAGAACTTGGCAGTGATACACTTGAGTTTAAATGTAGTATACTACTACAGTGCAGTTGTGATGTATCTGTTAAGTCTGATCGGATACATCGTCCTGTCAGTAACTGTTATCCAAAAAGATATCATTTAAAATTAAAAATTTCATGTTGTTCATATGTAGGGTCTCCCTATTTAGGCTGTTGACCCCACAACCTGACCCTGGATATGCGGAAGAAAATGGATGGATGGAAAATAAAAGCCTGTAATAGAAATCGTGTATTTCATAAGTCCATGAATGAGTGAGATCTGCACACATGAACACAGTAAACCTTGAGAGGGTGGTGTGTGTGTGTGTGTGTGTGCGCGCACGCGCGCGTGCTGGTTTTCTTTTTGGGGGGGGCGCTAAAAATGTGTCCGCATACACCTCAGAAAGTATATAGCTGAACCCCTGGTCCTCAGCCAGAAAAGGGTGGAGTGCCCACTCTGGCTCAGGGATGAGTTGCTGCTCCAGGTGGAAGACTTCAAGTATCTCGGGGTCTTATTCACAAGCGAAGGGAGAAGGGAACGGGAGATGGATCGGGGCTGTGTCTGCAGTCATGCAGACCCAGGATACGCTGGACAGATTATATCTCTTGGCTGGCCAGGGAACACCATGGGTTCCCCCCAGATGAGCTGGTGGAGGTAGCTGGGGAGAGGGTTGTCTGGGCTTCTCTGCTTAGGCTGCTGCCTCTGCGACCTGGCCCCGGATAAGTGAAACAAAACAGATGGATGGATAACAACAAAAATGCCTTCTGGAAAGTAAATTGTGCTGTCATTTAACATTTTATTGTTTCGCATGCTCATATCTATAATGAGAACAGCGCTAAATTGCAGTGTTTCCATAAAAACACCTTCATAACAGAGAAGAACATGTAAGTGCAAGACTTGCACATTATATCATTAAAAATAGTTGTTACGGCTGCATGCCGTTTTGTTTGTCTCTCTCTCCTGCAGGGGCATCTCCTCCTAATCAGGGCTGCAGGATAAAGGGAGGCGATATAGGAGGGGGCACTGGAGAGAGGAGAGTGGTGGCAAAGCAGTCTGTGGTGTTGGTGGTTTGAGCAGCTGTAGAGTCGTGTGTGTGTTGGTTGACCACAGGTGTGCTCCGGGGTTCTGGAGGTTTAGGGGTGGTTACTTTGGCGGCCAGGGCCAGTGTGCTCAATGTGTTCCTTTTATCTTGGTCCTCTAACAAGATAAGTGGCGTCTCCCGTTTGGAGATTGTTTTATGTTTTTCCCCTTGTTGGCTTCTCGTCTCCAGTTGGGAGATTGTTTTGTGTTTTACCCCTTATAGGTTTTTTTCGTCTCCGGTTTGGGGATTGTTTTTGTCATGTCCTGGGCCGTTTGCCCAGCGTTTTGTGTTTAGTTTCATATTTCCCGAGTTTGTCTCCCCAGTATGTTTTGATTCTTGTTTCCTTTGTCCCTGTCTTCCCCTGTATCTAAGGTCTGCATCTCTGTCCTGAGTCTGTGTGCCAGTTCCCCATGATGAGTCAGCATGTACCTTGGTTTGTCACTTCCTGTTTTATTTTGACAGTCTGGTTTTCCCTGTGCTTTGTGTTTAGTTTTGCTTCCCCTGTGTTATTAGTTTCATTTGCCTCACCTGCTGTGCCCTGCTGTTTCCTCTTATCCTGATTACCCATTGTGTATTTAAGCCCTCAGTTTCCATCTGTTCTTTGTCGCGTCGTTAATGTTTCCATGCCTGCGTGTTCCTGTGCTCCCTGTGTCTTCCCTTCGGCTCCCTCAGAAGGATTTTGTATTTGTTCCCCCGAACCTAAATAAACCTTTTTAAATTATGTCTGTCTCTGGAGTCCTCTGTTTTGGCCCATCTCCGCCTGTCTCAGCGCCGGCCGTGACAGTTTTGGTTTGTTTCTCTTAAATAAACATTATTTATTTTATGAACGAATCTGTCTTTTTTTGGTTCCTTCTTGATCGTAGGTTCCTCCCTTGTCCCCTAGGCCCGCAGGATGTAACATAGTATACATTTGAAAGGAAAAAACAATATAATACTTTACGAGTGCATCTGGCCCTCACAGTGTTTGCCAAGAAATATTCCAACCCTTGGACAAATGTAGTTGATGACCCCTGTTCTATGTATAGACTCATTACATTTGTAAACACACAAGCATCAAAGCTTCAGTGAACTCCAATTGAGTACATCGGTTTATAGTGTTAGTGTTAGCAGCAGCCTCAGAGTTCTAGCCCCATGCTTGCTAGTTAACTGTAATGATAGCGATCCATACGAGTAGCTAACAGCTGAAATTCTCAGTCCAGCACAACAGTACCTCCTATCGCAGATACCAGACTGATTTATTTTCTCTGATTGCTACACTATAGTATTATTCCACAGCAATTTGTAATCTGCCATTGGCATGGCTAGATTCATTCACAATGTGCACGCACGATCTCGCGATAGTAATGTTCACGCTTGATTTGAGGCTACAGAAAGCAAAACAGCAACCAGCATGAATGCAGGGTGAGAAGAAGAGGAAAAAGGGAGCTCAAAGGACAATTTCAGACTTCCTATTAAACAAAATCACAGGAGCTGTGAGAGGCCTTGTCATGCTGACAATGTGATGATGGATATTCTAAAGTAGGAAATGCTGTTAGCAGCTGATCTGATCAATGAAACATCTGGATTATAATGTTTTTGTTGTGTACACATTTAACTTGATTGACCTGAATTAGAGTCCTGCATTGGCCCTACATGCGTAAGTGGAAATCGCTTCTGAACCCTATTCTGTAACATACAACATAACCTGATGTGCACCTCTAGAGCAGGGGTTGCAACCCGCGGCTCCAGAGCTGCATGCGGCACTTAGATCCTTATGCCGCAGCTCTGTGTGGCTTGGGCAGGGGTCGCCCGTGCATCCCACTGAGTCTCTCCACGGACATGAGTGTTGCGTAAACAAGCTTTGCAAAAAAAACACACTGCCAACTTGCAGCCTGGCAATGCGAATTACAGCATTTTCATCGTCTCTGCAGTCCCTGTGTAAAAGCAGATAATTTCTGAAATGTCTCTGTATGCCTTTCGGGAGGCCGAAACGCATCAAAACAACACCGTTTCCACTAAATGCGCTGGCTGAAATTTTTTTCTGCCTAGAAACCTGGAGTTGATGAATTTGAGCAAAATAAACAAAGTCCTTTGCAAATCATAACTCAGTGAAATCAGTGTTGTCAGATAAAATGTGTCAGTGTGATAAAGGATTCAGAGGATGACTGCTGATTTAAATCACTAAATTTCTTTTTTCAGTGTAGAAATCAGAGAGGGAAAAGGCCAGCTGGAGAATCATCAGACTTTTACATTTTTTAAACATAATGTAACTGAGTAGCAGCTCCCTGTAAATGAAGACTGTCAGGATAATTTTATGGCTAAAATACACTGCTAAAAAAATAAAGGGAACACTCAAATAACACATCCTAGATCTGTGCAACGTGACGTTGGTGGATGGAGCGAGACATGATGTCCCAGATGTGCTCAATCGGATTCAGGTCTGGGGAATGGGCGGGCCAGTCCACAGCTTCAATACCTTCATCTTGCAGGAACTGCTGACACACTCCAGCCACATGAGGTCTAGCATTGTCCTGCATTAGGAGGAACCCAGGGCCAACCGCACCAGCATATGGTCTCACAAGGGGTATGAGGATCTCATCTCGGTACCTAATGGCAGTCATGCTACCTCTGGCGAGCACATGGAGGGCTGTGCGGCCCCCCAAAGAAATGCCACCACACACACCATTACTGACCCACTGCCAAACCGGTCATGCTGAAGGATGTTGCAGGCAGCAGATCGCTCTCCACAGCATCTCCAGACTCTGTCACGTCTGTCACATGTGCTCAGTGCGAACCTGCTTTCATCTGTGAAGAGCACAGGGTGCCACTGGCGAATTTGCCAATCCTGGTGCTCTCTGGCAAATGCCAAGCGTCCTGCACGGTGTTGGGCTGTGAGCACAACCCCCATCTGTGGACGTCGGGCCCTCATACCATCCTCGTGGAGTCGGGTTCTACATTAACTGTTTGTGCAGACACATGCACATTTGTGGCCTGCTGGAGGTCATTTTGCAGGGCTCTGGCTGTGCTCCTCCTGTTCCTTCTTGCACAAAGGCAGAGGTAGCGGTCCTGCTGCTGGGTTGTTGCCCTCCTTCGGCCTCCTCCACGTCTCCTGGTGTACTGGCCTGTCTCCTGGTAGCGCCTCCAGCCTCTGGACACTACGCTGACAGACACAGCAAACCTTCTTGCCACAGCTCGCATTGATGTGCCATTGTGGATGAGCTGCACTACCTGAGCCACTTGTGTGGGTTGTAGAGTCCGTCTCACGCTACCACGAGTGTGAAAGCACCACCAACATTCAAAAGTGACCACAACATCAGCCAGAAAGCATAGGTACTGAGAAGTGGTCTGTGGTCCCCACCTGCAGAACCACTCCTTTATTGAGTGTGTCTTGCTAATTGCCAATAATTTCCAGCTGTTCTCTATTCCATTTGCACAACAGCATGTGAAATTGATTGTCAATCAGTGTTGCTTCCTAAGTGGACAGTTTGATTTCACAGAAGTTTGATTTACTTGGAGTTATATTGTGTTGTTTAAGTGTTCCCTTTATTTTTTTGAGCAGTGTATAATCAACCCTCTGCCAAACTCTTGCCCACTTGCTAATTGCAGTGATAGCAAAGAATTCTGATAGCGAACCGGTGAAATTTTCAGCAGTGCAAGATGACCTCTGCATGGCCCAGTGCCGGGCAAACAACTGCTGGCTAGAACCCTGCTTAGAAAAGCGCTGTCCCGTCCCTGCTTTCTGTGCGAGAGCAGAATGACAAAAAAAATGGAGCACTGTGGTTCCACTGTGGAGCCGCTGTTTGATGATGCGCCATCTATAGACAAGTACGGAGGGTCTGTATGGAGGGCCAGAAATAAATGCTCCGAGTCTTTTGCTATCTTTGAATGTAGCCCTGGGTCTTCTTTTTGGAATTTTGTAGGTAAAGCTACAGAGTTGTTTTGTCACATCCACATGCAAGAGACATTAAATTGTAAAGCTTTCAGTATGTCAGAGATGTATGCTGAGTTTCATGACTTTTCGATCTTTCCTTGCCCCTCAACACACTTCCTGTTTCATGGTAAACCCAGGGAGTGCAGTTTGATGAAAACTTTTTTTTCACATTAAATCATTGTGAACATCTAAATGTTTAGATATCTGTATATAGTGTTTTGATGTATATGTGTATTGATATATATCATATATATTATTTATGTATATAGAGTTTTCTATTTTATTTCATCCTTCTCTGTACTTGAGCTGCTGTAATATGCAAATTTCCCCATCATGGGATCATTAAAGTTTTATCTTATCTTATATTCTAATGAATTTGAAGCAGATATGGTCAGCCTATGACGAGAAGTACAGTAAAGTGTAAGACATGGAATCTCCTCTTCCCACTAGGTGGTGACAGGTAACCAGGGAAAATGGAGAAAAAGGAATGAATGAATGAATGAATGAATGAATGAATGAATGAATGAATGAATGAAGGTTTACTGCCATATGAGTGAACAGGTTCACACATTAGGAAATTGCAGTTAACAGAGCACCCATTCAACAAACACAAACACGGGGGACAGGTGTCCAAGGTCATGCAGCCATATTCCCAGCGCTACCTTTTACAGAAGAACAAAAAGAGATACACTGGCATAGGTAGGTTAAAAAAAATCATCTCGTACTGTATTCATTATAAACACTGTACGAGGTTCCAAAAAACACCTCAGCAAAAGCATATTTGCACATTTAAAGCCAGGATAGCAATATGGTGGGTAAGGTCAGGGTCAGGAGGGGATGCAGACGGAGACGAGAGGGTGGGGGCATTGTGGAGCCCAGATGCCAGCTCCTAGCCAAAACAGTTCGCTGATAGTGGTGGAAGTTCATCAGCGGCCGTGGTACACCAGCTCCAGCTACACAACTCACAGAGAGGGCTGAGGGGAAGCGCGACCGTCACACATTGTCCTGGAGAGATATGATTGCCAGCCCAAGGCCGGCTAGGGAGCCAAATTCCTGATAATGCAGATGTTGTTTTGGAACAGGCTGCTTGTATTTTTCCAACAGCCTTCAGTCTCACTGGGGAACCCATTCATTAATCCAATATTCCAAATTTCATTAGTTACCATCCTCACCATGCAGAACCGAACTTTATCTCCAGATCGAACCCCTCTCGCCTGCGAGCACGTTCTTAGCTGGACTACTCGCCCGCTTTACAGCTCAGGTCCAACAGGCTTTGAGTCTGAGTTTGTACGGCCCTGCTCAGCCCATCCACCTGGGTCAGCAGCCTCTGCAGATGTCGAACTGCCGCCCAGATTTTCTTAATTTCCTGGTAAATCAGGTATCCTCCGAGCCCAAACAGAAGAGATACCCCTACCACATAGCCGAATATGTAGACGTCTTTCACGTCCTCGACCTCCAGGGCTGAGAAGCACACAGGTCTCCACGAGCTCCAAGAATCGATGACGTATCCAACCAGGTCTGTTCCACTTGGACACGCAGGCTCCCCTTTCTCCGATCTCATAGTGGAAAAAATTTGATCGATGGTGTTTAGGGCCCAGCTTGCCAGATCCATGTTGCTCTCAATTTTATTCTTATTCGGACAGTGTGTGAGAGACGCTCTCACAGCAAGCAGCAAGCGGAGAGATAGGGAGGGCAGGGAGAGAGATAGAATCCGACCGTCTCCGTCAAGAGTAAGGACAAGAAGACACCTGAAACACTTTAATTAAAAAAGTAATTCATTTAATGTATTAAAGAATTAGAAAAAATACACACATGGCCATGTGGGGACTCAAAGCAAGAGTGTGCACTCTCTCTCTCTCTGAGCCCGTGTTCCTGTCTAACCATAACATCTTTATACTGACAGCCTCCTCTTATGTGTACATAAACAATCTCTGGGCGCTATGAGTTGTCCTTTGTCATTTAGTCTTGTTCAAGCTGGTTTTTTCATGACCCAGATTCCTCTCAGTCACGAGCACATCTTCTTCCTAATGTTCTAATTTAATCAATACAGTGAAATCTTGTCCAGATTAATGACAGAACATGGTGACGTTCGTGATGTTCTAATTGTACGTTCTGTCGCCGGTCCTTGAGATAGATGCATTGAATCAGAGAAATTAGTACTTTCTGATCTGTTGCTCTCTGTCTAATGTATTATTTAATTGTTTATTATTTGGTTGAGCCACTGTTTATTAATTAATTTACTGGAGTTTACCTTTAAACATTTGTCCTTTATTCACTGAGTAAAAAAATGCCTAACAGTGGTGCTCTAACTGTAGGTGGTCACTGGAGTTTAGATGTGCTCAGGTTGTTACTCTTACTAAATGTGAAATTTCAGACAGGTTAGACAACCTACAGTCATGGCCAAATGTTTTAGCAGTGGCACCACTGCCAAAACTAAATGTTTAGTTGCCAATATAAGTATTTGAAATGTATATAATTGCAATTGTTAATGTAGTAATAAATAATAATTTAAAAATATGAAGAAATGCTCAGGGCTTAACTAATCTTCCACAACATCTGCAACCACTAATAGGGTAATTTTTTTAATAAAAACGTGGAATTTACATTAACAGGAATGAGCCAAAAACTGATTAAAAGCTTATTTCAGCTGTGGCCTAATTTCAACAAAGTCACCACGTATATTTGATTTGGTGCAGATTTTTACACCAGATGCCCTTCCAGACACTGTCCCAGGATTTTGTCTATTTTGTCATAGTTTTCGTCAACGACCCTTTTTTTCCTGACGAAAACGAGATAACTAAATAAAAACTACCTAAAAGGATAAAAACAATGACGAAATTAACTGACAATTTTGTCAATGAATGAAAACGAGACAAAAATGTTTGGTGGGGACGACATCCAATCAGAACTTATTTAATTTTGTGAAAGGCAGGGACAAGTTTGGAAAACATCCAAACGCGCAGTTGCACAAATTTGATCTAAAGCCGGGAAGGCCACATTACCCTTTGAATTGTTGTTCTGATAGAACTAAGTTATGCAGACAACATCAGCAGAGAGAAAGAAGAGCCGATGTATGTTTCTCATTTGATGTTGTGACAAGCATTAATAATATTCCACTTTTAATAAATTTAACTTTTAATAAATGTTTAATTTCATGTAAGTGTGTATGATGGCTAATTCAAGGTAACTAAAGAAAAAGCATTCTACACCCTTTATATTTTAGTTAACTGAATCAACTGTAGATTTAGTCGACTATATTCTAATTAGTCAACTAAGTCTAGACTAAAACTAAAGCTATTCGGATGACTAAATTATGACTCAAACTAAATTACATTTTTGCCAAAAGACTATGACTAAAACTAAATCAAAATTTGCTGTCAAAATTAACACTGGATCCATCAAACATTGAGTTGGCCTTTTGGTTCTTCTTTACCTTGCAGGAACCTCAATTGAGGACATGAGTGGAAATATGGAGAACTTCAGTGGAAACCAGGAGACGGTATGAGAGTCACAATTTATTTCATGCTTAGGACAATTTACCACATTGTATAATAATATAGCTTCTTTACACAAATTACATATTTGTTTATCTACTGCAGTCTGAAAAAATCATCAACAAGAAGAAGCCATGTCAACCAGAAACAGAAACACTGCTTGGAAGACTTCACCTTCAAGAGAAATTTGAACAGAAGTTTCCACTGGCAGATTTTCTTCAGATACTTCCACCTGTGAAACAGCACCATGTCACATCTGAGAAAGATCTGTCTCACGCTTTTCTCCTCAGACTGATGATGTTAGATTACAGGGCCAGATTTGTTCCTGTAATAGCAGACAGTCTTGAGGGGACTCATTCACACTCTGATGAGGTGATTAACATGACTGAAAATGATTTGGATGATTTATTAAGTACCAATGTAGAAACACACGAACAAGAACAGACTCATGTGCATCCAATGGATGTTCAGATGGCAGTATATCACTGCTCAGACAGCTTCCTTAAACAGATGATGATTACAAAGCTCTCTCAGTGTCAGTATGCCTTACCTTTGCTTGTTCCTGACCCAGTCACAATGGAGCTCGAGTGTCCTCTGTGGACTTTCAGACAAATAACAAAAACCTGGAAGGTAACTCCAATCAAAGATGTCTCAAACATTGTTACAGTGAAAAGTGTTCCAGTCTGCAAGGCTGAGACACCCTTGGTGTCCTTTTTCCGCCTGGGTTCACTGTCGGTGTCTAAATCTCAGCTGATGAACACTTTGATCAACGACCGTCACAGCACCTTCTTCCACAGAAACTGCCCCGGAAGCACCAAGTCTCGCTATCTGATGGATGGTGTTGCAGAGATTGCCTGGTACTGCCCTGATGGAAAACCCAATGATGCCTTCAATGACTGCACTGCCTTTTGTAATCTTCATGGTGATGCTCTGTCAATAGAAACACAGCGTGACATACTGATTGAAAAATCCTCAGTGAATATTTTTTGTGTTTCATCTCTACAAAGAAACGATAAAAACAAGACATTTATATCAGCTCATTTTAAGTTTCACAAGCCTCTGATTTGTCTCTGTGTTGATGACAGCTGTGATATTAGGAGAAAAGATGGAAAATACATACTAGGTCTCAAAGACAAAAGCCAGTCAGATGTATCTGAAGAACTGAAAAAGATCATTAGAGTAGTTTTATCTTCTCTAAATGGTTCCAGCTTGAAACCATCCTTCCAGCTTGAAACCATGGCTGAGCTCTCTGGAATCAGAGTGGATGAAAGTGATCCAGCCTGTCAAAAAGGGAAATCTGCTGCCATAAAAATAATGGATCTGCTTACAAAGGATAACATGGATGTCTCAAAGATCAAAGAAAAAATTCTCCCATGTCAAGGTCATTTGTGGCATCAGTGGAGCAAAATACACAAAGAACTGTATCATCTCAGAGGAAACATTGAAAAGCAGAAAAGTAAAAAACAACAGGAACTGATGAACATACGTCAGGAACAATGTGCTGCTTCCTGTAGTAAACTGATGGAGTTGTTCATCGAAAACCTCTCATCATTGCCACCCATAGATAAAAAGTATTTCCTGAAATACACTCAGATCTTAATGGATTCCCTCTCCACAGATGATCTTTCTGTTATTCTCAAAAGCTATAATGAAAAGTGGTCTGAGGCCTTGGCTTTAAAGAACAAACACAACAATTTAGATCTGTTATCAAAAAAACAAGCTGAGCTTAAAGAAATACATAACAAACTGCAGTCTGCCGCTTTTGGTTTGGAGCACATCTTCAGAGAAATGGGACAGATCTATGAAGCTCACAGAACAATAGAAGGAGAGAGCAGACACAGTGACTGGTCTAAATACCCTGAACTGGCTGCACAGCTGATGATATCAGGACACCCAATGGAGCTGATGGATGGTGATGCAGGACATGTGCCTTTAACATGGATCTCCAGTGTTTTAGAGGAAGTCATCAAAAAACTGGGGGACCAGACAGTTTTTGTGTTGTCAGTTTTGGGCATACAAAGCAGTGGAAAATCAACAATGCTGAACACCATGTTTGGACTGCAGTTTGCAGTGAGTGCTGGCAGGTGCACCAAAGGTGCCTTCATGCAGCTGCTCAAAGTATCAGAGGAGATGAAGAAAGACTTGAAGTTTGACTATATTCTTGTGGTGGACACTGAAGGACTGCGTGCTCTTGAGCTGGAAGGTACCACTACTTGTCACCATGACAATGAACTGGCAACATTTGTTGTTGGTTTGGGAAACTTGACATTGATCAACATCTTTGGAGAGAATCCATCTGAAATGCAAGACATTCTGCAGATTGTTGTTCAGGCTTTTATGAGGATGAAGGAAGTTAAACTTTCTCCCAGTTGTGTGTTTGTTCACCAGAATGTTACAGATGTTGCAGCAGCTGCAAAAAACATGGATGGAAAGAGACGCCTACAAGAAAAACTGGACCAGATGGCCAAACTAGCAGCAGAAGAGGTGGTTTGCAATGCAGAGTGCTTCAGTGATGTCATTGAATTTGATGTACGAAAAGATGTGAAATACTGCGCCCAGCTGTGGGAGGGCAGTCCACCCATGGCTCCTCCAAATCCAGGTTACAGTGAAAGCATCCAAGAAGTGAAGAACACCATCCTCTCTAAAGCTTCAAAGTCTGCTGTGATCACTCTGTCACAGTTCAAAACCAAAGTTCAGGACCTGTGGAATGCCCTCCTGAATGAAAACTTTGTTTTCAGTTTTAAAAACACTCTTGAAATTGCTGTGTACAGAAAACTGGAGGCTCAGTATGGAAACTGGACCTGGACCCTGAGAAGCAACATGTTGGCCATTGAAAACCAACTTCATAATAGAATTGGAAACGGAAATCTTGACATGGTGGAGGTGAGTTATCTTAAAAAAGAATCAAAGAAAACATTTGAAACAATCAGAGAAGAAATTACAACATACTTTGAGGAAGACAAAGAAAAAGATATGTTGGCTCAGTGGAGAGGCCGATTTGAAACCAAAATCAAGGAGTTTCACGATGAACAGGTGAGCACAGTGAAAAGAAAACTGGATGAAGTTATTCAACAGAAGAAGGCTCGTAAGAAGCTGGATGATAAGAAGACAGAGTTTGAGAACAGGCTGCTACAGAAGAGCAAAGAGCTCGCTCAGCAGCTGAAGGATAAGGCCAAAGACGAAAAGCAGTTTAAAAAAAAGTTCAACTCTGTTTGGAAAGGCTGGGTTACTGAATTAACAGCAGATATAAAACCTGTTGAAAAAATCAATCTGGAAGAAGATCAGTTTACTATCCTTCAAGAACTTGGCTTTGAAGAGACTTTCATAAATGAACGTAAACAAAGTAGCAGATACAAGAACATAATACAGCTTGGAAATTATTCAAATTATGTAAAACCATCAAAAATTCTGGGCGTTCTGAAATCAAAGAATGTATTGTCACATGAAAATCAACAGATCAGATCTCTCATTCGCAAAGCTGAAAATGAGTCACTTGATGCAATTAAACACAAACCTGTGGCTACAAGAGGCTACTCATCAACTTATTTGCAAGAAGTGGCCAAAACTGTAAAAGAAAAAGTAGAAAATTTTCAGTCAGAGAGCAATTACACTTTCAAGAAGGAGTTTACAGTTGACCTCATACTGTATGTGTTCTTCAAAGCAGAGCGTTGGCTTCTAGACTCACAGGAAAAATTCAAAATGAACAATGATCCACTCACTTATTTAAAAGGCAAGAAAAGTCATTATTGCACAGTTTTTAGAAGCTTTTGCAAAGGAAACTCATCTGCTGTTGTGCTTAGCGAACTGATCTATGAAAAGCTGACAGCTTCCACTGTCAAGGCTGTCTGTAACAAGACTATTATTGATCTGGCTGGAATGATGATGTGTAACTTCTCAGCATTCAATGGGAACAGGCTAAACTTGGAGAAACATGTGCTGAAGTCACTCGCTGAGAAAGAAAAATTTGATGCTTTCATCACCTACATCAGAAATCCAAGAAAACAAACAGAAGCTTTTATAAAAGCAGAAGTAAAGAAATACATCTTCATAGATCACAAAGATCAAACCGTGAATATACTCAAGAAAAATGTTGATGACATCAAGACACTTGTGAGTCAAGCTTTATTTACTGCAACACAAAAAGTCCAAACTCATAAAGGAAACACAAACATATGGCTGAAGGAATTCTCTAGTTTGCTCAAAGATGAGCTAACATTTGAGAACATTTATTCTCAAAATTTCAATGACATAAATGATTTTGAGTTTCTGAAGGAACAGATAAAGAAAAGACTCCCATCCATCTTTGATCAGATGAGCAGCCTCTCATTGGATAAGCTGAAGGAATCCAGGGTCAAACCTGATGAAATCCTCATTGATCAGCTGTGTAGGTGCTGCTGGGTAACATGTCCATTCTGTGCAGCTGTTTGTACCAACACCATTGAAGGTCACAGTGATGTTGACCACAGCGTCCCGTTTCATCGACCTGAGGGAATCAAAGGCTGGCACTACAGAGGCACAGTAGAATTAAGCATCAAGTTTTGCACAACAGCTGTTGCAAGCGATGGCAGATTTCACCCTCATCCCGATTCAGAGGAAACTGTTCCCTATAAACAGTACAGAACTGCTGGTCCAAAGTATGCTAACTGGAGAATCACCCCTGATGAGTCTAAACTGGCATACTGGAAATGGTTCGTGTGTCGATTTCAGAATCAATTGGAAGAGCACCATGAGTTGAAATTCCAGGATACAGGAGAGATTCCCAGTGAGTGGAAAACAATCTCTAAAGATGAAGCAATTACAAGTCTGAATCAAATGTGTTAAAGCGTTAAAGAAAACAGGAACCTACTGAAAATTATTATGCTATTTAGTTGTCAAATAATAAGTCAATATGGTAACTGTCAAAAAAGATTTTACACGTTTTTTCATAACTGGCAGGTGATTTTGAGACTGAGAAATGAGGAACAACAAGGTGATACAACTGTGATTTCAAGTTAGCTCTTAAAGAAAATGAGGACAAAAGAACATCAGTCATGTTTCACATCTGCAAAGTTGCTTCCATGTACTGGGTTTGTTGAAAAGGCCAGTGCAAATCATACTAGAGCAAAAAACTTTTCATTTGACTTTTCATGTTATTAATGTTTGAGGTAATTTCAGGTAAAGTTATAATTTTTTTTCTTTTATCTTGTTTTTCAGTATCATGAAATATGGTAGGACAACAAAGGAGCATATTTTGTAACATCTGAATTTCTCACCTGTTGATTTACAGTAATGTTTTTAATCATTTTATTTTCTCATGTTAAGATTATGACAACATCCAGTTCAGAAATTTTATATATTAATCTTAATGTTGTCTAATTATAATTTTTTATGAAAAAGAGAATATTGGTTCAACTCATTGTACATAGTAATTCATTCCCAAATTTAGAGCTCATTAAGTCTGTTTGACAACATTATGCTAATATGATTTAAACTAATTATTCACATTAAAGTTTAGTTATGCTTATCCTTAATTTTATCTGAACTTTTTCAATATAATCATAGAACGATACAGTGAAAACAATACTGGTGGGTTTTTTTTTTGTTTTGTTTTATGATATGCTATTCAGTGGCAAAAATATGAGATGTACATTGTTAATGTGCAAAATGGCTGATGGGTCATAAAATAAACACCGTAAATTTACTGAAACAGTGCTTTTTGTCCATTTTTGTCCTGAGTAGTAATATACCTGTGGCAATCATGCTTTATGACCGACAGGTGTGTGGGGGTGGGGTCAAAGGTCAATGCGCGTACATGAGCGTCCTCGTGCGCGTGTACTTGTGCGTGATCGATTGATTTATGATGATCAGGTGCATGTGTGTGAGTGGTGAGTGAGTGTCCTAACCAGGGTTATTATAGTTAACGAAAACGAACGAAATAACGAAAACTGAAATTGAAAAAACATTGTCGTTAACTGAAATAAATAAAAACTAAAATTAAAAGGAAGAAACGACAACTAACTAAAACTGAATTGTGAGTTTACAAAACTAACTAAAACTAACTGAAATTATAGATATTGTTGTTTTTTCAAAAGTCTTGTGGATTGATATGAAATCATTTTTTTCTTCTCTCCGAGTTTAAGCTCGGAACGCCGTCAGGCAAATGGGTGCGCATGTGCGTGCGTGCACACACCGCACTGCTCCTCAGAGAGTCACATGTGGAGTGTTTTTTTTTTTTTTTTTTACTATGATAGCACTAGGGCTGCAACGATTCATCGATTAACTCGATTAAATCGATTCTAAAAATTTATCGACACAAATTTACTGTGTCGATGCTTCGTTTAAACTCTGCAGCGCTCAGCTGTCTCGCTGTAAGCGGCGCTCCTCACTAGCATTAGCAGCATTAGTGCTGACGTTTTTTTGTGGGTTTATTGGGGGCTGGCAAACCAACATAGAACTGCATTACCGCCACCTACTGGACTGGAGTGTGAATCACTCACGTATACACAAGCACACATTCTAAAAAGCTCTCCGTCGCTGCGATGTATTTCATTTAACACAGAGTGGATCATCACTAGAGTTGCCACCTGTCTCGTAAAATACAGAACCCCGTATGTTACGGGACTCCGTGGAATACGGCTCCGTAACATGCCGTGTTCCATACTTTACGGGACGGGTGGCAACTGTCGCTGACATGCATTTCCACGCCTCCACTGCTCTCTGTGTGTCTGTGTGTGTTGTGCTCGCTGAGAATTTCAGCTGCTATTTTTGTCTTTACTTCAGCTGTAGCTACCAGAACTGGTTTGCTAGCGAGCGCAGGCCATTAGCACTAGCGATGGTTCGGTACCGGAAGGCCCGCCCCCCAGGACCGAGGGGCTCCTTCAAAATATTTTTTATACTTTAATCCCTTATTAGTGACTAAATATAGACCTGCAGTAGAAACGTATTTTCGAGAATGCTTGTGAATACAAAGCATTACACCATTACTCACACATGCGCCATGGCTCCCGCAGCCACTAGTTTTTCAAAACACTCATAGCAGGCAGCGGTTTTAACTGCGCAAGCGCAAAGAGGCGAAGCTGTGACGGTGAGCTCAAGTAGTGAAAAAGGAAACGTTTTTCCAGCGTCCAAAACAGCAGCTTTTTCTTTTAGTAACCACCATTAAATCTGTGAAACAGCTGGAGGTCCTTCATCAAGCACCTGATCAGCAAGTGTTAAGGTGAAGAAAAGAGAACTTTGTAGCTGCTCCATTCACCGCTGTTTGTTCACATGGCGAGAAACTGCAGTACGGAAGTTAAAATATGCAGATAAACTGTTAATAAAAAAAAAGTATTTCTTATCCGATTACTCGATTAATCGCTGGAATAATCGATAGAATACTCGATTACTAAAATAATCGTTTTATGCAGCCCTAGATAGCACAGATAGCAGCGAGTGTCTTGTTGTGGATGATGTTGTGGATGATGTACGGAACACTTCTTAGTCAGGAAAAAAAACACCAACATCAAAGTAGACCTGAGAAGCGCACACAAGGCAGCTACGGAAACCGCTCTCATCCTACAAGGCAACCTGGCCTCCACCTCCAGAGAAACGTGATGACTCGTCGGGTCCACGCAGCCACAACGTTGTGTTTACTCCTTGTGCGTTTCCGGCTACTTTATCAGTCAGATAATAACACTCAGGACTAATAATTAAAGCATCAATATAAGGACTCACAAATGTCAGCAAATTCCTGGAGGGAGACTGCTGAAACTATGGGAATGGACGTGAAGGAACGAAGAAAGTGAAAAAACAGGAACAAATATGTTTGCACCCTAAAAACTGAGCACAAAGAGCGAGGACCAAAAACCCCCAGCACACAACCACAAGGTAATTAACACACGCAATCCAGCTATACATGCATAAATGCTGACATGAGGTCGGACACTTCCATAGGCTACAGAGGCTGCAAAGACCCTACAAGTCTAATCAGCGAGCATCTAACCAAGCTAGCTCCAAAACAGAAGCAGCATCAAAGCGTGAGAACATCAGGATGCAGCTGGATTTGACCTTTGACTCCTTCAAGGAGTTTGTTTTTGTCAAACACCACATGTAGCTGTTGTTAATCTACTGCACTGAGGCTGAACTTTATTGGGAGTTTATTGTAGAATTTATCAAGTTTTAGAGTTCATATTGTTCTTTGTTTCTCCCTGTTGATGTTCATGTGTGTCCTTAATATTACACATATTTAGCATGTAGTTCTGCTGTCTGTGAACAGTTGGTTGCTGAATTTATTTATTTAAAGGGTACCTGATTAAGTATGAAAATACTAAAACTAATACTGAAACTAACTAAAACTAAAAATAAAACCAAAAATAAAAACTAATAAAAACGAGCAAAACCACTCTGAAAACTAATAAAAACTAACTGAATTAGAGAGAAAAAAGTAAAAACTAACTAAAACTAAACTATCATGTAAAATCCAAAACGATTATAACCCTGTTTGGAGTTCATGTTTTTCTTTATGTTTCTCCCTGTTGATGTTCACATTTTCTTAAAAGTACACACATTAAGCATATAATGCTGCTATTTTGTGAACAGTTGGTTGTTAAATGCAATTTTTATAACGGTATCTTTTGTTGAGTTTTTATTACACAATAGTCACTCTTGCACCTGACAAAGTATGAAAAACTAAAACTAATACTAAAACTAACTAAACTAAAACTAAGCATGAAACCAAAAATGAAAACTAATAAAAATGCGCAAAACCACTCTGAAAACTAACTAAAACTAAACTATGATGTAAAATCCAAAACTATTATATATATCACATTAAATAGTTGGACTTCCAGACCTTGGTCTCATGAAATTTTTGGCTCAGCAGCGACTTCACTTCCTGAGGGTCCTCAGGAAGACCAACTTGGACTCAGACCTGCTGCTGACTAGGGTTTAATCCCGGGATCCAGGATTCCCGGGAAATGCGATCAGAACCATTTCCCGTTTCCCGGGAAACGTTAGACGGGAAACCGAGAAAAAAGTCGCGCGCGTCGATTTGACTTTCAGAAAGAAAAGAAAGCTTCAGAATGTTAAATTTAGGGAAATATTGAGAGAAGGGTTCGTTTAATGCGAAAAGCATTACTCTTCATTTCAGGCACGTTCAGCCTCCGTTTGAGGCTGGCTTCAGCCTTCATCTCAAGTGTTTTAATAGAGGTATTACACAGTTGTACTTTTTTCCTCTTTAATTTGTTGAAATCGTAGGCAATGTGTTTACCCTAAGGTATTTTGTATTATATAATTTTATATTATTATATATTGTTATATTGCATTATATAGCCTATAAAATATGCCTGCCCTGAACAATAAAGAAATATCTGTTTAACTTCGAGTGTTTCTTTTCTTCGTTTGCAGCCGCTTACTAACAATCATGAATTAGGATGCGGGCCTAATGTGTGAAGAAAGTATCATGAAATAGACACACGAACATGGACATACTCTGGATCTTGTACTGTCTAGTGGCCTGCCTCTCTGTGACATTGAAATTTGTGAAGTTAATTTTTCTGATCACATGCCTGTAATATTTGAGATTTCACTTTCATGTCAGTCAGCCAAACCTGATGTGCCTACACACCGATCTCGTATGGTTAATTCAGTTACTGCTGATCACTTTATTCGTTGCTATCAAAATAGCTACAATGCAGTACTTCTTGATTGGCCCAGCCAGCTGAACACTGACGACTTACTTTCTCTGTTCTATTCCACCTGTTCAGAAATCCTTGACACCATTGCTCCTCTCAAAATCAGGAGACCAAAACTTAAAACTGAGCCTTGGCTGAACAGTGGCACCAGAGAACTCAGACAGATGTGTAGAAAAGCCGAACGTAAATGGAAAAAGGATAAACTTCAAGTGTCTTTTGATGCGCTCAGAGAATCTTTACTGAACTATCAGAGAGCTGTAAGAGCAGCAAAAACAAAGTATCTCTCTGAGATTGTGTCTAATAACTGTCACAGACCACGCATTTTATTTACTGTTATTAACTCTGTTCTAAATCCTCCCGGTGCTCCTCCTCTTGTTGCGTCTAAAGCTGTGTGTGAAAAATTACTAAGATTTTTTGTTGATAGGATAGCTAATATTAGGTCTCATATTATCCCTCCTGTCACCGACCCATCTGTTCACACAATAACCGCTACTACCTTTGACCACTTTGAGCCCGTGTCTCTCTCACTGCTGAATGAAGTAGTCAACCAGTTGAAACCCACAAGATGTCCTTTAGATATTATTCCATCTCGCCTACTAAAGGATGTTTTTTACACAGTGGGAAAGAGTGTGCTGTCTATTATCAATAGCAGTCTTAATTCTGGTTGTGTCCCTGCTGATTTTAAACACGCTGTGGTAGAACCTATTCTTAAAAAACAAAACCTTGACCCAACCATTTTATCCAACTTCAGACCAATTTCTAAACTGCCATTTCTTTCAAAAGTCTTGGAGAAAGTTGTCCTCCTTCAGCTCCAGACCTTCTTAGACCAAAATGGTGTTATTGAAGTATTCCAGTCTGGGTTTAAAGCATATCACAGTACTGAAACCGCACTTTTAAAAGTTTTAAATGACCTTTTAACTATTACTGATTTGGGGGACTCTGCCATTTTAGTACTCTTAGACCTTAGTGCTGCCTTTGATACCATAGATCATGGTATCCTTTTATCTCGACTGGAGCACTTTGTTGGTATTAAAGGGACTGCACTTAAATGGTTCAAATCCTATTTAACGAACAGAAGTTTTACAGTTAGGCTGGGAGAGATTTCTTCCTCTGAAAGCCTGCTCTCATGTGGGGTGCCCCAGGGGTCCATTCTTGGCCCAGCCCTCTTTTCAATTTATATGCTCCCCTTGGGTTCAGTCTTTAAAAAACACTGCATCCCCTTCCACTGTTATGCAGATGACTCGCAGATCTATCTGCCACTGAAAAAAAACTCAGTGAGTCCTTTGAAGGCCTTACTGGACTGTCTGGAGGAAGTTAAAACATGGATGGCTCAAAACTTTCTTAAATTAAATGAGCAGAAAACCGAGGTCATTGTGTTTGGTACCCCTGACCTCTATGACCTTGGCCCCTTAAAGATATATAATAAACCCTGTGCAAGGAACTTGGGGGTGATCCTTGACACAAATCTTAGTTTTGACAAGCACATTAATACCGTCATCAAATCTAGCTTCTTCCATCTTCGTCTGCTTGCAAAGGTGAAGCCATTTCTCTGTTCCACGGATTTTGAGAAAGCTATCCATGCTTTCATTTCATCTCGACTCGATTACTGTAACAGTCTCTATTCAGGTGTCAGTCTGTCGCTACTTCGTCGTCTGCAACTGATTCAAAATGCAGCAGCACGATTACTAACCGGCACTCATAAACGAGACCATATATCCCCCATACTTGCATCCTTACACTGGTTACCAGTCAGTTTTAGAATTGATTTTAAGGTTTTATTATTTGTTTTTAAGGCGTTGCATGGGTTAGCACCTACCTACCTCTCTGATCTTATAAGCCTGCACACTCCCATCAGATCACTGAGGTCTGCTGAGCAAATGCTCTTAACTGTACCGAGGTCAAGATTAAAACATAGAGGTGATCGGGCTTTTGCAGTCGTTGCTCCGAAATTATGGAACAAGCTGCCCCTTCACATCAGGACCTCCCCTACAGTTGACATCTTTAAATCTCGTTTGAAAACCCATTTTTATTCTTTGGCTTTTAAATCAAAATGAGTACTGGATACATTACTGATGTTGTTTTCTTTTATTTTTATAATTTTATGCTTCCTGTTTTAACTATCTCTTTTACATTGTGTTTTAAGTTATTTTATTTATCTTAAATGTACAGCACTTTGGTCAACTGCTGTTGTTTTTAAACGTGCTTTATAAATAAACTTGACTTGACTTGACTTGACTTGACTTGACTTAACATATTTCGCTTTTAAAATGGAGTTGAGTAAAATGTATATTTTTTAGGCTATAAGGATTGGCCAGTTTTTCAAAAGACGATTCACAGCGAACCTACTTTAACCCTCAGACACGGTGTTATAAATTTGCTGTTGCCAGAATGGCAATGACCAAGTCATAGTGCATTACTCAAGGCCCTGTGTTATGCCATATTATAGTGTAGTACGGTAGGTAACTTTTCAATGACTATTACAGCGTTCCACTGGTGGAGATATAGCGCAACAGATGTCGCCACGACAGCGTGGCTGAGCCTTTATCAATGCTGTGGACATGAACCGTATTGTTTTGCACCAGCAGTTGTAAAATATCTTGGTATAATTCCATGTACAGTGGAGGAATATTCGAATTATATTTGTTAAGGGAGTGTTGAGGAACGATACAACACCGCATAGCTCGAGCACTCGAATGTCGAGATGTAGGTTTTATTGCGTTAATCAAGCTGACGTTACCCCCTACTGGGCATAACAGGACATAGCTGGAAAGCTACCTCTACAATATCACAATAGGTTAAGGCCGACACAGGCTACAGAAGGCCTAATTAAAATAAAAAAATAAATAAACTTTTTCCCGGGATTCCCGGGAAATGGCTCGTCATTTCCCGGGATTTGATTCATGTCATTTTCGGGAAAAATATTAAACCCTACTTCTGACCTCATCCATTGAGAGCCTGCTGACGTACTGTATGGTATCACAGTATGGTGCAACAGCTGCACTGAGGCAGACAGGGGGAGGCTTCAGAGGGTAGTCAAGACAGCACAAAGAATAGTTGGCTGCCCTCTCGCCTCCCTGATGGACATCTACACCTCCCGCTGCATCAGCAGAGCCAAAAACATCAAGGGCAGCTCACACCTTGGCTTTGAACTGTTTGACCTGCTGCCCTCTGACAGGCGCTACAGGTGCATCAAAGCCAGAACAAACAGACTTAAGAACAGCAATAACCACCCTGAAATCACACACTCACTCTCTCAAGGCTAGACTCACCTTCAGCTTCACATGGAGGCATTTACAGACAATGAGAAGTGGTGTTTGGAGGCTTTTTGTCACGGCTGTGTGCGGGCAAGGCAGGGAGGACCCCAGTGCAGGACACGGCGAGAGCAGGTTCGGAGGGAGGTTTATTGGATAACTCAAACAATTACAAAACAGAAAACTCAAAAGCAGACACTAGGAACTCGAAGACAAAACACACAGGCCAAAACTGACGAGGACCCGAACAAGGAACAGAGGGAAAACAAAGGGCTTAAATATACAGAAGGGGATTAGGGCAGGTGGAAACAGCAGGGGACGACAGGTGAACCAAATGAACCTAATGACAAGGGGAAGCAAAACTAAACACAAAGCACAGGAAACAGACCGTCAAAATAAAACAGGAACTGAGTAAACATAACAGACGCAGACCTAACACTGAAAACTTAAGGGAACATACACAAAAACAAGGGAGACTAAACAGCATACTCAAAACAATATATAAGAAACACAACCTGAAAAATACAACAAAAGAAAGCTACACAAAAGAAAACTCAAAACGCTGGGCCACCGGCCCAGGATCATGACACTTTTGATAATTCAGATTAGTCAGAGACGGGTATTTAATGGGTCATGATGCAACATGATTAACTGGTGTATATTACCTGTGGCAGTACTATTTGGGGGGCCAGATGGAAAGCTCTAGTGGACTGGATGTGGCCTGTGGGCTGCCAGTTGACATTCCCTGGTGTAGGGGATGGAAAAAGCCAAGATGGCTCAGGAAATATTGGGTTACATCTTGTGGAATTCAGTTGTGTAAATCCACAAAGAGCAAGCCTCAGAGCAGACGCACAGGTCAAGTCACCTGTTCACAGCCTTTACACAAAGAAAATCTACAAGAGCTCACAATAGAAATTATTGATGTTCATATACTATATTGCCAAAAGTATTCACTCATCCATCCAAGTCATTTATTTCAAGTGTTCCAATCACTTCCATGGTCACAGGTGTATCAAAACGAACACCTAGGCATGCAGATTGATTCTACAAACATTTGTGAAAGAATGGGTTGCCCTTAGGAGTTCAATGAATTCCAGCGTGGTACTGTGATAGGATGCCACCTGTGCAACAAGTCCAGTTGTGAAATTTCCTCACTACTAAATATTCCACAGTCAACTGTTAGTGGAATTGTAACAAGGTGGAAGGGCTTGGGACTGACAGCAACTCAGCTGTGAAGTGGTTGGCCATGTAAAATCAAAGAGCAGGGTCAGTGGATGCTGAGGCACATAGTGTGCAGAGGTCATCAACTTTCTGCAGAGTCAATTGCTACAGGCCTCCAAACTTTGTGTCCTTCAGATTAGCTCAAAACAGTGCATAGAGAGCTTCATGGAATGGGTTTCCATGGGCAATCAGCAGCATCTAGCCTGCATATCACTAAGCGCAATACAAAGCATCGTATGCAGTGGTGTAATATAGTAGTGGGTGCTGCCACTACTAGATTCTAGAGCAGTGGAGACATGGTCTGTGGAACAGAGGTGACAAAAGTACTGACATTCTGTACTTATGTAGAAGTACAAGTACTTGTGTTAAAAAATACTTTGGTAAAAGTCAAAGTACCGGTTCAACTTCTTTACTTAAGTAAAAGTTAAAAAGTACAGGCCCTGAAATGTACTCAAAGTAAGAAAGTAAAAGTAGTTCTTTGGAGGATGTTTCTACCTGCTATTTTTCTGTAACGCTAACTGAACCTCATTATATATTACTGTAATAATATAAATAATATTACATGAGAATACAAATGTTATTCTAATCTAAATTTTAATCCTAATGAATGCACTCAGCTTGAATCTGTTCTGTAGGACACAAACTGAAAGGGAATTTAAACACAGCTCTATTCTCTGTGTCCTCCATAGTAGAGGGTGACTGTGCCTCCACCTAAACACAAACATGAGGATACTCAGGGGTTACAGTGGGATTCAGAAGGTGGAGGAACCCTAAGATCAGCTGTAGTGGTTCTGCATGGGGAGAAGAATCACAGCTTTCTATTGTGAGCTGCAGTAAATGATGTTGGTGTGCAGGCTGTGATCAGCTGACCTGCTGCTGCTGCTCTGAGGTTTACTGCTCTGTGTGGATGAACTGAACTCATAAAGATGTAACCCAGTATTTCACAGCTATCTGAGCTGATCTCCATCCCCTACACTGACAGCATACAGACTGTAGAAATGTTGGATTCAGTGAATGAATCTCAGCATCAGCAGCTTTGATTCAAACTCATCTCTGCTGCACTGATGTAACCTGTAACTCTGACCATGAACACAGCCTCTGTGCACCAACACAGAGCTTTACTGTAAATACAGTACAACACACTGACCTGTTTATCATGTACTAAACTGCAGTATTTTCATACAATCTTTGAATAACACAAAGTCAGCATACTTCAGTTTGTTTTGCAGTCTTTACCTTTAAATCTAACCTCTCTTCTTCCTCTCCTTCCTCTTTCTCCATCTCTGAGTGAACTTCTTTCTCTTTGCTCTCCCTGAAATACAGCAGCTCTTCTTTTAGCTAGCAGACACACTGTGTGACAAACTGCACACACTTTTTGTGTTTGCTGATATTTGTTGAGCATTTAGAAACGTTGCATTTACCTGCCACACGTTACTCCCTTTATGCTTGCTCCTCTTCAGTAGCGCTAGCTAAGCTGTTTATGTTCTGTGAGCACAACATACGGCCCGCTGTAACCCCTGATTATAGCGCTATAAATGACACATTAATTATATGGGTTTGCGTATTTAATCCTTTTGCACCCAATAAGCCCCGGTGATGGAGGATACACCAGTACGATTGTTTCTTATGTGTTATTATTCCTCCGTTTAGGCTCAGATCGTTTGACGGCGCACTGACCGGAAATGCAAACTTCTCTCTGACGTGTTAAAAAGTAACGAGTCTGTTTGAAAATGTAAGAAGTAGAAAGTACAGATACTTGTGTAAAAATGTAGGGAGTAAAAGTAAAAAGTACTCAGAAAAATAAATACTCAAGTAAAGTACAGATACCTGAAAAATCTACTAAAGTACAGTAACAAAGTATTTGTACTTCGTTACTTCCCACCTCTGCATATGACTGAACCACTGATGATTAAAAACCCAAGATTATTAATCACAGTGGGAACAAAGCTATCAGGTGCACAAACAAGAACTTCATTTTTCCCAGTATTAAGTGAAAGGTAGTTAGCAGCCATCCAGTTCTTTACAGCCTCAACACAATTCTGAAGAATAGATAGTTTTTTGACAATCTATGGAGAAAAGGAAATATACAGCTGAATATCATCAGCATAACAATGATATGAGACCCCTCTAAATGTGCCCAAAATGTCTGAGAGGTAATAAATACAGAGTAAACAAGATAGGTCCCAAAACAGAGCCTTGGGGCACACTACAGGACAAAGCGGCAGATGAGTACACAAAACTATCAGCAGCCACTGAGAAGCTTCTGTTTCAGAGGTAAGAGCGAAACCAATCTAAGGCTGACCCAGAGATGCCCACCCATGTCCTTAACTTGTCAATTAAAATGTTGTGATCTACTGTGTCAAATGCTGCCGATAAGTCTAGGAGAACAAGAAGAGAGTATTCACCTGCATCTCTTTTCATTAAAATATCGTTAGAGACTCTTAGAAGAGCAGTTTCAGTAGAGTGCAGGTTACGAAATCCAGACTGAAACTTATCGAGTATATTATATTTAGCTAACATAACATTTAGCTGTTTGTAGGGGTGAAAGTAGTTTTAAATTCTTGCCGGTACTATGAAAAAAACATGTGTGTATATATATATATATATATATATATATATATATATAAATAAAGGCAGAAAGTAGAATCACTTGACAATGTGAAAAATATTTTTGTTGTTAAGGAACTGAGATGTTTGCTCACGCTGTACACTTAACACAATTGATGACCACCTCCATGCATTCTGGCTTTCTCCACCAATACAAAACTTCTGGAAAGAAATAACCACCAAACTTTCTCAAACCCCAATCCCCTTTGCAACCACTGTGTTTTGGAGCTGAATGCTCTGGTCATAAGCAGTGTTTTTGAACTGTGCCGTCTTGTTGAAATTGAGCAGAATAACATTAAACACAATTTTTTTTATAATTGAGAGTGTTTGTAACAAGCAGACCGACATTAAACGTAGCGGTGAACGTTTTAACCTGTTAACTAGCCGAACCAAAATCACCTGAAAAACTACGCCCTCTTCTTATTGTTGGCTCTGGAAAACCCATGTATGTAGTGCATTTTATATGGAAGGCTAGACCCTCCCTTTTTGATTGACACCTCATTCAGCCAATCACATTAAGAACTGGGTTTTCCAGAGCCAATAATAACCAGGGGGCATCACGTAGCTTTTCTGTTGAGTTTGGGGCAGCAAGTTACATGATTGGTTGAATGAAGCGTCAATCAAAAAAGGAGGGTCTAGCCTGTCATGTACAATGCGCCACATCTGTCCCGCTTACGGGACATGGCTGTCTGTTGACGAAAGCCTCGATCTCTGAGGGGAGAGAAGCTAGAGACTTGAGGCTCCAGCACAGCACGAGCAATTCAGAAACAATTTGAAATGAGAAAAAAAAAGCAATTTATTAACTGATTAAGTTGTGTTTTAGACTGCTTATTGCTAACATCTATTCTGACCCAAAGTGCAGCCGTGACCGGTTCTGAATGACGGCTTTACAGCAGACCAACTCTTGCCGGTACTGTGTACCGGCACAGAATCTTTTAGTGGTACGCAGTACAGGACCGTACCGGCTTACTTTCACCCCTAGCCGTTTGGCCACAACTCTAAGATTTTTGATATAAAAGACAGCTTTGAAATTGGTCTAAAATTTTGAGAAAGTGAAGGATCAGCATTAGGCTTTTTCATAGGGGATGAATAACTGCCTGTTTAAAATATCGGGGGACAGAGCCAGTAACCAGTGACCAGTTAATTATTGTTAACACACATGGCCCAATGGTGCAAAAAACGTTCTTAAATAGAAATGTGGGTAAAACATCGATTAAGCTAGAGGAGGGTTTCATGTTATCAACCACACTTAGGAGATATTTTAATGATATTGGTGAAAAGTTCTCCAGGATTGAAGGCCGAGTGATAAGTAAGGCAGAAGAAGATACAGAGGGATTTATGTTAGCTCTGATATTGTTAACGTTCCCAGTAAAAAAGGATAAAAAGTTTTCACAGTCTTCCTAAGACTGAATGGCTGTAGTAGGAGAAGCAGGTGTAACAATCTTGTTGATTGTGTCAAATAGCATTTTTGGATTTCATCTACTGCAGGGATCCTCAAGTATGTTTCAAAAAGCGAATAGTCATTCATCCAAGGGGAGGATTTGCTAATAGTAGCCTTCCTCATTTTAAAAGGAGCTATTCTATCTAAAATAGAGAGACACTGATGGTTAAAAGAATCTACTAAAATATTTACATCATTTGAAGTAGAAACCTCCTCATGATTAAAAGCAGTAGTAAATTTATCTGCAGAAAGGTGATTAAAAATGCATGAACAAAACACATGTGGAACAGATAGACAATCAAAATTAAGAGACAAATTAATAAGAACACAAACATGATCAGAAATAAAAATGTCCTCAGAACAAAGAGAATCAATAGTTAAACCAAGAGTAAAAACGAGATCTAAAACATGTCCTTTGTTATGTGTAGGGCAAGACACATGTTGGGTCAGATTAAAAGATTCCATCAGACTGATAAAATTTTCAACATGTTTATCTGAAGTATCATCAACATGAAAGTTAAAATCTTCAATAATGAGTCTTGCTATTTTCAGTATGGAGGACAAAAAGTCACTAAATTCCTTCAAGAAGGATGTGCATGGGCCAGGTGGATGGCAGATTAGAACACAATAAAATGAATCATCTCTTCCCACCTTCCAACCTGCGACTCAAAAGATGAAAAAACCTCCGAGTCCACCCATCGGCACATAAAGCTGCTCTTGAAAATTGTAGCCAGTCCTCCACTGTGTCCTAAAGAGTGAGGGGAGCTGAAGAATTTGTGTTTAGTAGGACACCGTTCTATAAGCGGGGCGTAATCCATCTCCCTCTGCCAGGTTTCAGTCAGAAACAGGAAATCCAAATCCTTGGACAGAATATAGTCATTCAAAACGAAAGACTTATTTGAAACTGAGCGCACATTCATGAGCGCCATCCTGAGAGGACTTGAAGCTGGGGTCCCTACTGAAGACAGCTGGGGCAAAGAGCGTACAACTCATGAAGTTGATCCACTGCGCCTATAAATTTCACTCACCACCGGAGAGGCTACCACAGCCGCAGGAGAGTTAGGAAAAACTTAGTGAAGACAACACGTCCTCCCGCATAAGTTCAGAGGTGGAAAAGAATCATAACTCCAGGCACCAGGAGACGTCAGCCTAAACATAGATATTTTCCAGCAATTCCCCACTTCCAGAACAACCGTAGTCTCACCTGGATTCCGGCTCTTCACCCCCTCTTCCTCGGCCTATGTCCACCGAAGCTCCGGCAGCGCTGACTGACACCAGCTGCTTTGGTTAGTGGGGTAAATGGAGGCAAATAAGAGGCTGCACCACCAAGACACAAAAAAGGAGCATCATAGTTTCCCATATAAGTGTGGATGTTCAGCAGAGCCTGTCGATCATACACCCAATGGGCTGCAAGACCATCGTAGACTACAAAGCATAACAATATTAAAATAAAAACAAAAGCAACAGCTGATCGACCAGCAGCGACTGCAGCGAGGCCAAACACAGGTGTCATCTTTGAGGGAGCTTTTAGGACAGCCTGATAATAATAAATTACAATAATCCAGCCTGGAAGTAAAAAATGCATGAATTAGCTTTTCAGCATCACTCTGAGACAGGATGTTTCTAATTTTATAAATATTGCGCAAATGCAAGTGTAGCACCCGACCCATGTAGCTAATAGGTAAACATCATTTAAAGACAGGGGTATTGTAGTACTATGGGCGGGGCCCTGGGTTCTTTAATTTATTGGCTTCCGTACTAACCTGTATTGATAAGAAATTTGGTGATTGGTGCCTCCACTTAGCAGAATACAACCCTTTGGCCTTTAATCCTACTAAGAATTGTTATCATCCAGTGTTGAAACACGTTTCTCTGGTTCAAATTTAATAAACAGGGGAAAATCCTTACACGAAAGAAATAACACACACAGGATTCTTAACCTCAAAAATATAGAATTTAGTAATCAAAATTAATATTTGCAACTTCAACTAAACACAATAAGAGTACAAAATAATTACTTCAATTAGGGTCTCTTCAAAACACCTGTAAATAAATCAAATTACTTGTGTGTCTGTGTAGATTCTCAGTCATCCAGGTCATAGTAGTCTCTGGAGCTTGAAAAAGGCGACTGGACTTCTTTTTGTTTCTTGAAGACGTTTCACCTCTCATCCGAAAGGCTTCTTCAGTTCTCAACCAAATGGTGGAGAGACCCAGGTATTTAAACCCCTGTGGGCGTAGTCCCCTGGAGGTGGTTATGACCCTCTATTGATCATGTGCGTGAACACATGTGCCCAGGTGTGAGGGGGGCGTGGGTCATATTTAATCAGTGGTTTCAGTTGAAACCAATTTAGGACTCCGCTCCATTGTTTCCTGTGGCCTATTGAGGTCACTGGAACAAAGGTGTGAATGGGGGTTGAGACGTCTGGGAAGGGAGCTCAGGACAGCACTGTAAGCGGGGGAAAGTTGGTGACGTAATCCACCTCCTCTGTTCAATGATGGTTGTTCACAGTGGACATAGATGGCTTCTTTCACTCCTCTTTCAAACCATCTGTTTTCCCTGTCCAAAATGTGAACATTGGCATCCTCAAAAGAGTGCCCTTTTTCCTTCAGATGCAGATGTACTGCTGAATCTTGTCCTGTCGAGGTGGCTCTTCTATGTTGTGCCATTCGTTTGTGAAGAGGCTGTTTGGTTTCACCAATGTAGAGGTCCGAGCACTCTTCACTGCACTGAACAGCATACACTACATCGCTGATCTTGTGTTTGGCGGGTTTGTCCTTGGGATGAACCAGTTTTTGTCTTAGGGTGTGACTTGGTTTGAAGTATACTGAGATGTCATGCTTGGAGAAAATTCTTCTGAGTTTCTCTGACAAGCCCGACACATATGGGATGACAATGTTGTTCCTCTTGTCCTTCCTATTCTCTGTAGTTTGTGTTTGGCCTTCATTCCTGTGCATCTTAGCTGATTTGATGAAGGCCCAGTTGGGGTAACCGCATGTTTTGAGGGCTTTCTTAATGTGTGTGTGTTCCTTATGCTTCCCTTCTGCCTTAGAGGGAACACTTTCCGCACGGTGTTGTAGGGTCCTGATCACCCCAAGTTTGTGTTCCAGAGGGTGGTGGGAGTCAAAGAGGAGATACTGGTCTGTGTGTGTGGGCTTCCGGTAAACTTCAATGTTGAGGCTTCCATCTTCCTCGATAAGCACCGCACAGTCCAGGAATGGTAACTTGTTATCTCTGGTGTCCTCCCTGGTAAAACGTATGTATTTATCCACTGAGTTGATGTGACGAGTGAAAGCTTCTACTTCATGGGTTTTGATTTTGACCCAGGTGTCATCTACATATCTGTACCAGTGGCTAGGTGCCATCCCTTTGAAAGAACCAAGAGCTTTACTTTCCACTTCCTCCATGTAAAGGTTGGCTACAATGGGAGACACTGGGGAGCCCATGGCACATCCATGCTTCTGTCTGTAGAATCCATCATTGTATTTAAAATATGTTGTGGTAAGGCAGAGATCTAAAAGTGCACAAATCTGATCTGGGGTGAGGCTGGTTCTGTTCAGTAAGGAATCGTCTTCCTGTAGTCGTCTTCTGACGGTCTCCACTGCCTCAGTTGTGGGTATGCAAGTGAAAAGTGAAACCACATCAAAGGACACCATGGTTTCATCTGGATCCAGTACAAGATTCTGGACCTTGTTAGTAAAATCTGTAGAGTTTTCAATGTGGTGGGGTGTGATGCCAACAAGCGGTGATAAGATGGTGGCGAGGTGTTTGGAAATGTTGTAGGTGACCGAGTTTATACTGCTGATAATGGGTCGAAGTGGGACTCCTTCTTTGTGGATCTTTGGGAGTCCATAAATGCATGGAGTGGCTTCTCCAGGGTACAGGCGGTAGTAAGTGGGGCGGTCAATGGCTTTTTCCTTTTCAAGTTGTTGCAGGCAGCAAACAACTTTTTTCTTGTAGTTGCTTGTGGGATCACGTCTCAAGACCTCATAAGTATTGTTGTCACTGAGGAGTGTAGTAATTTTGTTGTGGTAATCCGATGAATTCAGCACAACCGTGCACCTCCCCTTGTCGGCTGGCAGTATGGTGATGTTTTGATCCTTGCTTAGGGCTGTGATGGCCTTCTTCTCCTGAATGGTGAGGTTGGATGGAGGAAGTCTTGCACTGGAGAGAGTGGCTGAAACTTTCATCCTGATCTGTTCTGCTACAGGATGAGAAAGTTTGTTATTTCTTATAGCGGTTTCTGTTGCTGTGATGAGGTCTACTATAGGAAGCTGCCTGCAACAACTTGAAAAGGAAAAAGCCATTGACCGCCCCACTTACTACCGCCTGTACCCTGGAGAAGCCACTCCATGCATTTATGGACTCCCAAAGATCCACAAAGAAGGAGTCCCACTTCGACCCATTATCAGCAGTATAAACTCGGTCACCTACAACATTTCCAAACACCTCGCCACCATCTTATCACCGCTTGTTGGCATCACACCCCACCACATTGAAAACTCTACAGATTTTACTAACAAGGTCCAGAATCTTGTACTGGATCCAGATGAAACCATGGTGTCCTTTGATGTGGTTTCACTTTTCACTTGCATACCCACAACTGAGGCAGTGGAGACCGTCAGAAGACGACTACAGGAAGACGATTCCTTACTGAACAGAACCAGCCTCACCCCAGATCAGATTTGTGCACTTTTAGATCTCTGCCTTACCACAACATATTTTAAATACAATGATGGATTCTACAGACAGAAGCATGGATGTGCCATGGGCTCCCCAGTGTCTCCCATTGTAGCCAACCTTTACATGGAGGAAGTGGAAAGTAAAGCTCTTGGTTCTTTCAAAGGGATGGCACCTAGCCACTGGTACAGATATGTAGATGACACCTGGGTCAAAATCAAAACCCATGAAGTAGAAGCTTTCACTCGTCACATCAACTCAGTGGATAAATACATACGTTTTACCAGGGAGGACACCAGAGATAACAAGTTACCATTCCTGGACTGTGCGGTGCTTATCGAGGAAGATGGAAGCCTCAACATTGAAGTTTACCGGAAGCCCACACACACAGACCAGTATCTCCTCTTTGACTCCCACCACCCTCTGGAACACAAACTTGGGGTGATCAGGACCCTACAACACCGTGCGGAAAGTGTTCCCTCTAAGGCAGAAGGGAAGCATAAGGAACACACACACATTAAGAAAGCCCTCAAAACATGCGGTTACCCCAACTGGGCCTTCATCAAATCAGCTAAGATGCACAGGAATGAAGGCCAAACACAAACTACAGAGAATAGGAAGGACAAGAGGAACAACATTGTCATCCCATATGTGTCGGGCCTGTCAGAGAAACTCAGAAGAATTTTCTCCAAGCATGACATCTCAGTATACTTCAAACCAAGTCACACCCTAAGACAAAAACTGGTTCATCCCAAGGACAAACCCGCCAAACACAAGATCAGCGATGTAGTGTATGCTGTTCAGTGCAGTGAAGAGTGCTCGGACCTCTACATTGGTGAAACCAAACAGCCTCTTCACAAACGAATGGCACAACATAGAAGAGCCACCTCGACAGGACAAGATTCAGCAGTACATCTGCATCTGAAGGAAAAAGGGCACTCTTTTGAGGATGCCAATGTTCACATTTTGGACAGGGAAAACAGATGGTTTGAAAGAGGAGTGAAAGAAGCCATCTATGTCCACTGTGAACAACCATCATTGAACAGAGGAGGTGGATTACGTCACCAACTTTCCCCCGCTTACAGTGCTGTCCTGAGCTCCCTTCCCAGACGTCTCAACCCCCATTCACACCTTTGTTCCAGTGACCTCAATAGGCCACAGGAAACAATGGAGCGGAGTCCTAAATTGGTTTCAACTGAAACCACTGATTAAATATGACCCACGCCCCCCTCACACCTGGGCACATGTGTTCACGCATATGATCAATAGAGGGTCATAACCACCTCCAGGGGACTACGCCCACAGGGGTTTAAATACCTGGGTCTCTCCACCATTTGGTTGAGAACTGAAGAAGCCTTTCGGATGAGAGGTGAAACGTCTTCAAGAAACAAAAAGAAGTCCAGTCGCCTTTTTCAAGCTCCAGAGACAAATTACTTGTGAAAACAATAGTCCTGCAGCTCACACACACACTCACACACTCAAGCTGCAACTCAATATCAGTCCTTTAAAATAAAATAAAACAAACGGTGCAGGCCTGTGTCGACGCTGGGGTGCGGTGTGGTCAGAAACTTTATGACCCTTTCGCTTGCAAAGCAAGCAGAACAAAACAATAAAATAATAAGCACGTGCAATTTGAGTACTCACAACCTCGACCAGTCAGTCAGTCAGCAACCTGGTTAATGTTAGTCGCTGGTAACCTTTAGGGAATCATTCGTGAGGGCGACGAGGGCGTCCGGCAACGGCTTCGGTCTCCGACACAAAATCCAAGCAAGATGGCGACTCCTGGATACTTCTATGCTCCGTCACGTAGCAAGGGGGAAAAAAAAGTCCAAGGATAGTCTCCTGGTCCTACACGTTAGCGAGCATATAAAATATCTTAGTCTTGCTTTATAATCGCTCTCATTTAAACTACTAACAGCATCGGCACACATTAACAACTTAGCAACTTTGACAGCTACTATATTATACATGTGCGACACGGCTAGCAAGCTAATATGCTATCCGCGATTAGCATCTCCATTTTAACATACTGCATCTGACAGAAACAGTTCAATACAACTTTCAAAGGAATATTTACCTTCGGATGTTTCAAAGTCCTTAACACAGAATGGCAAACTCTGCATTCACCACGATGAAAGGCACTTATACTCCGATACGATCAGCGGTCAACACACACGTTTGATGTACGTCTGTGGCATCTCTGTACCTCTCGCGCACCTGCCCTCTACTAGGTCAACCTCACATCCCGCCCCCACAATCCCTTGATTGGTTACATAGGTCACAAACAACCAATACAAATAAACACAAGTCAAGACTGACATTCTGATGCTCAGTGAGGATAGGTTGTACACAACACAAAATGCGTGAAAGTGCAGTGAAACTAATTAAAGTGACATACTACTTTATTAACAAACAAAATGATTTGGTCCACTATTGTTTTAACACAACTCACTTATGAACTTTATAAAAACTGTACATGAACTATTAGTTATTTGAACATTTTAAAACTATTTACTCATGCCCATAATCATTATGGACTGGGCTACACCAGAAAGCATTCCCACATATTATGTATAATATGTACATTGAAGGGCATATCCTGGTCAAAGATGACTTCAAGATTTCTCACTGTGTTACTGGAGGCCAAGGTAATGCTATCCAGAGAAAGTTTGGGGTTTGATCTGTGGAGCCGAGTACAAGAACTTGAGTTTTATCTGAGTTTAGAAGCAGGAAAATAGAGGTCATCCAGACCTTTATGTCTTTAAGACATTCCTGCACGTTAACTAATTGATGTGTTTCATCTGGGTTACATAAAGCTGGGTATCATCTGCATAACAATGAAAATTGATGCAGTGTTTTCTAATAATACTTCCTAAGGGAAGCATGTATAGTGTAAATAAAACTGAACCTAACACAGAACCCTGTGGAACTCCATAATTAACTTTAATGTGTGAAGAAGAAGTCTATTAGATAAATATGATTCAAACCACTACAATGCAGTACCTTTAATACCTATGGCATGCTCTAATCTCTGTAATAAAATATTATGGTCAACAGTATCAAAAGCTGCACTGAGGTCTAACAGGACAAACACAGAGATGTGTCCACTGTTAGAGGCCATGAGAAAATCATTTGTAACCTTCACTAATGCTGTGATGAATTCTGAAAGCCGACTGAAACACTTTAAATACCAGAAATCACTTTTTGGCACAACACCAGCATATCTCCAAAACTCTCCAAAAGTTGCTGATGTCATTGGAAAAAGTTGCTAAATTTGTTGCTAGTCACTAAGTCACTAAGGCTACGTTCACACTGCAGCCTAAAGTGACCCAAATCCGATTTTTTCGCGCTCATGTGACCTGTAGCCGATCTTTTCATGCCAGTTTGAACAACACAGATCTGATTTTTTCAAATGCGACCTGTGTGTGTGTACGGTCAGGTCGCATTTATCCGACCTGCACGTCACTGAGACTCAACAAACGTCACTATTCTGCGTCCCATTACACGGACGCAGGAAGGAAAACGTGTGACTTCCGCAAACATTGAGCGCACTCGCTACATGTGACATTATCGCGTCCTCTACTGCACAGATCACATCCAAGTCACATATATTTGGAAATGTGAATGACCACACAAAAAAAATTGGATTTCACAAAAAATCGGAATTGGGTCACTTCGGGCTGCAGTGTAAACGTAGCCTAAGTTGGCAACACTGCCGGCCGGTATTGCCAAACACTGGTTGCAGCTTCTACCATGTGACAGAAAATGGGCTTTATGACTCAAAATGAATTGATATCATTCATAAGGAGATAATGT